>NC_143566.1:62394090-62998409 GCF_054136105.1 Typopeltis vanoorti
TAGAAAGAAGACTCATACAGGCCATTATATCCATGCGGAATCTCATCACCATCCCAGTCAAAAGGCAGGAACTATTAAAACACTGGTTCATCGGGCCCACTCCTTTTGTTCTACGGACGATCTTTTACAGAAAGAACTACAATACATAACTTCTTTCTTTCTATCTAATGGTTATAAGAATTGCTTCATTAAAAGAACTTTGAGTAGTTTTAATATGTCTTCCTCTTCAAACACAGAGGAAATAACATGCATTACTATCCCTTATGTACAAGGCATCAGTGAACGTATAGCAAAAGTTTTAAAACCACTGAATATTTTTGTTGCCTTCGACCATTTAGAAAAATCTCCACCTTTCTCACTTCTTCTAAGGACAAGCTTCCACTTCTTAATCATCCGGGTGTCTACCAGATTCCGTGCTCTTGTGGATTATCTTATTTCGGACAAATGGGAAGATCCGCCTCTATTCGGCTAGAAGAACACCAATCTTATATTGAATACTTTAAACCTGAAAAGTCTGGACTTGCAGAACATGCCATCTTCACTAGACACAGAGTTCATTGTAGAAAGACAAGTTCTTCACAAAAGTCAGTTTCTCATGGAACGCCTTTATAAAGAAACATGTGAAACTCTACTTCATTCTCCTAACTTAAACAGATCCAACGGCTTACGTTGGATCTGTTTAAGTTAGGTAAATCCAGTTAAAGTGAATAATTCCTAGACTAGTCTAGGAATTATTCAAATAAAATAAAACTAAATAAAATGTTTTATAAAAAATATTTTATTTAATAGCAGAAAGAATAGGAGATAAATACATTATTATATGATTATGTTATTCTCCGGTAAAAAAACAAATGACTTGTTTTTGCAGGAAAGACCTCTGTGGCACTTGGAATTACAAGGGATTTCTGACTTTTTACATTTGCAGCGATTTGAGTTACAATGGGCTGTACAGTCGCAATATTGGAAACCTTGACTACCTAAATTAGAATTCTTGCAGACACATTCTCTTAGACTTATCTCAATATCAGGAACTTCATTAACTGAAATAAAAGTTTACTTACAAATGGTAAATTTGTTCCTCGAATACAGTTTGTTTAAAATACCATATTTTGTACCTAATTTATATAGGTTTTCATTCTCAATGGAAATTATAACAGCTATAATATTCCGGTTATCGGGCTTAGCCCTATCTACCTCTGGAATTCTTATCCGAACATTTTCTCCTTCATTTGCAATTGGAAATTTAGTCATTGAAAGCCGTAACATTTTTTCAGCTTGCTTCTTAAGTAACTGTTTAGCAGAGTTTAGAGATTCTTGAATTTTTTCTGTGATTTCATTATTTTCTAATTCAACATTAGTTATATTTATTATTTTGTTATCTTCCTTGTCGATCATTCCTGTTTCAGAAGAATGTTGTGTTCTTTCGATTTGGCTAACACTCTTATTTCTGTTTTTGTTTGGATCTCCAACAAATAAGTCTTCACTCGTATCATCTATTTCCACTTCCACATTGTCACCATTCTCTGTCCTAATACTGCTTTCCCTCTCTGAGATAATCTTCTGACATTCAACATCCTTATTAGTTTGATCTTTTAATATCATTTCAAGATCTTCTTCACTTGTAATTTCTGACAAGGTATCGACTGGTAAATATGTTTTCAAAACTACCTTAGCTTCATAGGGACTGCAATCGATTCCAGAGTGATGTGCTCTGTTTTTCATAAATTGAATAAATTTTATCCCTTCCAACCATTTTGTTGTTTTATTTGTTTCAAGCCATGTGGATAACATTTTTTCAATGTTTTGGTTTGCTCTTTCAACCGAGACTTGTGATTGACTTTGCCGTGGTTTCCCATGAACAATCTTAAGCTCATTCCACAGACTTCTTCAATAATTTTATTTGTGAATTCCTGGCCATTGTCACTTTGCAAGATGCATGGGGCTTCAAATATTGTGAATACATCCAATAGATGATGTCCCACTTCTTCAGCTCGTTTTGTTTTTTCAAAGCTCTAAGTTGAACAAATTTTGTAAGATGGTCTTGATAAACCATTATAAATTTATAATTGCCATCAGCTTGTGACTGCATATCAATTAAATCAATCTGACATATAGAATTAAATTCGCTGCTTTTAATTGGTTTAACAACGAACCCGTTTTTTGGAATGCCCAATTTCTTTTGGCAGGGTTCACAAAGATTCATATATATCATAACAATTTCAACTGTGATGTTCTTATGCTTTTCTTGAAGCTCTTTCATCATTCTGTTTTGTCCTCCATGACTGATGGCAATATGAGTGTCATGAATTAACTGAAAATTTTCCTCCAAGAAAGTGTAATATATAATCTGATTTCTTTCATTTTTAACAGGTACGACGAGTTTTTCAACATTTCCAATTTTTACGATATCAAATCATGATAACCGTTGATAATCTTCTGGTGTTTTGCCGGAAACTTTCTTTTTGTTATTTTTAACTTTCGCTAAAAACAAATAATACTCTTCTCTTGTAAATAACTGATTATTTGTCCCTTTTTTTCGATCTCAACATATTAACTTGGTCGTTAAATCTTGTTCTCATTATTTCTAAATCTTCCATTATGCTTATTGGTACGTAAAATCAATGAAAATGTGGAGAAATATACGCACTTAGTAGCGACTGATGTAAATAAGAAAAAACGCAACCTCTTCTATTAACATAGTAATCAGTACTTCTTCCAGGGCTTGTCAATTATGGTTATCTTCAGCAGTGCTGCTTCCCAAACTTATTGTATTTATATTCAATACAATTTATATTCAAGATTTTGCATTTGTAATCTTTGTGTTTCTTATCATTACCTTTGAAATTAAACTTATATGAATAAGCATATATTTACTAATATTCAAAAATCGCCGAAATATGCAAGAAGCAAAATTTGTGAAACACCAATGTGTGATTTTTTTCCATTGAAATATAAAAAGAAATAATAAATAATAAAAATTAAATAAGATTTTTTTTAAATTAAAAAACGTCTAGTCTTAAAACATTATAAATTTGTTTTTATTATTTCACGGCCCTCAAGGTGGCTGCGGCCCACAGTTTGGCAAGTGCTGATCTACAGGGCCGGTCCGAGAGTATTGATGCCCCTAGGCAAAGAAAATGAATGAAAACCTATATATAAAACCTATAAACATGTTTTTATTACATTTATCAGACTCCTCTAGGAATTATTCACTTTAACTGGTAATTATTAATAATAACCGGATTTATCACTTTAACCATAATATATATATATCTTGTACCACACACACACACATACATATATACACACACACACACACAGGGTGATTCAGAACTATTGGGCCAAACTTTAAGGGGTGATAGAACACACTTAAACAAGCGCTTTTCTTCTTCATACAATGCATGGTCCGAACTCAAGCGGTGAAGCGCTAGGGGTTAGCAACTACTGTGTCAGGAAATGAAGAAACACAAGATTGACAGAGGAGATTTGAAACAATTGCAGAAATTACAGAACATAAATTAAAGAATTCTATTGAACAAATTACAGAAACTGGTCAAAAGAGCGACCACCAGCATTAATGCAGGCTTCACACCTTCGACGTAGTGATTGGTGTACATTGGCGAAAACACCAGGCATTTCTTGTACAGTGGCAGCAGCAATAGAAATCCTGGCAATAAGGTCCTCATTGGAATCGATGGGGCTATCGTAGATCAGGCTTTTCATATTGCACCATAGGAAAAAAAGTCCAGACATGAGAGATTGGGCGATTGTGGCAGCCAAGCAATGGGACTAATCCATCATCCTGGAAATATTGCATCCGAGGCATTCTGCACATCCACGCTGAAATGGGGTGTCGCTCTGTCGTGTTGGAACCACATACGTGTTTGAATGTTTGCTGGAACAGGGTTCAATAATTCTGGCAAGACCTCTTGTAAAAATACAAGGTACATTCAGTCATGCTGGCAGAAGGTATGGCCCAATCAAATGGTTATGTAGGATTCTAGCCCAAATATTTATGGAGAAACACCACTGGTATGAATGTGGATGTGTGGCGTGCGGATTTCTTCTTACCCACACAAGATAATTGTGGATATTAAAAATGCCCTCACATGTAAAGGTGCATTCGTCAGTGAATAAGACATGCATCAAAGTCCTGCTGCAAGAACCACTGTGCAAAATTCACACGAGGCCAGTAATCTGTAGGTGTTAAGGCATGCACCCTCTGTGCATGGTAGGGGTGTAATCGCTTGTCTCATAGAACTCGCCACACCGTCAATTGGGGCACATGTACAGCATAGGAAATTGCTCTCATGCTGCATTCGGGATGATCTGAAACCCTACATAGAATTTCCTCTGTAACACGTGACATCCTCACACTCCTTGCATACCCTGTATCCTGCATGCTGCTGACAAAAGAGCACATTTCACATAGATACTGATGCAATCACTGAAAGGTTTTATGATCAGGCACGCATCTGGTCAGAAAGTGCTCTCGGTACACTCTTTGGGCTTCCCTCGCATTCCCATCCACAGCTCCATAAATGAAATGAATATCAGCCTTCTCCTGATTTGTGAAAGAATCCATCCTTTTTGCACTCCACGATAGAAATAACGACTACTGTAAAAACCACAACTTAAAAGTATTCACTGAAAAGCACTTCACCCTCTAGCACTTCACTGCTTGAGTTCGTACCATGCATTGTATGACGAAAAGTGCTTGTTTAGGTGTGTTCTATCACTCCAAGTTTGGCCCAAGAATTTTGAATCACCCTGTGTGTGTGTGTGTGCGTGTGTGTGCATATATATGTAATAAACTTTTTAACTTGGGGATATTGTATATTAGGATAACTAAGTTATTTTATAAACTTGGTTATTTTAACTTAAAGTTAAAATATCCTTAATTAAGTTAAAATAACCAAGTTTATAAAATAACTTGGTTATCCTAATATATATATATATATATATATATATATATATATGGTTTGTCTGTTAATATATAATTAGTTTTTTCTTGTTAGTTGCATTTCAGGTTTCTTTTGAAAAAAGTGTTCATTATTTTTATATTTCTTTCTTCTGTAAATTCCACTAATATTTTTCTGCTTTCATTTCTAGTGTCAATACCATTAATTCTCACAATGATTCATTTGGATTTTCTTTTTTTTTTTTTCTTACCCTTGCATTGAAACTCCAATCAAAATATTAAAATAGTGTCATTTTCTAGATGTGATGTATTTGGCTCCAAACAAGTTCTATTTCATCCATGTAGTTACTTATAGGTAGATAGCCAAGGACATAATTGTACTAAAATATCCATTAAAAAAAAAAAAAGAAAGAATATTTAATAAACAAGTTGAAATGAATAACATTTTTGAAGATTTCAATTAAGTAGGATGAATCTGAATAACTAAAACAATTTTGTTTTTCAGTACTTAGAAGCTTGCTTATATGCATTCCAGTCAGTTGCTGAAAGTGTTGACCTCGAGGAAAACAATTACCTCCCACAGTTTATGGCCACTCTTCCTAACATTCCTTTGCAACATTTTAGAGTTGTGTCTACAGCAATGGATGCAGTTGGTAAAAATTAAAATTATTTTGATGAATTTCAACAGTACTCTTTTTTAGAGAATTTTTAAAATCAAATAACGTAATTGAGGTCATTTCAAAATATTCTTTGGATTTTGATAGGAAGCATTTTGAATAGTTCTTTTAAAATCAGATACTCTAATGATTATTTTTTTTCTTATAAAGCTGTATTTAATTTTATTTAACCAGAATTCCTTACAATTGCATATTTATTTTCTTTGCACCATTTTGTGGTGCAGTTACCTGAAGACTCTTTCAGGATATGGTTAATATGCAGGTGAATTTATTTTTTTAACTTCATCTAAATAGCATAACAGTTGTGTTGAAGAGCAGTATACCAAAGCAACAGATGTGAAATTATGTTACTACATGTTACATGGTGGATTATTTCCACATAATATTTGTGGTGATTAGCTGCTGAAAAATCAACTTCTCAGAATACAGTTTCATTGTAGCAATACTATGAATAGAACAAAATTACAAAAAACTATGAATACCATAGAACAAAATTACAGTTGAACAGTTTTGAAACCAAAATTTATGGTTAAATATAGCATAAGAAAGATTTTAACTGGTATCAAAATTAAGACCCTAATGGTGAAGTTGTCTGCAAGGATAGAAAAATTAGAACTCCATGGTGGACACAGGAAGTTAAAGAGGCAGTGAAGGAAAAGAAGAAAGCATATCAAAAGAACTTTCTGTCAAATAAGTCAGCTTGTGCTCTTAGAGAATACAGGAACAAATGCAAGAATGCTAAACGCTGTGTAAAACTAGCTAAACAAAAGTCATGGGAGGACTTTGGCAAAAATATAGAAAATAAATATCAAGAAGGTGGCAAAATATTCTGGAGGTTGTTGAAGAAGCTTAAGAATGGAGGAAAGAGTGCTATAAAAGGAATTAGAGATGATAAAGGTGACATGAAAACAGGAGAAAAAGATATCCTTGAAGTATTGAGTAATTACTTTGAAAAACTGCTAAATGAAACAAGCAGTGATGATAGCACAGTGGTAAAAGACATTGACCAGGCATGCAGTCAGGAATACATATCCATACGTGAAGTAGAAAAAGCCATCAAAGGCTTGAAATGTGGAAAGGCAGCAGGAGTAGATGATATTCAACCAGAAATGCTGAAGTATAGTGGTATAAGAGTCTTACAGTGGCTGCACTGCATAGTTCAGAAAGCCTGAACAGAGGGACGAATTCCCGATGATTGGAGTAGAGCTCTTATAGTACCCATATATAAAAAGGGAAATAAAACTGCATGTGAGAATTACAGAGGTATTTCTCTACTGAGTGTTCCTGGCAAGATCTATGCAAGTATACTTGAGAAACGGTTGAGAAGAATTGTGGAAGAAAAGCTTGGTGAAGAACAAGCTGGATTCAGGCCAAATAGAGGCTGTCAGGATCAGATCTTCACTTTACGACAAATAGTCGAGAAAGCATGGGAATATAACAAAGATCTGTATTTAAGTTTTGTCGATTTGGAAAAGGCATATGACATGGTGCCAAGAGTGAAGCTATTCAATATGCTACAGTTATATGGTGTCAATGGGGCATTATATCAAGCAATACTTGGTCTTTATTTGAGTTGTAAATTAGCAGTTAGAAGTGAAGGAAGTACAGGAAGATGGTTTAATGTTAAATCTGGTGTGAGACAAGGATGTACATTATCCCCTGTGTTATTCATTATCTATATGGATCACATTATGAAGGAAAGTGGTATTAAACATAATATCAAAATTGGAGATGTTAATGTCAGCTCTTTGCTTTATGCAGATGATGTTATACTTCTAAATAAATCCACTACAAGTCTGCAAGATTCTCTGACTAAATTGAATAGCTGTTGTAATAGATATGGTATGAAGGTCAGCAATAAAAAGACAAAGACAATGAAAATAGGCACAATCATTGAAAATGTGAACAGTGTTGTGAATGAAGAACCTGTGGAAGAAGTAAAACATTTCAGCTACTTAGGCATGATTTTTAGTGAAGATGGTAAATTAAATATAGAAATAGACAACAGAATCAGCAAAGCTGGTATGGTGGGAAGTCAATTGAATAAATTCACATGGAATAAGAGAGAAATTAGTCGGAACACTAAATTAGCTGTATACAAGACAGTGTTCAAACCAGTTTTAACTTATGGATCTGAGAGCTGGGTTGGAAGTAAAACACTTGACCAAAGACAAGTTCTTTCCTAGGCATTGATGCCTAGGAAAGAACTTGACATTGTCAGCATCCAGGAATGCGTTAGCAGAGCTAATCTCAGGTGGTATGGTCACTTAAACAGAATGGGTGAAGAAAGATTAGCAAAACAAGTGTTCTCTGCCAGGTTGGCAGCAAAACGACCCAGAGGAAGACCAAGATATAGGTGGATTGATATGGTACAAAGTGCCTTAGACGATAGAAATATAAGATCTGATAATGTTGGAGTCTTGACAAGTAACAGACTGATTTGGAAGAAAATTGTAGATAGGAAGTTAGTAACGATGTAATATTTTTCATGTAGTACTATCATATCCTGTATACCCTTTGAGGGTACATGGCAGGAATTTGATGATGATGTTGAGATTTATTCTTAGGTTCTTACATCTCTTGAGGGTACATGTCTGGAATTTGATGATGTTGAGATTTATTCTTATGTCCTTGCATGCAGTTGTACAGTAAATAACTTGACATTGCTCTTGAACACATTCAGTCTCAAATCTTCTCTGCATTCTTGTTGCCTGCAACTGCCTTAAGATATCAATAATGATCTGCTTGATAATATTTCTTACATTTTCTATCCATTTGAATTTTTTTGTGCTTCTATCTAGCAGAATCCTGTGTCATTTACATTATTAGCTCTGGCCATTTCTTAAAATTTTCTAAAAACTATTTCATTAACGTGTGATTTATATGCAACTATGTTTCTGGCAAGTAAAGATTGTTGATTGTTTTTTCATTTTTAATGACTGACTTAATTGCTTTTCACCTTCATCGTGGACATTGTGGGGAGCATAGTGATATATAGCTTATGACTATTTTTCATTTTCAATTGTTCACATCCCATTGATTCTGCTTCCCATTCAAGAAGTTCTTTATGATTAATTACTCTAACAACTCATGCTTTCCAATCTAGAAAAACGGGGTGGGGGTTCTCTGAAAAAAATCATTTTGTTTTCAATAAATATATTTCCAAGTTTCTTATCGTTATCAGGAATACTGAAATTTCTTTACTGGAATATCTGTATCATAATTTTATTACTTGAATAACTTTGTTAGTAATATTGGCATGTTTTTATGTTAACATAATTTTTATGTTTACAGGTGCTTATGCCGAATGGATAAATACACATCCCAGTGTTCTTGGTTATGTTGTGCCTTTGCTCATGATGGGAATACAGAATGTTGATATTGCACCTTCTGCAACTATGGCTTTGAAGGATATCACTCGAGACTGTCAAGCATGTTTGCAGCCATTTGCTGAACAGATACTCTCTACAAGTCAGGTAATTATCCAAAATAAAACACTTGCACACTAGAATTTTTAAATAAGTACTAGAACAGCACTTTTTTTCTGTATTATTAGATAACCTTGAACTTCATACAGTGTAATCTCCAGACCTTCCTTTGATTCTTTCCACTCTTTTAGGCATACTCTTTACCAATTTGTTAGTTAGATAATTTGGACCATTCTTCTTTCAACATGACAGTTTTATGTACTATGGTTTGGTGTGCTGGTATGGCCAGCATCTGACATTTCAGTTTGTCCCAAAAAAATAATCTATTGGATTGTGAACATTACTATGTGTTTGCTACTTAAGTTTTACCACATCATTTTTCTCAAACCATGTCACAACAGTACCTGCAGTATAACATGGCATATTGTCTTGAAAAAGATGCGTTGGTCCCTTAAAACTTCCAAAAAAAAAAAAAAAAATAGAAACCATTGCATTATCCAGAAGTGTTGCCTTGAAGGATGAACACCAATGGCATTCATCTTTCCAGGTATAATCACAGAACAAAGTCTATATTAGGAGAAACATTTCCATATTTTTGAACCTTTTCCACCACACTTCATAATTGGAACAATGCACTTGTGCATTAAGGCATTTTCCATACATCTGTGATATTTGTTCATTTAGTTGGAAAAGTGTGTAGTATGATTTGTCATTCTGTATCACGAACTTCCAATACTGAAGATTAGTTGTGTTCTTTACACCAAGTTAGTCTGCACTGTTGCAATGGTTGATAATTGGCTTATGTGAAGCTGCCTATTCTTAGAAAGTGTGACTGTGACCTTTACATAACATTATACTAATCTAAGAATATTTGAACTCCTATTTTAATAATTTCCATAATGGACTGCAGAAATTTTTGTGTTACTCTTCCGGTCACCTTTTGGTGGTCCTGTGATGTGAGCTTCCTGGGTCTTCTTGTGTGTGTTGGACAAATTAAATACTTGCATTTCCATCAGCTGATAATGTTGCCTGCAGTTGATTTTGGAAGATGCAGTCTGTGTTCGGTATCATGGAACAAGTAGCCCCCACGATACAGTATCATTTGATACTTTTTTTTTTTTATTTGGTCCATATGTTTTTCTCTGCTTGTCATTGATAGAATACAAATGTGCAGTTAGCTCTAGGGGATTAACTGTTTACCTTACATAACAGTTTGTGGTGACAGGCAGGAATGTATTTTGTGTGTGTGTCATTCTAAAACAGGAGATATCACTATACTTATTTTAGTATAGTTTGTTTTATATACATATAGATCTATAGGCTTTATCACCAATCCTTGAAGAGTTATATAAAAATGTTTTCATATATTAGATAAAAATTTAAGATTTAATGATCAGTAACTACTTAAATTATTTGTAATGGTAACACTTATTATATAGGATTGGATAGAGCATTGTGTTCTTCTCCTTCTGATTACTTTTTTTTTTTGTGGGGCTAATTCCCATTTTCACTCAGTGACAGGAGAAAATATAACACCCAATTTTATTGAGGGAGCTTAACTACTGTATGTTTTTAAAACATTTCACACATGTGAAAGATTATAAAAGGTTATATGAGAAGAGGATCTTCAAAAGAAACAGAGTTGTGAAAATAATGGAGAAAGGTGTTTTAAAGAGTAGAATGCAGGAATGTATGAATATAATGAGTTTGATCAGGCTGCTGCTGATTTTATGACCATTGGACAGAAAGTAGTGGATTCTGATACCAGTTCTTATGAACATAAACTTAAGGCTTAAGGAATTTTCGGCATGTGTACATTTCCAAATATGGTAAAAGTATTTTGATATAAAGCAGATTTGAGATTTATAAAGAGTAAGTAGTTCATCACAAGATAAACTGAAGTTTGCTTAAAGTTGAGGCACTTGCACATATAATGGAATTATGCCATAAAAGAATGTAGGTTAGAGACTTAATTGTCTCAATGAGACTTATTTGTGCCTATGGTCCCACAGAAGGTTCTACTAAGGTAGAAGTGGAGAAATTTATTGAGGCTTTAGAAAAAGCAACTGACATAATGAAAAAGGAAAAGTTGGTCCTTGTTGGGGATCTAAATAGCAGAGTAGGAAATGATTGTGAGACATACAAAAATATTTTGGGAAAATTTGGAGAAAAGAGCAAAGCTAATAATAATGGCAAATATCTGTTGGATTTCTGCTCAGGACATGGACTGGTTATTACTAACACCATGTTCCAACATAAAAATATCGACAAATTTACATGGGGAGCAGATGCTAGGAATAAGAAAAGTCTCATTGACTATGTTATTGTTGATAGTGATGTTTTCTCCCTGGTGCAGGACACGAGTGTACAGAGGATTTGAAATTGGAAGTGATCACTATTTAGTCTTGAGCAGGATAAAATTGAATTTCATATTGAAAACAATAACATGTAAGAAAGTTTTAAAGCGAATAAAAGTTGAGCAGCTCTCAGATGTGAGCTGTAGACTAAAATACACAAAGATTATTGAAGAAAAAATGAAAGAGTTTGAAAACAGGAATCAAACCTTGGAGATTCAGTGGCAAACTCTGAAGAAAACATTGATTGATTCTGCCAGAGAGGCATGTGGTGAGGTTGTAAGGATAAAAAAATCAGAACTCCCTGGTGGACACAGGAAGTTAAAGAGGCAGTGAAGGAAAAGAAGAAAGCATACCAAAAGTTCCTGTCAAATAAGTCAGCTTGTGCTCTTAGAGAATATAAAGACAAATGCAAGAATGCTGAACTAGACATGGTATGAAGGTCAACAATAAAAAGACAAAGACAATGAAAATAGGCAGAATCATTGCAAATGTCAACTGTGGTGTGAATGGAGAACCTGTGGAACAAGTAAAACATTTCAGCTATTTAGGCACGATTTTTAGTGAAGATGGTAAATTAAATATAGAAATAGACAACAGAATCAGTAAAGCTGGTATGGTGGGAAGTCAATTGAATAAATTCATATGGAATAAGAGAGAAATTAGTCGGAACACTAAATTAGCTGTATACAAGACAGTGTTCAAACCAGTTTTAACTTATGGATCTGCGAGCTGGGTCAGACGTAAAACACTTGACCAAAGACTAGAGACCGCAGATATGAGAGTCCTGAGAAAGATTATAGGTGTGAACAGATGGCATCAATGGCAGTATCATATTAAAAATGAGGATATTAGGAAAGAACTTGGCATTGTCAGCATCCAGGAATGCATTAGCAGAGCTAATCTCAGGTGGTATGGTCACTTAAACAGAATGGGCGAGGAAAGATTAGCAAAACAGGTGTTCTCTGCCAGGTTGGCAGCAAAACGACCCAGAGGAAGACCAAGATATAGGTGGATTGATACGGTACAAAGTGCTTTAGACGATAGAAATATAAGATCTGATAATGTTGGAGCGATGACAAGTAACAGGCTGATTTGGAGGAAAATTGTAGATAGGAAATTAATAATGATGTATTTTTTTTCATGTAGTACTATCATATCCTGTACACCCCTTGATGGTACATGGCAGGAATTTGATGATGATGATGATGATGATGATGAAGAATGTAGGTTAATGCTAATCCAAAAAAGAAGCCGTTCAGATTTGCTTGATTTTATATTTGCTGGATAATTGTTGGGAAAAAGATTTTCATAGATCACTACCTTTCTGTATTAATAACAATAAGGTAAGGAGAGAAACAAAGAAAATCTTCATATGTAGGAAAAGAATAGAAATTTTCAATTGAAGAAATGTAACATTGAATAATTAGGTGAAAATCATGTGCTTATATGGAGGTGAAGCTTCCCTTCCAATTCCAACCTGTCAGCCAAAAATTAAGTTTTCTAATTAAAATTTCTTATATTTGAAAGAGTATTAATTGAACATAACTGGATAATTTTAAAGGTAATGATGACATTAATGCAAAACTTGATAATTCAGCTGAAAATAATGTGAGATTGGAATTAATGTCAAAAATTGAGAAACAATAAACAAGCATAGAAATATAACAAAAATAAAACTATTAACAAACATAATAATATTAAAAGCTTGATCATCATCAAATTTCTGATATATACCCTCAAGGGGTGTATAGGATATGATAGTACTACATGAAAAATTTACGTCATTACTAACTTCCTATCTACAATTTTCCTCCAAATCAGTATGTTAAATGTCAAAACTCTAATATTATCAGCTCTTATATTTCTGTATACTAGGGCACTTTTTACCATATCAAACAACCTATATCTTGGTCTTCCTTTGGGTTGTTTTCCTGCCAACCTCCCAGAGAACACTTGTTTTGCCAATCTTTACTTGCCCATTCTGTTCAAGTGATCATACCACCCAAGATTAGCTCTTTTAATGCATTCCTGGATGCTGACAATATCAAGTTCTTTCCTAATATCCTCATTTTTAATATGATATTGCCATTGATGCCATCTGTTCATGCCTAATCTTTCTTAGGACTCTCATATCTGCAGTCTTTGATCAAGTATTTTCTTCTAACCCAGCTCTCAGATCCATAAGTTACAATTGGTTTAAACACTGTCTTGTATACAGCTAACTTAGTGTTTTGAATAATTTCTCTCTTATTCCATATAAATTTATTCAGTTGACTTTCTACCATACCAGCTTTGTTGATTCTGTTGTCTGTTTCCATATTTAACTTACCATCTTCACTAAAAATTGTGCCTGAGTAGCTGAATGTTTTACTTGTTAAATTCTCTATTCACCATGCAGTTCATATTTTCAATGTTTCTGGCTATTTTCATTGTCTTTGTCTTTTTAATGCTGACGTTCTTACCATATTGATTACAACAGTTATTCAGTTTAGTCATGGAATCTTGCAGACTTGTAGCAGATTTATTTAGAAGTAGAACATCATCCACATAAAGCAAAGAGCTGACATTAACATCTCCAATTTTGATATCATGTTTAATACCACTTTCCTTCATAATGTGATCCATATAGATAATGAATAACAGAGGGGATAATGTACATGCTTGTCTGACACCAGATTTAACATTAAACCATCTTCCTGTACTTCCTTCACTTCTAACTGCTGACTTACAACTCAAATAGAGACTAAGTATTGCTTGATATAATGATCCACTGACACCATACAACTGTAGCATTTTGAATAGCTTCTCTCTTGGCACAGTGTCATTTGCCTTTTCCAGGTCTTCAAAACTTAAATACAGATCTTTATTATATTCTCATGATTTCTCAACTATCTGTCATAAAGTGAAGATCTGATCCTGACCACCTCTGTTTGGCCTGAATCCAGCTTGTTCTTCACCAAGCTTCTCTTTCACAATTCTTCTCAACCGTTTCTGAAGTATACTTGAATATATCGTACCAGGAACACTCAATAATGAAATGCCTCTGTAATTCTCACATTCGGTTTTATTTTCCTTTCTATATATGCATACTATGAGAGCTCTACACCAGTCATCTGGAATTCATCCCTCTGTCCAGGCCTTCTGAACTATGCAGTGCAGCCACTGTACGACTTTTATACCTCCATACTTGAGCATTTCTGGTCAAATATCATCTATTCCATTTTCTGCATTTTCACATTTCATGCTTTTGATGGCTTTTTCTTCAACAATCTCCAGAATGTCTTGTTACCTTCTTGATATTTATTTTCTCTGTTCTTGTCAAAGTCCTCCCATGACTTTTTGTTTAGCCAGTTTTACTAAGTGTTTTTAGCTTTCTTACATTTGTCTCTGTATTCTCTAAGAGCACAAGCTGACTTATTTTCCAGGAACTTTTGATATGCTTTTTTCTTTTCCTTCACTGCCTCTTTTAACTTTGGAGTTCTGATTTTTCTGATAATTAAAAGCTTAATTAAAAACTAAAGAACTAACATCCTGTGATATATACAAGATACCTCGTATTGTCCACCCCTAAGCAGTGTTATATATTGAAGCGCATGCCAATATTGCAATCTGTTTCCGTACATCTTAACATTTCATTTGCAAACTTTACATTAAAGGTGATTTAATGTAGCAAAATTTTAGCTATATATATATATATATATATATATATATATATATATATATATTAGGATAACCAAGTTATTTTATTAACTTGGTTATTTTAACTCTTAATCCCAAGTATGCAAACAATTAAGTTTGTGCCTGAAACAATGTTCAAGTCTAAAAATGGTGCAACACCAGGGCAACTCATTGTAAAGGTGGGTAAAACTCTGATCAATATTATTAGTATTTTCCCATAGTGTAAAGCACATCTCACTAGAAGATTATATATATATATATATATATATATATACTGCAATGCATTATGGGTGAGGTCACTACCCAGACTGGTTTCAACCCTTTTTGAGGTCTCCTCAGTGAGTAGCTAGACCCTAAATACCTAGGTTATAGTAATACGGAGCCTTATCAACTTTAGCATTACTAGGTTATTACTATAACCTAGGTATTTAGGGTCTAGCTACTCACTGAGGAGACCTCAAAAAAAGTTGAAACCAGTTAGTGACCCCACCCATACTGCATTGCAGTGTGTATATATATATATGTCTATATATATATATATGTATATATATATATATGTATGTGTGTATATATATATATATACACACACACACACACACATCTTTTAGTGAGATGTACTTTCATTATGGGAAAATACTAAGAATATGATCAGAGCTTTACCCATCTTTACAATGAGTTGCCCTGGTGTTGCACCATCTTTAGACTTGAACTTTGTTTCAGGCGCAAACTTAATTGTTTGCATACTTGGGATTAGGAGTTAAAATAACCATGTTTATAAAATAACTTGGTTATCCTAATATATAATATTCCCAAGTTAAAAAATTTATTACATGTGTGTGTGTGTGTGTGTGTGTGTGTGTGTGTGTGTGTGTGTGTGTGTGTGTATATATATATATATATATATATATGGGGTGCTTAAGGGTCAAAGCTGTATAACTGAGAGGAGACCTCCACATAGCCTTTAAAGGAATGCGGAGAACCGACCAGGGCTTCTGACCTAATGTCCAATCCTCACCTTCTCGTGGTGCACCCTGTTGGGTATCTACTTTGATACTGAACAAACGAGGATGGGCTGGCAATTTTGGGATTTAGCCGACCAAATTGTATTCTTATTGGTTAAACCAAAATAAAAAATGATGGTACAACATGACAAAATTTCATGCCGGCTGGGGCGTCGCCCGGTTAAACAAGGCCCCCGTTGTTTTTGCCAGGGAACCAGGGCGAACAGCGAAAAGTCAGCTACTGGAACAAACCTGAAAACAAACCCCAACTCAACATCACCAGAGTTAAAGATCGGTACTATCAACGTAAGAAGCCTGAATGGCAAAGAAATGGAGCTAGCTGAGGAATTAGATAAGTACCAGATCGACATAATAGGGGTGACTGAAACAAAAAAGACCAAAACTGGTGAGATCTTTCTGAGCAATAAATACAAAATGTTATATTCAGGCAATAACAATCAAGGAAAAGAAGGAGTAGCCATAGTATTCAACACAAAATACGAGGCTAATCTTCTTGAATGGCAGTCAGTCTCAAGTAGAGTAATGTGGGCAAATATGAGAATGGGGAACTGGACAATGAGACTTATTTGTGCCTATGGTCCCACAGAAGGTTCTACTAAGGTAGAAGTGGAGGAATTTTTTGAGGCTTTAGAAAAAGCAGCTGACACAATGAAAAATGAAAAGTTGGTCCTTGTTGGGGATCTAAATAGTAGAGTAGGAAATGATTGTGAGACATACAAAAATATTTTGGGAAAATTTGGAGAAAAGAGCAAAGCTAATAATAATGGCAAATATCTGTTGGATTTCTGCTCAGGACATGGACTGGTTATTACTAACACCATGTTCCAACATAAAAATGTGCACAAATTCACATGGAGAGAAGAGGCTAGGAATAAGAAAAGTCTCATTGACTATGTTATTGTTGATAGTGATGTTTTCTCCCTGGTGCAGGACACCAGAGTGTACAGAGGATTTGAAATTGGAAGTGATCACTATTTAGTCTTGAGCAGGATAAAATTGAATTTCATATTGAAAAGAATAACATGTAAGAAAGTTTTAAAGCGAATAAAAGTTGAGCAGCTCTCAGATGTAAACTGTAGACTAAAATGCAGAAATATTATTGAAAAGAAAATGAAAGAGTTTGAGAACAGGAATCAAACCTTGGAGATTCAGTGGCAAACTCTGAAGGAAACATTGATTGATTCTGCCAGAGAGGCATGTGGTGAGGTTGTGTGCAAAGATAAAAAAAATCAGAACTCCCTGGTGGACACAGGAAGTTAAAGAGGCAGTGAAGGAAAAGAAGAACGCATATCAAAAGTTCCTGGCAAATAAGTCAGCTTTTACTCTTACAGAATACAGAGACAAATGTAAGAAAGCTAAACAGTGTGTAAAACTAGCTAAACAAAAGTCATGGGAGGACTTTGGCAAGAATATAGAAAATAAATATCAAGAAGGTGGCAAAATATTCTGGAGGTTGTTGAAGAAGCTTAGGAATGGAGGAAAGAGTGCTGTAAAAGGAATTAGAGATGATAAAGGTGAAATGAAAACAGGAGGAAAAGATATCCTTGAAGTATGGAGTAATTACTTTGAAAAACTGCTAAATGAAACAAGCAGTGATGACAGCACAGTGATAAAAAAACACTGACCAGGCATGCAGTCAGGAATACATATCCATACTTGAAGTAGAAAAAGCCATCAAAGGCTTGAAATGTGGAAAGGCAGCAGGAGTAGATGATATTCGACCAGAAATGCTGAAGTATGGTGGTATAAGAGTCTTACAGTGGCTGCACTGCATAGTTCAGAAAGCCTGGACAGAGGGACGAATTCCCGATGATTGGAGTAGAGCTCTCATAGTACCCATATATAAAAAGGGAAATAAAACTGAATGTGAGAATTACAGAGGTATTTCCCTACTGAGTGTTCCTGGCAAGATCTATGCAAGTATACTTGAGAAATGGTTGAGAAGAATTGTGGAAGAAAAGCTTGGTGAAGAACAAGCTGGATTCAGGCCAAATAGAGGCTGTCAGGATCAGATCTTCACTTTACGACAAATAGTCGAGAAAGCATGGGAATATAACAAAGATCTGTATTTAAGTTTTGTCGATTTGGAAAAGGCATATGACAAGGTGCCAAGAGAGAAGCTATTCAATACGCTGCAGTTATATGGTGTCAATGGCGCATTATATCAAGCAATACTTAGTCTTTATTTGAGTTGTGAGTCAGCAGTTAGAATTGAAGGAAGTACAGGAAGATGGTTTAATGTTAAATCTGGTGTGAGACAAGGATGTACATTATCCCCTCTGTTATTCATTATCTATATGGATCACATTATGAAGGAAAGTGGTATTAAACATGACATCAAAATTGGAGATGTTAATGTCAGCTCTTTGCTTTATGCGGATGATGTTATACTTCTAAATAAATCCGCTACAAGTCTGCAAGATTCTCTGACTAAATTGAATAGCTGTTGTAATAGATATGGTATGAAGGTCAGCAATAAAAAGACAAAGACCATGAAAATAGGCAGAATCATTGAAAATGTCAACTGTGTTGTGAATGGAGAACCTGTGGAACAAGTAAAACATTTCAGCTACTTAGGCACAATTTTTACTGAAGATGGTAAACTAAATATAGAAATAGACAACAGAATCAGCAAAGCTGGTATCGTGGGAAGTCAATTGAATAAATTCATATGGAATAAGAAAGAAATTAGTCGGAACACTAAATTAGCTGTATACAAGACTGTGTTGAAACCAATTTTAACTTATGGATCTGAGAGCTGGGTCAGAAGTAAAACACTTGACCAAAGACTAGAGACTGCAGATATGAGAGTCCTGAGAAAGATTAGAGGCGTGAACAGATGGCATCAATGGCAATATCATATTAAAAATGAGGATATTAGGAAAGAACTTGACATTGTCAGCATCCAGGGATGCGTTAACAGAGCTAATCTCAGATGGTATGGTCACTTAAATAGAATGGGAGAGGAAAGATTAGCAAAACAAGTGTTCTTTGCCAGGTTGGCAGGAAAACGACCCAGAGGAAGACCAAGATATAGGTGGATTGATACGGTACAAAGTGCCTTAGACGATAGAAATATAAGATCTGATAATGTTGGAGTCTTGACAAGTAACAGACTGATTTGGAGGAAAATTGTAGATAGGAAGTTAGTAATGATGTAATTTTTTCATGTAGTACTGTCATATCCTGTACACCCCTTGAGGGTACATGGCAGGAATTTGATGATGATGATGATATATATATATATATATATATTTTAAAAGAATTGAATGACATAAACCGAGAGAAAAGGGAAAAGGTTTAATAGTATCACATGACTTGTTTTGGCTTTTTACTGCCTTCTTCAGGTGTTTTTATAAAAGAAAAGAAAAAACATTAAACATTGAAGATAAAAACTGTGAACAGCACAGGAAATCACTATACATATTTAATGTGAGAACGTTGTAGTTAACGTATTCAAGGCTGTATGATTATTGTTTTCATCATTGAAATTGGCCGAAAAAAGGATATGTCTGGATAAAGCGCTGGCATGTGTTCTCTTGTAAGCGATGCCCCTCCTGTGCTCTTCCATATGCAATTCGATAGACTTATCTGTCTGGCCAAAGTAAGGAATGTCGCAGTCACATCATATCTTGTAGACACTGGGATATTTTAGATTATGATTGCTAGGCTTTGGACGGCTCACCAGAGAACGGGTCTTAGGAAGCGGAGTAAATAAAGTTCTAATGTTATATTTTTCGAGAACCTTGGCCAATTTTTGAGAAACTGAGATTTGGATGATGAAAACCATAGTCATATAATCCTCTGGGACAGATCTAACAACATTTTCATTTGCCATGACAAATTGGAGAGAAAAATTGTAGAATCTAGAGAAATCATCTTCAACCCTGTACATTTAAATAATAATTTAAGCTACAACCTCCAGACTGTCATTCTACTGTGATCAAATACTGGCGCTCACGAGATGCTATACACACGCACTCACCCAACAATGTGGCCAGTGAAGGAATAGCTTTGAATATGTTAACTTGAACGTTTTCACGTTAAATATGTATAGTGACTTCCTGTGCTGCTCACAGTTTTTATCTTCAATGTTTAATGTTTTTTCTTTTTTTTTTTTTATAAAAACACCTGAAGAAGGCTGTAAAAAGCCCAAACTAGTTGTGTGATATTATTAAACCTTTTTCCTTTTCTCTTGGTTTATGTCATTCAATTCATTTAAAAAATATGTATAACAACCAAGTAAATGAACCTCCATGCACATATATATATTGCTCAGTACAATATCTCATTTACACAATATAACTGAAGCATTTTCAGTAGCTTTTCTCTTGACACCTTAAAATATGCATTTTTCACATCTGTAAAACTTAAATATGTACCTTTTGTTTATATTTTCTGTGATTTTTTTTTTTGTTTGTTGTAAAGTAAAAATGTGATCTGACTCTTATTTAACTTGAACCCAGCTTGTTCTTCCTTATCTATTTAAGACAAATTAAACAACAAATCAGCTTATGTTTTAGTTATGAATCAGATGAACTCATTTATATGAAAAAAAGAAGTGAGCTGAGAATAAGACAGTATTCAAACCAATTTTAACATACACATCTGACAGTACTGATGTATATCAGGAGACTTTTCCATTTTTTAAAGAAAACTAAAGGATTGAGCAGATACTACAGCAAAGCCATATTACAAATGAAAAGGTTAGGAAAGAATTCTAATTTTCAAGAATATGTAATCAAAATTTATCTGAGATGCACTGTCACTAAAACAGAATAGAAAATGAAAGATTAACAAACACAAGAATGAAAAATAGTAAAAGGCCTCTGTAAAAGACAAGATATAGATGGATTGATACTTTGATTCTTAGGATACTTAAAACAACTGATAGAGAACATGGCTAAAAATAAAATTGAAAAAAAAAAAAAAAAAAAAAAACCTTAGTACATATATCATTCAGATTTCTTTTTTTTAAGTATTAACTATGATAAAACCTTAAATGGTTCATCTTCACATCAAAAGCTATTTAAGAAAATGAATGGTTGCCTTCAAAACTTGAGTTTCATAATGACTGAGAGATTGTGGAATACTGCCTTCAGCTAGAGTTGCCTTGGTTTTGTATTGTTTAAGCAATGGGCTCTACCCAGGAGCAGCATATTCACTTTTTCTTAAATAACTTTTGAATAAAGGTTTCATATATTTCAGATGTTTCAGATTGTTGGGTCTTGCCAAAAGCACTAAAAAAAAATTTTTTTTAAAAATTGGCACATTACCAGAGTTTACTATTTTAAATAGTACAATACTTTGAAATCTTAGATAGATGAGGTAGATTATAATCTAGTAGCTTCTCAATCACTTTCGAAGCAAGTTTCAAAATATCAGGAAGGTAGTAAAATATTCAGAATGCCTAGTCAAAGGGTCTTGAAGTAGAGCTCTCATAATACCCATCTATAAAAAGAGAAATACAACTGAGAATTACAGAGATATAGATATTTTTCTACTGCATCTTCCTGGTAAGATTATGGAAGTATTATCTTGCAGAAGGGGAAACTTGAAATAGAATGAGTTGGATTCATGCCAAATAGATATTGCCAGGATTGGATTTTCAATATAAGACAAATTGCTGAGAAATCACTGGAATATGACAGTCACCTGTATTTGAATTTTGCAGAGCTGGAAAATGGGGGATGCTTTAGGGTCAAAGCTGTATAACGGAAGATGAGACCTCCACATAGCCTTTAAAGGAATGTGGAGAACCGACAAGGGCTTCTCACCTAATGTCCAATCCTCACCTTCTCGTGGTGCACCCTGTTAGGTATCTACCTGGATACTGAACGAACGAGGATAGGCTGGCAATTTGGGATTTAGCCGACCAAATTGTATTCTTATTGGCTTAAACCAAAATACAAAATGATGGTACAACATGATAGAATTTCATTCCGGCTAGGGCATTGACTGGTTAAACAAGGCCCCCATTCTTTTCGCCAAAGAACCAGGGTGAACAGTGAAAAGTCAGCTACTGGAAGAAATCCAAAAACACACTCCAACTCAATATCACCAGAATTGCAAATCGGTACTGTCACCATAAGAAGCCTGAATGGCAAAGAAATGGAGCTAGCTGAGGAATTAGATAAGTAGCAGATCGACATAATAGGGGTGACTGAAACAAAAAAAACAAAACTGGTGAGATCTTTCTGAGCAATAAATACAAAATGTTATATTCAGGCAATTACAATCAAGGAAAAGAAGGAGTAGCCATAGTGTTCAACACTAAATATGAGACTGATCTTGAATGGCAGCAGTCACAAGTAGATTGATTTGGGCAAATATCAGAATGGGGAATGGACAATGAGAGTTATTTGTGCTTATGATGCCACAGAACATTCTACTAAGGTAGAAGTGGAGGAAATTTATGAGGCTTTAGAGAAAGCAACTGACACAATGAAAATGGAAAAACAGAGTAGGAAATGATTATCAGACATACAATTATATATTGCGAAAATTTGAAAAAAAGAGCAAAGCTAATAATAATGACAAATACCTGTTGGATTTCTGCTCAGGACATGGACTGATTATTACTACTACAATGTTCCAACATAAAAATGTGCACAAATTCAGATGGAGAGAAGAGGCATGGAATAAGAAAAGTCTCATTAACTATATTATTGTTGATAGTGATGTTTTCTCCCTGGTGCAGGACATTAGAGTGTACAGAGGATTTGAAATTGGAAGTGATCACCATTTAGTCTTGAGCAGATAAAATTGAATTTCATATTGAAAACAATAACATGTAAGAAAGTGTTAAAGCGAATAAAAGTTGAGCACCTCTCAGATGTGAACTGTAGACTAACAAAAACAAAGATTATTGAAGAAAAAATGAAAGAGTTTGAGAACAGGAACCAAACCTTGGAGATTCAGTGGCAAGCCTTGAAGAAAACCCTAATTGATTTAGCCAGAGAGGCATGTGGTGAGGTTGTCTGCAAGGATAGAAAAATCAGAACTCCATTGTGGACACAGGAAGTTAAAGAGGCAGTGAAGGAAAAGAAGAAATCATATCAAAAGTTTCTGGCAAATAAGTCAGCTTGTGCTCTTAGAGAATACAGAGACAAATGTAAGAAAGCTAAACACTGTATAAAACTAGCTAAACAGAAGTCATGGAGGGATTTTGGTAAGAACATAGAAAATAAATATCAAGAAGATGGTAAGATATTTTGGAGGTTGTTGAAGTTAAGAAATGGGGTAAAGATAGCTGTAAAAGGAATTAGAGATGTTTAAGGTGACAAGAAAACAGGAGAAAAAGATATCCTGAACGTGTGGAGTAATTACTTTGAAAAATTGCTAAATGAAATAAGCAGTGATGGCAGTACAGTGGTAAAAAACACTGACCAGGTATGCAGTCAGGAATACATATCCATTTCTGAAGTAGAAAAAGCAATCAGAGGCCTAAAATGTGGAAAGGCAGCAGGAGTAGATGATTTTTGACCAGAATGCTGAAGTATGGTGGTATAAAAGTCTTACAGTGGCTGCACCACATAGTTCAGAAAGCCTGGACAGAGGGATGAATTCCCGATGATTGAAGTAGAGCTCTAATAGTATCCATATATAAAAAGGGAAATAAAACAATGTGAGAATTACAGAGGTATTTCCCTACTAAGTGTTCCTGGCAAGATCTATGCAAGTATACTTGAGAAACGGTTGAGAAGAATTGTGGAAGAGAAGCTTGGTGAAGAACAAGCTAGATTTAGGCCAAATAGAGGATGGCAGGATCAGATTTTCACTTTACAACAGATAGTTGAGAAATCATTGGAATATAACAAAGATCTGTATTTAAGTTTTGAAGATCTGGAAAAGGCATATGACAGGGCACCAAGAGAGAAGCTATTCAAAATGCTACAATTGTATGGTGTCAGTGGATCATTATATCAAGCAATACTTAGTCTTTATTTGAGTTGTAAATCAGCAGTTAGAAGTGAAGGAAGCTGGTTTAATATTAAATCTGGTGTCAGACAAGAAGGTACATTATCCCCTCTCTTATTCATTATCTATATGGATTACATTATGAAGGAAAGTAGTATTAAGCCTGATATCAAAATTGGAGGTGTTAATCTCAGCTCTTTGCTTTATGTGGATGATGTTATACTTCTAAATAAATCCGCTACAAGTCTGCAATGTTTCCTGCTTAAAGTGAATAACTGTTGTAATAGATATAGTATGAAGGTCAGCAATAACAAGACAACGAAAACAGGCAAAAGCATTGAAAATATCAACTGCATTGTTAATGGAGAACAACATACAGAACTACTAAAACATTTTAACTACTTTGGCAGAATTTTTAGTGAAGATGGTAAATTAAATATGAAAACAGAAAAAGAATCACGAAACTGGTATGTTAGGAAGTCAACGAATAAATTTATATGGAATTAGAGAGAAATTAGCCAAAACACTAAATTAGCTGTATACAAGGCAGTATTCAAGCTAATTTTTAACTGATAGATCTGAGAGCTGGTTGAGAAGTAAAACACTTGGCCAAAGACTAGAGACTGCAGATATGAGAGTCGTGAGCAAGATTAGGGTATGAACAGATGGCATCAATGATATTAGGAAAGATCTTGACATTGTCAGCATCCAGGAATGTGTTAGCAGAGCTAATCTCAGGTGGTATGTCACTTAAACAGAATGGGAATGATTAACAAAAGAAGTGTTCTCTGCCAGGTCGGCAGGAAAAACAGCCAGAGGAAGACCAAGATGTTGATGGATTGATACAGTAAAAAGTGCCTTAGAAGATAGAAATATACGTTCTGATAATGTTGGAGTCTTGCTAGGTAACAGACTGATTTCTAAGGAAAATTGTAGATAGGAAGTTAGTAATGATGTAATTTTTCATGTAGTACTATCATATCCTATACACCCCTTGAGGGTATATATATCAGAAATTTGATGATGATTTCTTATTTCATAAACATTTATTTATTCTTCTAGTAATAAGACTTATACGTTGGTTAGACATAACTGGTAATTAATTTACGGAATTGACAACACATATAAAGTAAATAAATTAAAGATAACTTTAATGAATCACTTCTTATATTTCGGCAATGTCACATTGCCATCTTCGGGAACATAAAGATATGGTATGTGCACTAAGGAACTAACAAAGCAAATGAGGAAGAAAATAAGAACTAATTTTGTTCCTAAAGTCCTAATGGTGCCCTCTTGCGGGCTAATTTGGTAGTCTTGGCCGTTGGGCTGAAGTTCTCAAAATGAAAGTCTCCCATATTTGGGGCAGTTTCATGCACCCAAATTTGTTGAGGTTAGGAAAGTTTTTTAGAGCTGCTGAAGAAGCTTTGAATAGTCTTTCGTATTTAAACTTGCTGCGATGGATTATTTTTGTCTTCTTCCAACGAATTTTATGGTGGGTATCTAAGGCATGGTCTGCCAGTCCAGAGCGGCTGTACTGGTGAAACCGGATGTAGTCTTGGTGTTCTGAAATCCTGATATTTGTTGTTCTGCCTGTTTGGCCAAAGTAGGACAATTTGCAGCTGCAAGAGACCTGGTATACACCAGGTAGGTCTAGGGGAAGTGGTTGGTCTTTGGTAGAGCGGATAAGGGATGCCAACTTTTTATATGTTCTGTAACAGGAAGTAAGGTCATATTTTTTGAGGATATTAGTTATTTTTTCAGAGGTACCCTGGATGTAGGGGATAGTGATAGACTTGGTGTAGTCTTTATTGTGGAGGGGGGAGGGGGGTTGTGGTTTACAGGTTTTAGTATTTTTTGGATTTTTTTTGGGGTTGTAGCCATTGGCTAAGAAAGTGTTGAGGATGTGGTTTAGTTCCATAGTCAGGGCCTTGTCATCTGAGCAGATTAATTTTGCCCTGTTATATAGTGTTTTTATCACCCCATATTGTTGTGTGTGTGGGGGGGGGATTGCTGGTGAATGTATCTGCCAGTGTAGGTGGGTTTTCTGTAAACAGAGAAAACCAAAGATCCATCAAGCTGGCAGGTGATTAAAGTGTCTAGGAAGGGGAGGGTGTTGTTTTCCTCTTTTTCTAAGGTGAACTGGACTCTGGGATGTTGGTTGTTTAAGTGTGTTAGGAAGGAGTGGAGTGTATCTGAGCCATGTGGCCAAATAGCAAACACATCATCCACATAACGAAGCCAAATAGTGGGTTTTTGTGGGGCGGAGTTTAAGGCTTTCTCTTCAAATGTCTCCATAAAGAAATTGGCCAAGGGTGGGGAAAGTGGTGAACCCATGCCTGTCCCCTCTATCTGTTTGTAGAATTTTCCTTGCCAAACGAAAAGCCAAACCTCCAAAATCCAACTTATCCAAAAACGAATATACAGCCCTACAAGAATTAAAAAACAACAAAAAAATAGTAATCACCAAAGCTGATAAGGGAAGCGCCACGGTGGTACTTAACCAAAAAAGATTACAAAGGTAAGTTAATTCTTTAATACGAGACAGTACTACTTACCTCCCCATTGAATATAATCCTACCAACTCTCAGATTAGAACTATCCACAGACTCCTTAAGAAAGTCACTTCTTGGCCTGTGGAAGTCACCAACAAACTTAAACCTTATAACTCTAGACCCCCCCAATTATATGGACTCCCAAAAATACATAAACAAAATGTGCCATTGCGTCCCATAGTGGATGGCATTGATTCCCCCACATATAAATTAGCCAAACATTTAGCCAAAACGCTTACACACTACACTGGCAACACACCATCACACATAAAAAAACTCGGCCCACTTTAAAGCCAGTATAGAAAACCTCGCACTCCAACACACTGCATAATGGTCAGTTTTGATGTCTCCTCCCTATTCACTAATGTCCCACTCAAAGAAACCTTTGAGCTCATCCAAGCTAAGTTTCCTCCCGATATCTCGGCCCTATTTCAGTTCACAATGAACTCAGGCTATTTCGTTTGGCAAGGAAAATTCTACAAACAGATAGAGGGGACAGCCATGGGTTCACCACTTTCCCCTCCCTTGGCCAATTTCTTTATGGAGACATTTGAAGAGAAAGCCTTAAACTCCGCCCCACAAAAAACCCACTATTTGGCTTCGTTATGTGGATGATGTGTTTGCTATTTGGCCACATGGCTCAGATACACTCCACTCCTTCCTAACACACTTAAACAACCAACATCCCAGAGTCCAGTTCACCTTAGAAAAAGAGGAAAACAACACCCTCCACTTCCTAGACACTTTAATCACCCGCCAGCTTGATGGATCTTTGGTTTTCTCTGTTTACAGAAAACCCACCCACACTGGCAGATACATTCACCAGCAACCCCCCCCCCCCCCCACAACAATATGGGGTGATAAAAACACTATATAACAGGGCAAAATTAATCTGCTCAGATGACAAGGCCCTGACTATGGAACTAAACCACATCCTCAACACTTTCTTAGCCAATGGCTACAACCCCAAAAAAAATCCAAAAAATACTAAAACCTGTAAACCACAACCCCCCTCCCCCCTCCACAATAAAGACTACACCAAGTCTATCACTATCCCCTACATCCAGGGCACCTCTGAAAAAATAACTAATATCCTCAAAAAATATGACCTTACTTCCTGTTACAGACCATATAAAAAGTTGGCATCCCTTATCCGCTCTACCAAAGACCAACCACTTCCCCTAGACCTACCTGGTGTATACCAGGTCCCTTGCAGCTGCAAATTGTCCTACTTTGGCCAAACAGGCAGAACAACAAATATCAGGATTTCAGAACACCAAGACTACATCCGGTTTCACCAGTACAGCCGCTCTGGACTGGCAGACCATGCCTTAGATACCCACCATAAAATTCGTTGGAAGAAGACAAAAATAATCCATCGCAGCAAGTTTAAATACGAAAGACTATTCAAAGAATCTTCAGCAGCTCTAAAAAACTTTCCTAACCTCAACAAATTTGGGTGCATGAAACTGCCCCAAATTTGGGAGACTTTCATTTTGAGAACTTCAGCCCAACGGCCAAGACTACCAAATTAGCCCGCAAGAGGGCACCATTAGGACTTTAGGAACAAAATTAGTTCTTATTTTCTTCCTCATTTGCTTTGTTAGTTCCTTAGTGCACATACCATATCTTTATGTTCCCGAAGATGGCAATGTGACATTGCCGAAATATAAGAAGTGATTCATTAAAGTTATCTTTAATTTATTTACTTTATATGCGTTGTCAATTCTGTAAATTAATTACCAGTTAAAACATTTAATTTAATTTCTACCATGCCAGCTCTGGTAATTCTGTTGTCTATTTCCATATTTAATTGGCATCTTCACTAAAAATTGTGCCTAAATAACTGAAATGTTTTTTCTTGTTCTATAGATTCTCCATTCAGGGATGCAGAAGATGTCTTTGTTTCTGCCAAATTTCATTATACATGTCTTTTTGTTGACTTTCATACGAAATTTATTACAGCAATTAATCAATTTAGACAGGGAATCCTACAGAGTTGTACTGGGAGTATAACATCATAATCACAAAGTAAACAGATAATATTAACATCTCCAATTTTTATATCATGTTTAATACTCACTTTCCTTCATAATGTAATCCAAATAGATGATAAATAACAGTAGAGATAATGTGTACGTTTGTCTCTCACACCTGATTTAATATCAAATCATCTAAATAATAAATTCTAACTGCTGTCTTATGGATGAAATACAGACTTGTGTATTGCTGACAGAATGTTCCATTTACAACATATCAATGTATTAGAGTTTTGAACAGCATTTCACTTGGCACCTTGTCATATGAATTTTCCAGCTCTCATCATCATCAAATTCCTGACATTTATGCTGAAGGGGTGCACGGGATATGATAGTACTACATGAAAAATTTACATCATTACTATTACCTGTCAAAGATACAACATTGTCATATCTTATATTTATATATCCATCTATAAGGCACTTTTTATATCAATCCACCTATATCCTGGTCTTCCTCTGGGTCTTTTTCCTGCCAACCTGGCAGAGAACACTTGTTTGGTTAATCTTTCCTCTTCCATTCTGCTTAAGTGACCATACCATCTGAGATTAGCTCTACTAACACCTTCCTGGATGTTGACACTGTCAAGTTCTTTCCTACTATCCTCGTTTTTAATGTGATATTGCCATTGATGCCATCTGTTCACGCTCCTAATCTTTTTCAGGACTCTCGTATCTGCTGTTTCCAGTCTTTGGTCAAGTGTTTTACTTCTGACCCAGCTCTCAGATCCATAAATTAAAATTGGTTTGAACACCGTCTTGTATATAGCTAATTTAGTGTTTTGACAAATTTCTCTCTTATCCCATATAAATTTATTCAATTGACTTCCCACCATGCCAGCTTTGTTGATTCTGTTGTCTATTTTCATATTTAATTTACCATCTTCACTAAAAATTCTGCCTAAGTAGTTAAAATGTTTTACTTTCTGTATGTTGCACTCCATTCAAAATGCAGTTGATATTTTCAATGCTTCTGCCTATTTTCATTGTCTTATTATTGATGACCTTTATACTGTATCTATTACAACAGTTATTCACTTTAGTCAGGGAATCTTCCAGGCTTGTAGCAGATTTATTTAGAAGTATAACATCATCCGCATAAAGCAAAGAGCTGAGATTAACACCTCCAATTACGATATCAGGTTTAATATCACTTTCCTTCATAATGTTGATCCACATAGAAGTTGATCCACTAAGAATTCTATCCTTAGAACCTCATCACATGCCTCTCTGTCTGAATTAATCAGTGTTTTCTTCAAGTTTTGCCACTGAATCTCCAAGGTTTGGTTCCTGTTCTCAAACTGTCCTTTTTTCTTGAATAATGTTTGTGGATTTTAGTCTACAGTTCACATCTGAGAGCTGCTTCAACATTTATTTGCTATAAAACTTTATTACATGTTCTTCTTTTCAATATGAAATTCAATTTTATCCTGCTCAAGACTAAATGGTGATCATGTCCAATTTCAAATCCTCTGTACACTCTAATGTCCTGCACCAGATAGAAAACATCACAATTAACAATAATATAGTCAATGAGACTTTTCTTATTCCATGCCTCTTCTCTCCATCTGAATTTGTGCACATTTTTATGTTGTAACATGGTGTTAGTAATAACCAGTCCATGTCCTGAGCAGAAATCCAATAGGTATTTGCCATTATTATTAGCTTTGCTCTTTTTTTCAAATTTTCCCAATATATATTTGTATGTCTGATAATCATTTCCTACTCTGCTATTTAGATTCCCAACAAGGACCAACTTTTCCTTTTTCATTGTGTCAGTTGCTTTCTCTAAAGCCTCATAAATTTACTCCACTTCTACCTTAGCAGAACGTTCTGTGTCATCATAAGCACAAATAAGTCCCATTGTCCATTCCCCATTCTGATATTTGGCCACATCACTCTACTTGTGACTGCTGCCATTCAAGATCAGCCTCATATTTAGTGTTGAATACTCTCGGTACTCCTTCTTTTCCTTGATTGTCATTGCATGAATATAACATTTTGTATTTATTGCTCAGAAAAATCTCACCAGTTTTTTTATTTTTGTTTCAGTTACCCCTATTATGTTGCTCTGGTACTTATTCAATTCCCCAGCTAGCTTCATTTCTTTGCCATTCAGGCTTCTAATGTTGATAGTAACGATCTTCAATTCTGATGATATTGAGTTTGAGTGGGTTTTAGGATTTGTTCGAGTAGCGGACTTTTCGCTGTTTTCCCTGGTTTCCTGGCAAAAACAACAGTGGACCTTGTTTAACTAGGTGACACCCCAGCTGGCATGAAATTCTGTCATGTTGTACTTGCCATCATTTTTTATTTTGGTTTAAGCCAATAAAAATGCAATTTATTGGCTGAATCCGAAGTTTCCAGCCCATCCTCGTTCGTTCAGTATAACAGGGTGTGCCATGAGAAGGCGAGGGTTGGACATTAGATTAAATAGAAGTCCTGATCCGTTCTCCACATTCCTTTAAAGGTTATGTGGAAATTTCCTCTCAGTTATGTATCGTTGACCATTAAGCACCCCTGAAATAAGAGATAAATCATTCAAAACACCAAATTAGCTGTATACAAGGCAATTTTCAAACCAATTTTAATTTATGGGTCTTAAATCTGGGATAGAAGTGAAACACTGGATCAAAGACCATGGTCCAGATGGTACAATAAAATAATACAGTAAAGCTTACAAATAGGGGTTATGAATAAAGTTAGGGGAGTGGACAGATGGTGTAAGTGGCTGTATCATATTAAAAATAACGATATTAAGAGGGAACCTAACATTGTTGACATTCAGGAATGTGTTAGCAGAGTTAATCTCAGATGGTATGATCACTTAAAAAGAATAGAAGAGGAAAGGTTTGCAAGACAAGTTTTTGCCAGAATATTAGAAAAAAGTCTCATTGGATGACCAAAGTCCAGGTGGATTGATACAGTAAAATGCATCTGAGAAGACAGAAATATAAGGTCTAATAATATTGGAGTCTTCACAGATAACAGGTGAATTTTGAAGAAAATTGTTGATGGGAAGTTAGTAATGATTTACATTTATCATGTAGTACTGTCGTAAATATTCTTTACCCCCCCCCCCCAGGGTACATATCAGGAATTTGATCATGATGGAAATAGACTACTATACTTTTTTTGGTTAGATATAAATTTTAGTGTGTAAAAGCCCTGACTCTGTGAATTAAAGAAAAAAAAAACCTGTTTAATCCCTTTTGTAGATGTGTAAGATCTACAAAAGGGATTAAACAGGTAGTTTTTCTACAAAATTCAATTTTGTAGATCTTATATTTAATCTGAAATATCATTTGAAATTTGAATCATGTTAGCAGTGGAAATATATATAATTAATCTTCATAGCAGTGTGTGCTATTAGTTTTTAAATATATTTGGGTTTGAATTTCATCTAGGAGTGAGGGATATTTAAAACTTGTTTCAGCTCTGAAAAAGAAACTTCTCCCCCCCCCCCCCCCCCAGTCCTGAAAGAAAGGCAAATTGGTTGTTGAATGCCTGCAGTGAGATATTTGACATTGGATATAGAATTAACCAGTATAATAATTTTAAAAAAAATAAAGTAAATCCTCTATGACCTTTATTTCCCAAAGGGCCTTGATGAGGCTGTTTTTTTTTTTTAATTCATTACTGACTTCTTAAAAAGTGGTAGGTAGCTAGTCTCCACCTTTAGCTATTAATAATAGCTGACTGAAGGCTATCAGTGATTTCCATAGACATCCAGGAAGGCAGACTACTGTCTTGGCTTCAGATTCTAACACTATATTATTGTCTGAAAATGTGTTCCACGGTTGATTTCCTTAAGTTACTGGGCTGAAAACTAGTGTTACCAGAAGAACAAATCCTGCTTGCTTGAACCAAAGATCTAATCAGGAACTCATAATCGATTTCCTGATATGCACCGTAAAGGGGTGGTCATTCTATTATGACATCACTATTTGAATAAGTTTACATTATTAATAATCTATCAAAAATTTTCCTCCAAATTAGTCTATTAATTGTCAGTATTCTAAAGCCCTTCTGACTAAATCAATCTACCTAGTCTTTGGCCTTTCACTGGGATTTTTTTTTTGCCACCTTTAGCATTAAACACCTGTTTTGCTAACCTTTCCTCTTCTATTCTGCTTAAGTGACCCTACTACCTTAGATTAGTCCTGCTCACATGTTACGGAATACAATGTCAAGTTCCTTCCTAATGTCTTTATTTTAATATGATTCTGCCATTGATGTCATCTGTTCACTCCACTAATCTTTCTCATAACTCACATATCTGTGGTCTCTAATTTTTGATTAAGCGCTAACATAATTCTCAGACCTATAACCTAGAACTGGTTTGAAATTGTCTTGTATACTGCTAGTTTGATGTTTTGTCTGTTTCCAAACTTAATTTGTCATCATCACTAAAAAAAATGTGCCTAAGTAACTAAAATATTTTACTAGTTTTATATAGGCTCTCCATTCAGAATGCAGCTTAAGCTTTCTATGGTTAATGCTTTGGTCTTTTTATTGCTGATTTTCATGTCAAGTTTTCTTATAGCTGTTATTCAATTTATTATTAGTATGGGCAGCTCCAAGGAGTCCTTAGACTCATCGAGGGAGGCCCAACATCATGTCAAGAACAACTATTCAACATTCACACAGTATCTATCATACTTCACCTTGAACTCATTTACAGTCATGGCACCCACAACAGACTCTGGCAGCTTATTCCACTTATTTACCACTCTCCAAGTAAAAAACCTAGCTCTAACACCCTTGCTAACCACACTCTTACCAAGCTTCCACGGATGGCTCTAGTCCTCCCACTGCCAGTCCTATTCTCAAAAATATCTTCTGAATTAATCTTATAAAAATCCTTCAGTAATTTGAATGTCTCAATCATATCATCCCTTTTTCACCTATCAACCAATTTCTGCAGCCCACAAATCTTCAACCTGTTTTCATAATGTTCATTCCATAGTCCTGCTATTATCTTGGTCACTCGTCTCTGGATCCTCTTCACCTCCTCCCCATCGAGAAGAAACCCTGGCGCCCGTATCTGGACACAGTAGTCTAGATGGAGTCTTATCAAGGCTTGATACAGAAGAACAATAACCTGGTTGTCTCTGCTTGTTAAATTATTTTTCAGCAACCAAGTGATTTGAGCTGATTTAGCCACTTTTGCAATGTACCCCCTAAACTTCAACTCCCTATCCACCAACACTCCCAAATCTCTAGCCTCGTCAATCTCCTGGAGTACAGTTCCACCAATGTGATATACTGCTGCTAATCTTTTCACCCCAAAATGCATAACCTTACACTTTGCCACATTAAATTGGCATCCATTTTCCTTAGCCCAGTCCTCCAAACTATCCAAATCACCTTGCAAAATTTTGACATCCTGTGCACTCACTATTGCTCTACCCAACTTTGCATCATCAGCAAACAAGTGAACACTTCCTCTCAGATCCTTTCCTATATTGTTAATGAACAAATTGAACAGTAGTGGTCCAAGAACAGAACCCTGCGGCACAACACTAGTCACAGGCCATCTTTTGGTCTCTACTCCTGAATAAACCACTCTCTGATATCTTTCCATCAACCACCCTCCTATCCATCTCACCAACCCTATAATCCATCCCCATATGCTGCAGTTTACTAATTAGAATTCCATGTGGAATCCTGTCAATGGCCTTAGCAAGGTCCAGTAGAATCACTGTAAACCCATTACCCTTATCCAGTTCAGCCATCACTGTGTTATAAAATGTGAGCAAGTTACTGTGGCATGATCTACCCTTCACAAAACCATGCTGTCTCCTATACAGTATCCCGTTTTCATCTATCCAATCCTGTATTTTTCTCTTGACTATTTTCTCCAAGACCTTGACAACGATTCCTGATATGCTGATCAGTTTGTAATTTACAACAGCAGTCTTGGAACCTCTTTTATGCAGTGAAACTATTTTCCCCTCTTTCCACCCCTTCGGGACTAACCCAGACCTGAGACTCAAATTAAATAAAACGGTCAAAGGCACTGACAATTCTTTAGCAACTTCTCGTACGACACGAGTTGGTATACCATCCAATCCCACAGATGAATTGACATTGAGGTTTTGTAATAGACTAGTTACCTCCACTTCATTCACCACAATTCCCGTATAAGCTGTTTGTTCTTCCATTTCTGCAATGTCATGATGATATACTCTTGCAAAGTGCTCACCAGTAATTCTACTATATCAACTGATTCAGTTACCTCCCTACCATGGGCATTCTTTAAAATCATTCTGCCATATACATTTTTTCTTTTACTTGCAACATATCGAAAAAACTGTTTGGGATTCTCCTTAGCCTGCATGGCTAATGTTCTTTCATAATCCGCTTTTGCTTTTCTTACCACACTTGTTACCCTTCTTCCTGGGCTTTATACCGTTCATGTGCCTGCAGGTCATCTTTCTCCTTGAATTCCCTCCACAGTTGTTTCTTTTTTTGCAGCTCAAGCTTATTGGTGTTATTCATCCATTTAACCCCTACTTGATTTTTTATTTGTACTCTAGGTATACAGTCAGCCATTGCCTCCTGCAAACACTTCTTAACTGACTCCCATGCACTGTCAACATCCAGCCCTTGCAGTTTTACATGCCATGGCACTGAACCAATCAAACTCCTAAGCTTGTCATACTTACCAGCCCGATAATTCCACATGTATCCTGTCTTAATTGTAAATTCCACAACTTTAGCCACCTCCTAAGTTAAGACCCTATGATCACTCTCACCAATTGGTGGCAATGTGGTCATATTCGTTAGTCGGATCCTCAGATGTAATTACTAGATCAAGCACTCTCTGACCCCTAGTATTTTCCATTACATGCTGTCGCAGATAGTTATCCCTTAATAACTGCATAAAATCCAATTCCTTTCTCCCATGTGTCCTCTCCTCCCTCCAATCAATGCTACCATAGTTAAAATCTCCCATAATTACTCTCCTTCCACTCATTTCTTCTATTTGCTTGTGTATACTATCTCCACCATCTTTTCCATCACCTGGTCTATAGCAGCACCCAATTGTATATTTTGTTCTGCTAGCCTCAATCTCACATCAAATGGCCTTAAATGTGCTCTTTTCTCTATCCTGCAATTCATCTTCTATTCTCCTTGGCTGCAGCTTATCAACTATCATCAATAATACTCCTACCCCCATTTTATTCTCCGTGTCATTCCTGAACACACTATACCCCTCACATTCAATCCCGCTAGCTATATCATCTTCAGTCAGCCATGTTTCACTAATGCCAATAACCTGTGGTCTGGAAGTGCCAACCAAGGCCAAAAATCTTCTTTCTTGTTCCTAATACTCCTAGCATTAGTATACATGAATTGCAGACCTCCGTTGGCCCCATTCCAACCTTGATGCCTTATACTAACTATCCCATTCTGATTTGTTGTTTTTATTTGCTCGGGCATATTATACTCATTCATACACTCAACTGCCTCTCTAAGGTCGGCATATCTACTTCCCCCACCCCTTAATAAATCTAGTTTCCCTACATCCACTTCATTCAACAACACTCTTTCAAGTCTCCTTACACCGAATCGATTCAAATGCAAACCATCCATCTTATATAGATCCTTTCACCCATCGAACTCACTCCACACGTCCACGAATTCCACATCACTTGTCATGTATAACCCACGCATAAAGTCATTTGCAATTATGGCCTTCCTTCTAAACTCTTCACTGTCATCATACCGTGGAAAAAGACTAATCATCCTAACTCTCTCACTCTTTTCTTTTGCTACCTGAAACAATTCATTCAGGTCTCTATCATTTCTATTTTATCTCCTTTCAAATTATTCATACCTGTCACAACTATCATTTCTTTCACTCTTTGCTTTTGCTCCCTAATAGACTCACTGACATCCTTAATGGTTGCACCAGGTTGGTATGATTTTGTCAAATTCTCTACTATCACACCTCGCACTAACGAATCTCCATACAGTACTCGCTCCTTCATTTTGTTTACGTTCACAATCATACTCTTATTTTTCCTATCATACTTTTTTTTATTGGCTGGTACACTCGGTAGACATTTGTGCATACGCTCCAGCTGCCACTTTGCTCTATGTATCTCTCACTCATTGCATCTATCTCATCTTTTTTATTATCTGTTAAACCATTAATTTGCTCTGTATTAATACCTTCATTCACACTTTCTACATTCACGCTCTCACAGCTCTCTGGTACAACCTCCCTCGCAATTTCTTATCATATTGCTATTTTCTACATTCTGAAATTTGACAAAAATATCACTCATGACCCGAAACACTTTAATTCCTCATTTTCCCTACATTTTCTGCACACATTCACTCCACTATCATTATCTAACCATATTCCAACTGCTCTCTGCAGCACATACATTTCGCAGATAGTACACTGAATAATCTCCTTTATGTTGCCGTTATTGAACAAAGATGGCGAACCATTATTACTAGCTGCCATTTTCTTCTTACCGGAGCCATGTGCTATCGTATCTTATTGAATTAATAATTGAAACAACACCAAAATACACAAACAGACACACTAAGATACAAAAAGCAAACAAAACTACGTAATATTCAAGCAAAATTGTCAATGATAACTTAAAATAACATTTATCTTATCAGGAGCTCTCAACAAACGCTACACACCACGAGTCCCTCTAGCGGCCAAGGAGATTTAGTTAGTGAATCCTGGAGACTTGCACTAGATGTGATTAGGAGTACAGTATCATCTACATAAAGCAAAGAGCTAAGTTTAACATCTCAAATTCTAATATCAGACCTGATGTCACTGTTTTTCATAATGTGATCCATATAGATGATGAATAAGAGTGAAGATAATGTGCATCGTTTAGTTACTGCTGGTTTTACATGAAACCACCTTCCTGTATTTCCTTCAATTCTAACTGCTGACTGACAACTTAAAAATACTGTGAATTGCTCTGCATAATGTTCCATTCATTGCATTTAATTGTAGTGTTTTAAAAAGCTTTTCTCTTGGCACCTCATCGTGTCTTTTCCAGATCTACAAAACTTAAGTACAGATCCTTGTCATATTCCCATGATTTCCCACCAATTTTTCGTAAAGTGAAATTCAGATATTGACAGCCTGTATTTGACCTGAACCCAGCTTGTTCAAATTTTTCTTCCACAATTTTTGTCAACCTCTTTTCAGGTATCCTTGCATAAATCTTACCTGAAACACTTAGTAGAGGAATTCATCTGTAATTCCCACATTCAGCTTCATTCCCTTTTTTGATAAATATGAACTATGAGAGCCAACAATAACATAGTCAATGAGGCTTTCTTTCCTGTCTCTTCTCTCCAGCTGAACTCATGCACATCTTTGTGTTGGAACATGTTAGTAATGACCAGTCCATATCCTGAGCAGAAATCCAGCAGATACAATTATTATTAGCTTTGTCCTTTTTCTGGCAATGACAGTCAAGGAAAAGAAGGGATAGCCATAGTATTCAACACAAAATACGAGGCTAATCTTCTTGAATGGCAGGCAGTCTCAAGTAGAGTGATGTGGGCAAATATTGGAATGGGAAACTGGACAATGAGACTTATTTGTGCCTATGGTACCATTCCTCCATTTCTACATTAGTTCTACTAAGGTAGAAATGGAGGAATTTTTTGATGCTTTAGAGAAAGCACACAATGAAAAAGGAAAAGTTGGTACTTGTTGGGGATCTAAATATACCAAGTAGGAAATGATTGTCAGACATACAAAAATATTTTGGGAAAATTTGGAGAAAAGAGCAAAGCTAATAATAATGGCAAATACCTGTTGTATTTCTGCTCAGGACATGGACTAGTTATTACTAACACCATGTTCCAACATAAAACTGTGCACAAATTTACATGGAGAGAAGATGCTAGGAATAAGAAAAGTCTCATTGACTATGTTATTGTTGATAGTGATGTTTTATCCCTGGTGCAGGACACCAGAGTGTACAGAGGATTTGAAATTGGAAGTGATCACTATTTAGTCTTGAGCAGGATAAAATTGAATTTCGTATTGAAAAGAATAACATAAGGAAGTTTTAAAGCAAATAAAAGTTGAGCAGCTCTCAGATGTGAACTATAGACTAAAATACACAAAGATTATTGAAAAAAAAATTAGAGTTTGAGAACAGGAACCAAACCTTGGAGATTTAGTGGCAAGCTTTGAAGAAAATCCTGATTGATTCAGCCAGAGAGGCATGTGGTGAGGTTGTCTGAAAAGATAGAAAAAGCAGAACCCCATGGTGGATACAGGAAGTTAAAGAGGCAGTGAAGGAAAAGAAGAAATCATATCAAAAGTTCCTGGCAAATAAGTCAGCTTGTGCTCTTAGAGAATACAGAGACAAATGTAAGAAAGCTAAACACTGTAAAACTTGCTAAACAAAAGTCATGGAATGACTTTAGTAAGAACATAGAAAATAAATATCAAGAAGGTGGTAAGGTATTTTGGAAGTTGTTGAAGTTAAAAAAAAATGGAGGAAAGGGTGCTGTAAAAGGAGTTAGAGATGATAAAGGTGGCATGAAAATGAGAGAAAAAGATATCCTTGAAGTATGGAGTAATTACTTTGAAAATCTGCTAAATGAAACAAGCAGTGATGACAGCATAGTGGTAAAAAAACACTGACCAGGCATGCAGTCAGGAATACATATCCGTACTTGAAGTAGAAAAAGCCATCAAAGGTCTGAAATGTGGAAAGGCAGCAGGAGTAGATGATATTCGACCAGAAATGCTGAAGTATGGCGGTAAAAGTCTTACAGTGGCTGCACTGCATAGTTCAGAAAGCCTGGAGAGAGGGACGAATTCCTGATGATTGGAGTAGAGCTCTCATAGTACCCATATATAAAAAGGGAAATAAAACTGAATGTGAGAATTACAGGGCATTTCAATACTGAGTTTCCTGGTAAGATATATTCAAGTATACTTGAGAAACGGTTGAGAAGAATTGTGGAAGAAAAGCTTAGTGAAGAGCAAGCTGGCCAAATAGAGACTGTCAGGATCAGATCTTCACTTTACGACAAATAGTGGAGAAATCATGGGAATATAACAGAGATCTCTATTTGAGTTTGTAGATCTGGAAAAGGCATATAAGATGTCAAGAGAGGAGCTATTCAATACGCTACAGTTATATTGTGTCAATGAAGCATTATATCAAGCAATACTTAGTCTTTATTTGAGTTGTAAGTCAGCAGTTCGAATTGAAGGAAGTACAGGAAGACGGTTTAATGTTAAATCTGGTGTGAGACAAGGATGTACATTATCCCCTCTGTTATTCATTATCTATATGGATCACATTATGAAGGAAAACGGTATATCAGAATTGGAGATGTTAATGTCAGCTCATTGCTTTATACAGAGACAATGTTATACTTCTAAATAAATCTGCTACAAGTTTGCAAGATTCCCTGACTAAATTGAATAACTGTTGTAATAGATATGGAATGAAGGTCAGCTATAAAAAGACAATGAAAATAGGCAGAATCGTTGTAAATGTCAACTGTGTTGTGAACGGAGAACCTGTGGAACAAGTAAAACATTTCAGCTTCTTAGGCAAGATTTTTAGTGAATATGGTAAATTGAATTTGGAAATAGACAACAGAATCAACAAAGTTGGTATGGTAGGCAGTCAATTAAATAAATTCATATGGAATAAGAAAGAAATTAGTCAGAGCACTAAATTAGCTGTATACAAGACAGTGTTCAAACTAGTTTTAACTTATGGATCTGAGAGCTGGGTCAGAAGTAAAACACTTGGCCAAAGACTAGAGACCGCAGATGTGAGACTCCTAAGAAAGATTAGAGGTGAACAGATGGCATCAATGGCAATATCATATTAAAAACGAGGATATTAGGGAAGAACTTGACATTGTCAGCATCCCGGAATGCATTAGCAGAGCTAATCTCAGGTGGTATGGTCACCTAAACAGAATAGGCGAGGAAAGATTAGCAAAACAAGTGTTCTCTGCCAGGTTGACAGGAAAACGACCCATAGGAAGACCAAGATGTAGGTGGATTGATACGGTACAAAATGCCTTAGACGATAGAAATATAAGATCTGATAATGTTGTAGTCTTGACAAGTAACAGACTGATTTGGAGGAAAATTGTAGATAGGAAGTCAGTAATGATGTAAATTTTCATGTAGTACTATAATATCCTGTACACACCCCCTTGAGGGTAGATGTCAGGAATTTGATAATGATGATTGTCCTTTTCTCCAAATTTTCTCAGTACATTTCTGTATGCCTAGTGGGATTCACTTTCTACCTCTACTCAACTGTATCTCCATCCAGCTGAGGACTGGCTGATTTTAAAAAAAAAAAAAAAAAAAAAAAGACTAGAATTGAACTCATGGTCCAGTACTGTAAAGCAGATAACTGTGAAACAAACACCATTTCAAATGCGACTATACAGGCATCAACTATCCACTGTATTATTGTGAAAATTAAATTTATAAGGAGCTAGTTTGGTATAAAAGTCAGATTTATGTTGACTAAAAATATTATTTTGCTATCTGTGTTTCAGGAAACTCAGGAGATAAATGTAAATCGATGCATGTGAGACAGGAGCAGCAGCCAGAATTCTGTATTCTAGCTGTGTACGATACTGGATAATTCTTAATGTCATTTTGCCTCATGTAATCTTTATATTCAGTTTTATTATGGTTTGCAGTTGTCCTCATCACAGTATTTTTAATCACTTTCTATGCATTTTTTTCTCTGTCCATATTAGTATAAATAACTTAGTTTTTGATTACATTAACTAACCTTCAGTTTAATTTTTGGTGATTCTTCTGGATAAATCTTTAAATATAAATTATTTTGTGTAGTATTTATGGTGATGTTATGTTCAGGAACCAGTTGTTAATATTTTTTTCCATCCTTTCTATTATAGGAAGTATTTAATGGAAATTCACTTAAGTCCCGAGAGAGAATAAGGTTGATGAGCACAGTTGGACAAGTGTTATCAGTCATGCCTCTTGATTACATTATGACTTATATGAATACTCTGTTAGCACCAATGCTCCAGGATCTTCAACATGCAGTTTCTGAGGGTGTATGTATACCTTGTTATATTCATTAATTATCCAGAAATGTCTCACTAGTCATAGGGCTGTTGTTATTTTTATTGTAATTAGTTTGGATCTTTTTATCAACTACAGTTGACTCTGACTATAGCAATTACCATTATACAAAATTGCTCATAATAAACAAAAAAAAAAACAAGAACTTTCATATACCCTACTATGAGAATTGCCAAGAAGGTGTCCTAATAAATTATTAATTATATGAAGAGCCAAAGGCTTCAATTCGGCAACATAAACTTATTTACATTAAGGGATATTACATCCCATTCTTGGCAATTCTCATAGTAGGGTATATGTAAGTTCTGTTTGCTACAAACTTGGTATTTCTAGGTCTACCTACTCACTGATGAGACTTCAATGAAGGTTGAAACCGGTCTGGGTAGTGACCTTCTCTCACTCATAATGTAGAACAGTAATATAGCTCCTAGGAGCTGGGTTTCACATTATGAAGAAATATCAAGAATAGTGATCGGAGCTTGCTCCACCCTTACCATTTGTTGCCTCGGTGTTGCACTCCCTAAAGGGTCAGTTGTAACACTATCCAGGTATTTGCTTACACTTGCACTCGCCGAACTTTATATATTTACTATATTTAGCATGAAACTCTTTGAGTTTCTTATTCGGCTATGAAACAATATGGGATGTAATATCCCTTAACGTAAATAAGTTTGTCGCCGAATTGATGCCTTTGGCTCTTCATATAATTAATAATTTATTAGGACACCTTTTTGGCAATTCTCATAGTAGGGTATATGTAAGTTCTGTTTGCTACAAACTTGGTATTTCTAGGTCTACCTACTCACTGATGAGACCTCAATAAAGGTTGAAACCGGTCTGGGTAGTGACCTTCTCTTACTCATAATGTAGAACAGTAATACAGCTCCTAGGAGCTGGGTTTCACAATATGGGGAAATATCAAGAATAGTGATTGGAGCTTGCTGCACCTTTACAATGAGTTGCCTCAGTGTTGCACTCCCTAAAGGGTCAGTTGTAACACTATCCATATATTTGCTTACGCTTAGACTCGCCAAACTTTATATATTTACTATATTCGGCATGAAACTCTTTAGTTTCATGCCGAAGTTTCTTATTTGGCTATGAAACAATATGGGATATAATATCCCTTAACATAAATAATTTTTTTTAATTTTTAAAAAAAATATATAAAAGTTTTTTTTAAAAAAAGGATGAGAGTCATGCAGTTTCTAGAATTGAACTGTAGACCATATGCTATTAAAAAAAATAATAAAAATTGAAACAACCTGAAAAATCTTCTCCATATTGAAGAACATATGGAGTGATTCAGCCAAGGTGATATGGGGAAATTGTTTACAAAGGATTGAAGAAAATCTAAACATCATTGACTCCAGAAAGCTGGGGTGGGGTGCTGATAAAGAAGAAACATATCAAAAGTTGCCAGCCTTGGATGGCTGGGTAAATAGTATCAGTTTTCCACCCAATGGTTTGTGGGTTCAGTTATCACCATTGGCATTCATGTTTGTGTTGCTTGGACACAGATGAATTTCATTACTTGTTGCTGTGAACCGTTGTTGTTTATTAGAGACTTGAATTGGCTTGAAAAAATTTCATGTTTGTTATTATCTTGGAAATTGGAATTGAAACTTCGTATCCCTTCTGGGTCTAGTTCCCACTGATAAGACCTCAATAAAGGTCAAAACTGGTTTGGTTTGGTAAGTGGCCCTTCCCATAATACATAGTAATACATACACACCTGAAAGGATGTGTGCTTTGCATTATGGGGTATTAAGGCACTTGATGCAAAGTCATTAGCCTCTCTATACAAGTAGCCCTGCTGTAAAGATACTACATGTGCGAACTTTGTTTACTAACACTTAGATAAAGGATTAAACCAAGAATATAATTTCTTGGCATCTTTAATTTATAGTAAAATAAAGTTAAAAAAAAACTTTCAACATACTTGAAACTGCTGATTATTTTCCTTTCAAATCTGTAAATTCTCCTATCTTGAACCAAGATGGAAATACCACAATCAAAAATAATGACTTTTCTTAGTTCTTGTGTTTCTCTCCATGTGAATTTGGGAATATCGTTATGAAACATGGTATATTAATGACTAATCCATATCCTGAGAAGAAATCCATCAGGTGCTTACCATTATTACTAGCTTTGCTCTTTTCTCTAATTTTCCCAAAACATTTCTATATGTCCTGCATTTATTTTCTTCTCTGTTACTTATATCTCCAACACGGACCAGTTTTTTTAATTTGACAGCTGTCTTGGTTCTAAAAAAAATTCTTCCACCTTAAAATCTCGAATGGGATCACAAGAACAAGTATCACTATCCAATATTCCATTTTAAAGTTTCCTCCAATATCAAACTTCTTCATTAAGTTAAAAAAAAATCTTGGAGACTCATACAAGATTTTATTTTGTCATTTTTTTAAAAAAAGCCAAGTCTTATGAACTCAAGGAGCATAGAAGCTCATTTAGAGCAGGCATTTATGAATATCATAAATCACAGTCGTCACAGTTCTACTTTGTGCAACCAGGACCTTTGTTCTAATCTTCTAAACATTCCTTACAGTACTGCACACTGAGATGCCGACTAACTACTTCTCCACACAAGGACATGTCAGAATGAACTGTGTCACCTTGTGCTCATGTACATTATATACAAATTAGTGCCTCTCTCTGTCAAGAGTAACATTTCAGTTACCAACTGTCTCCTGACAGTGTGGCCACTACTTTATTTACAACCCTCATAGGCCTAGAATCCATCTGGAATGATACAAAAATGAAGGAGATGCATTCCTGAATAATTGTATTGTGGCCACCCAAAACATTTTGCCACGTTCTTCATACAATTTCTCTATATGCTCAAAGGACACTTGCTGTGCTTGACTGACTACTGTTTATATCACTCCTACTTGCAAAAGGTTGCAAGGCTAAAGCACATTTGTGAGGAGTCATATAAACAGTAGTCAGTCAAGCACAGCAGGTGTTCTTTAAGAATAGGGAAATTGTATGAAGAAGATTTCAGAATGTTTGTTTTGGGTGTTGTGAAAAAGTTTAGAAATGAAAGAAAGAGTGCTGTAAAAGGGTAGTCAGATGATAGAGGTGACATAAAAACTTAGATATGCTCAGTGTCTATAATTACCTTTTCATTATTAAATGAAATAAACAATGATAGAAGAATGGTATGATCTGTTCAAATTGAATGTAGCCATTAGTATATATCGGTACTTGAAATAGAAAAATCTGTCAGAAGCCTAAAATGTAAAGCAGTTGGATATGTGCTGCTTGATCAGATAAATAATGTTTAGATATGGAGGTCTAAAAGTTTTATAGTGATTGCATTGCATAATCAGAAGTTTGAATTTCAGATTATTGAAGTAGAGCTCTCAGAGTACTCCTCTATATAAACTGAAATAAAACAATGTGTGAATTGCAAAAGAATTTATTATTTAACATTTCAGATTAATGCAAGCACATTTGAGGCTATGAAAAATTATGGAAGAGAGAGACTTGAGAATAAATAAGCTATGTTTAAACTAAATAGGTATTGTTAGGATTAGATTTTCACTTTCATATAAATAGTTAAGAAATCTTTGGACTATAACAAAGATCTGTCTTTAAGTTTTATATGAGGGTTATAAATAAAGTAGTAGTGACAATATGTGCACAAAATGTAAAATGGTTTATTTATCAAGTCTATACAAGTACATCTCTTCAAGTGCAGCTATTTCCAAATTTGTGGTAGTCATTGGATACCCCATCCAATGGCTAGATAGCCATTGTGTTGCCTATTGATATCAGTGATAGTTACTGCTCGAAGAACCTCTTGCATATCTGGCTTCTGAGAGGTTTTCATTTTGCGAAACAAGTCAAAGTCGCAAGAACTCATATCCGGTGAATGCGGAGGATGTGACAATACTTCATTTTGCCACCTGTCCAACATCTCTATCACCAATTGTGACACATGGCATTGTGCATTTGTCATGCAACTAACATGGTGGAGAACCCATGAAAAAAAATGTAGTTGATTTCTCTTTAAAGCAGGATGCAAATCCTGCTCAAACATTTTGGTGGCTCTAGAAATTGTCAATACTACTACTTCAGCAGCATGACTTTAACTCTGGATTCCTGCCAAAGTTTTTTCAGACTGAGTGATTCTGAATGGTGCCATTTGTTGGATTGTCTCTTCAGTTCTGGCTTATAAACCTTTGGCCAAGATACAGTTATTCAGTAATGTATCTCCTTCATTTTTGTATCATTTCAGATGGAGGCCAGCAATCGTGTATCTGTGCTATTTTTGCATCTCAGACAAGTGATGTGGAACCCAACAAACAGAAATTTTGCACTTAGTGAGCCTCTCTTTTAGGATGCCAAAGTTGCAAGGACTCATATCCAGCGAATGCAGAGGATGTGCCAATACTTCTCTTTGCCACCTGTCCAACATTTCTATCACCAATTGTGACATACGACATTGTGCACATGTCACCGAAGTGTGCTCAAACACTGGTGGTTTATCTCAGTTTCTTGGACCAACTGACTTGCAGTCCATCGCCAATCAACCACAAGTAGTCATCAAACAAGCTCACCATGTTCATCTGAAATGGCAGGTTATCTTGCACCTAAGTTATCATCCAGGTGATCTTGTCCCACATGAAATGCACTGACCCATCTTGCGGTAGTCATTGTGCACATTTTTATGTTGGAACATTGTGTTAGTAATAACCAGTCTATGTCCTGAGCAGAAATCCAGTAGGTATTTTGCCATTATTATTAGCTTTGCTCTTTTCTTCAAATTTTCCCAAAATATTTCTTCCTATACAAAATATTTCTGCATCTGCCTGTACTTCATTCAATTCTAACTGCTGATTACAACTCAATAAAGACTAAGTATTGCTTGATATAATGCTCCATTGACACCATATGACTCTAGCATTTAGAATAGCTTTTCTCTTGGCACCTTGTCATATGCCTTTTGCAGGTCTTTTACCTATATGTCTGACAATCATTTCCTACTCTGCTATTTAGATCTCAAACAAGGACCGACTTCCTTTTTCATTGTGTCAGTTGCTTTCTCTGAAGCCTCAAAAAAAATTCTCCATTTCTATCTTAGTAGAACTTTCTGTGTGGGATCATAGGCACAAATAACTTTCCTTGTCCAGTTCCCCATTCTGATATTTGCCCACATCACTCTGCTTGATATTGCCTACCATTCAAGAAGATTAGCCTCATTTAGTGTTAAATACTATAGCTACTCCTTCTTTTTCCTGATTGTCATTGCCTGAATATAACATTTTGTATTTATTACTTAGAAAGATTTCATCAGTTTTTGTCTTCCCTATTATGTCGATCTGGTATTTATTCACCAACTTCAGCTTTTCTTTTATTGGTACCTTCCTTTTTTTTTTCCACTTTTGACAGATCTCCATGTTGGAGGCTTAATGGATTGTATACAGCACTCAGAAAGGATTAAAACAGATTTTTATTAAATCTGTTTTAATCTGTGATCGAAATGAATATTCCTATATTAATTTTGATCACAGAGACATCTTCAGGGATTACAAAAAAACTAATGTAACATATATACAAATACTACACAATATTAAGCTAACCACGTGGGTGACTCTAAAGTCCTATAAAGTCCTATTTCTAAGAGCTGCTGCAGATTCTAAAAATAGTCTCTCTTTTTTTGAATTTACTGTGGTAGAGCATGGTGGTTTTTTTTCCAAGAGATCAGAAATCAACCAAATCTAAATAAATACAGTTGCGTTAAACTTCTGAAGATTTGGGAAACATTAAATCATCAGAGATCCCACCTTACATTTTAGGCCACCTACAATTGCCCATTGAGGGCGCCTCACCTAGATAGGACTTTAGTCAACCAAATGGTTAGCCTAGTATTGTGTGGTATTTGTGTATATGTTACATTAGTTTTTTTTGTAATCCCTGAAGATGTCTCAGTGACTGAGACAAAATATAGGAAGTATTAAAAATCTGTTTTAATCCTTTCTGAGTTCTGTATACAATCCATTAAGCCTTCAACATGTCTTCGCAGCACTTAAGCCTCAACACACAGGTTTTGACAGATCTCTAAATGCCTTAACTCACCCTGAATTGACGTCATTTATTCTTTATCCTTATCATTTTACTCCTAATATATATATTTTTTGTTTAGATATCCATGTTTTGACATATTTCATACTAACTTCATTACTAATCCTTATTTATCTTTCTGCTGTTCTACTTTTCCTCCTTTCTTTATTTTTTTTAATCGGTTTCCCTTGATATCATTCAGCACCAATATACCGTATTTTCCAGTGTATAAGACACACTTTTTTACCTTAAAAATTCATCTTAAAAATTGGGTGCGTCTTATATAATGAAGGTAAAGATTGTTTCCTCTTTTCAAAGTCATACGCACTCTCCCTTTTATATTCCAAGATCTATGTAGGCAGTTAATGGTGCAATCAAATTGATGTGTGACCTTCACATGACTTCTAGCACGTCATTGGCTAAGAACGGGGAGTCCCTATTCAAGTTTCATAATATCGTATCCGAGTAATCAGTTACCGACGTTTATCAGTATTGAGTTGACGTGTTGAGATATTTTGTGTTCAGTTTGATATTTCCTGTAGATTTTAGTGATGGAAAAAAACAGGCGACATTCGTATACTTCAAGTTACAAATTGCAGGTTGTAAAATATGTGGAAGAACACGGGAATAGGGAAACTGAAAGACATTTTGGACCTCCGCCTACAGAAAAAGTTTTTTTTAGGTTTTTTCCAGAAAATTTTATTAAATTTCTTGGGTGCATCTTATACACCGGAAAATACGGTAGATTTATTCTATCCCAGTATTGTCCTAGTTTCTATATTTTATTTGTTCACACTAAAAATGCATTTATATAATGGCAAACAACAACTATTGTGTCCCACGAATTATGTCTATTATTACTCTGGCCCATTTAGCATTATTGGTATACAAATAGTTCTGTGCATATGAATCTTGATCTGTAAATCTTTGTTATTCAGAGATTATATAAGAAATGAATGTGTGTGTGTGTGTGTGAAAGAATGATTAGCTAAAGTTCACTATTTTATGCAAACAAATACAATCAGTTATTCTCATGTTTATCTATCTCTATTACAGCCATGCCTTACAACAAAATCAACAGTGGTGCTTCAGTTAAATATGCTGTCTATGCTCTTTGCTACATTAGATATTCGATGTAAAGAGAGAGAAAAAGAATTACAACAGGGGGATGCAAAAATGCAACGTCCAGATACAGAAGAGCAAAATAGTTTTACTCCTCAACCAGTATTTCTTATATTACAGCAAGTTTTACCTGTGTTAGTAACTGTAGGAGCAAGATGGACATTTGATGAGCAAGTCACAGAGGTAATAATGAACTCTTAGGAGAAATGAATAGTTAATTAATTTATCAGACTGACCAGGATCCAGGTGATTCATAAAGAAAATTATGCTGTGTGTGTGTGTGTGAACATGCATATTGAAAGTTATATGCTTTTGTAAAGAAATAGGTACTTGCATTATATATTTTTATTATAACTGGTAATAATAATTTGCAAGTTTGCAGGGTTCATTTGTGTATTTTTAAGAGAATTAGTTGCAAACTGACCATTGATTTCCCAGCAAAAATCAGTTTTCTTTCAACAGGATATTGTTTGAAATAGTTCATCAGAATAAAACATAAAACTGTAGTAGAACCTTAAGAAGGTTAATATTATGTAATCCCCAAAATTTATCCATAAGATAAAAATTTCCATAATTTTTTTTTTTGAGATTAATTAAAAATGAGAAGTACTTATTACTATATAATATTAGTTAATTTTGTTAATGTTTTTCATCTAATGATATACTTGTATATGTTATGCATATTTATATATTATACACATGACAATATTTCTGAATTTTAAACTGTTTTTATTTATTTTTAATGTGAATTTCTTCCATGAAATGCTGTATGCCTATGGCACACCTATATTAGTACCTTGGGTGGAAAATGGATAAGGGTTCCTAGTTTTATGAATGGTTTTAAAGTGATGTGAAGATTATATTTATTTAGTTCTGACAGTTTTTCAGATAGTACCCAGATATAAAGGATGGAAATTCTTTCATTAGGATCTTATGCATGAAGGAAGAGAGGGAGAGGTGGTGGGGTACATTTATGCTATTTTGAAGGATTTTATAAGTTGGAACAGATAATGGAAAGAGAATCAGCTAATTCTGTCATATTCTGTGACAAAAAAAAAAAAAAAAAGATTTATGTTGATCATGATTGTTTTGGAAGAAAATTCAATTGCTCTCTGAAATACAATTGCAGTATTTCACAGAGCAATAAAAACCAAGGCCTGATACTGCACCAAGTTTGGGCTTCAGCATAAAGCATTTCTGGGTTTAAGAGCAAGTGTGGCAGCTTCAGGGGTTGTTGAAATCTCAATCTTGTAAAGCAAAATGAAAGCCACTTCAATATCCTAACCATGTAGTGCTTATGCGATTTTGTCAGTTATATTATGAGTGTACAGTAAGATTTTATCACTTCCGGATTTTCCCTTATTAGTAGGAACCTTGGGAAGTGTACTTAATTTTGTTGATTATCTTTAGCCCATACCCATTAAAGGAAAGGATATGTTTGAGATGATGATGAAGACCGTTCTTTGTTCTTCTCTTTATTAGTGGTACTGGAAATGTAAGCTCTGTCTCTTAATGTTTTTATCATACCCGTCTTCTGTATTTGGATAATGGTGTGAAGAAGCATGCAGGAATCTCCCAGTTGGATGGGCTTTTTTTCTTTAGATACTTTAAGTTCAAGCTTCAATTTGATGTTAGATTGTAAGATACTAATACCTATACCAAGACTTGGATCCCACTTGGCACATGCACACTTACACATAATCAAACCAGTAAGTTAGTCAGTTGGTCAGATTTTATGAAAGAAATCTAACATCAAAACATCCTTTAGTTTCCATAATTTATATAGTCCCAAAAATTCACAAATCAGAGATTACTTTATATCCTATCAGAGTCTCTTGGGCCTGACCTAGCAAATACCTGTCTCAGCTTGTGATGCTGCTTCTAAGAAAAACAAAGTTGTACATGAGTAAGGGTTAAAGATTTAGCAATAGAACAATCAGACATCATACATTTAGCAAGTTTAGATGGTGTTTTAACCAATGTCTGCTAGACAAAACATTAGCTCTTCAAGAAAATTTTCCTCCAGATATGACATTCAGATGTTTGCATAGAGTTCAAATTCTCTAGATTCCAGAATAAATACTAGAATAAATCTGCTAAGACCAGTGAAGGGAGTTGATATAAGACCTCTTTGAGTTCACTCCCCTTCACTGGTCTTAGCAAATTTATTTATTCAAACCTTAGAGAATGGTGGTGGTGTGATATAAACATAAAGAAACAGAGCCTACAGCATCATCAATAAATGAACAGAGAACTTCAAACCTCAAACATGTCCTTTCTCTTAACAGATCTTTACTGAAGACAACCTCCCAAAGTTCCTGCCATCAAGCAATAATTGAGAAGTGTTATAATCTTATCCTACATTCAAAATGTAACTGATAAAATTGCCACAGTGATTCATTATAACATAAAAGCGGCATTTCTAGTTGGTTGACTTTCTGTAAACTGAAAAAAAAAGACACATAATGATCCATTTGTGATGACAGTTATAAATATATGAAGGCTGTCAAGAAGGTTGTAACGGCTAGATTTTTCTCTCAGAGAGTGGTGCATGATTGGAATGGATTGCCATTGGATGTTGTGAGTACAAGCAGTGTGAATGAATTCAAGAATAAATATGATAGCTGGTTTGTGTAGTATATGGCCTCCCTCGATGAGTCTCTGACTCCCTGGAGGTCTCTCTTTAATAATAATAATAAAATAATAATAAATGCATGTTATGTATCTTCATCTGTATAATACATCTAGAACTTAGTTTTGAGTGTAGATTGTGTTTGCTATTGAGTCTCATGGCCCAGTAACATTAGATATGTTTTTAGTGCATTTAAACAGTTGATATCTTGATGATAGACTTCATACCAGATATTAGTCATATGTTTCAAATGGGCTGAAGAATGTTTATTTCTTTGCAGTTATCTGAAGTAGTTGCTGGCATTTGGTGTGCTCAATGTTGTTTTGTATGAACAGAAGAGAATGTTACAGACTTCATTTTGCATCAATCAACTGTGTTGGGGAAAGTAAAGAATCATTGCAGATTCTTTTCAAGTATTTGATTTATGTCTAGTTAGCAAAGCATAATTAGCAACTTATCTGAATTATTAGATAAGCGTGCCCACTAAAATCTGTTGCAGGTGACAGATTTAAATATAGAAGCTTTTACCATAAACCAGTCATGAGTGTGATGACCTGAATGTGCATTTGTGATGATGATGGAGTAGTGTGCTGTTATTTCTATATATATATATATAAATATAGAAATATAAGATCTGATAATGATGGAGTCTTGACAAGTAACAGACTGATTTGGAGGAAAATTGTAGATAGGAAATTAATAATGATATAATTTTTTTCATGTAGTACTATCATATCCTGTACACCCCTTGAGGGTACATGGCAGGAATTTGATGATATATATATATATATATATATATATATATATATATTCTTACTATTCTTTCCCTTCTCTTTTACTGGGGGACGAAAAACCCGAGTTTCTGTGTGAAAAAAACCTTACCTCCATATGAAACTGGCTAACTCACCTTTAGTCTAAAGAGACCTTACATCACTGACAGGAATTGAACCCAGGTCTTTCTGACCAAATGGCTTCATCTATAGTGACTTGAGCTACAAAGGCTCTTTATTTGTGTGTGTGTGTGTGTGTGTGTGTGTGTGTGTGTGTGTGTGTGTGTGTGTGAGAGTGATATTCTCCTATATATGAGAATGTGATGAGCTGCATTCGTTTTGGGAGATATTTGTCATATTTGCTTTGTATAATTTTCATCTTGAATTGATATAACCTACTTTGTATTTAAGGGAATGGTGTTATGTTGAAAATAAAATAATTGCATAATTTTTATTTTACTACAGTCAGCAGATCTATAATAAAAAGAATATGAAAAACTATAACCCAGTATGAGATCTCTGGCCTTGTTTATTATACGCTGCTTGGAAATAAGTCAGTGGATCCCCCCCCCCCCCCAATGGGCAAGATGCATCGTGCTATGTGATGAATTGTGTTTGCAGCCAGTATAAATTGGAGGGATATGATACTCCCAAGTCAATGCAACTGTATCTGGATGTAATGGCTGTGGGAAGGGAACTGACTGAGTTTGAAAGAGGTGTTGTGATAGAATGCCATGTTGCAGACCTATCTGTTCATTACCTGAACCAACAACGAATCACGCATACTGAGTAGACACAAGTGTGGGTGTGGCAGATGCCCAATGAACGTCTCTTACCAGAGTGCATAACCCCAACTATGAAATTAAATTTAGAAGTATAGTATGCCCACAGATAAGAGACCCTTCGACACTTCTGCGCATGTCAAAAGAAGGAGAATCCATTCCAATAATAGGGTAATCAATCTGTATTGTGGGATGAGCATTTATTATTACACGTCGGAAAATTAACTTCTCTTTTATGATTATTGTAGTTTTTAAAGTGGTAACTATTTTGCTTGCATAACAGTTGGAAAATTTTACATATAAAGCACGTGATTTCGTGTGTTGGTGACCAATTCGTATTGGCTTATTTCTTTCTCCCATTCAACATGAATTGACTCTTCTTGGCAGTCTGCCAATGATAGCTCTCGCTTATGTGGTCGGGCTGTAGCAGTATGATATTTTCTTGTTTTTCCTGGTTTGGCCTCGGACCTCTGTAGTGCCATAAACAGAATGTTCAAATACCTGTTGAACTCCAACAGGTATTTGAACATTCTGCACAATGCACCATGTCATAAGAACTGCTGCTGTAACTGTGTGGTTTGTGGATATGAATGCCACCACACTTGACTGGCCTCCGTAGAGCCATGATCTCAACCCTGTGGGATGTACTGGAGTATCAGGTGAAGTCAGTGGGATGTCTGCCCCACAAAAGTTCAGGACCTCATCATTTGTGTAAAATGAATGCTGATCACCATGTAACTCTAAGGGAAAGGGTATTCTTGTGGAATGTCTCAGCTGTGTGGCATACTAAATGGGCCACCTGGCATGACCATTTTGGTTGGCAACTAACTGCTGACTCAGAACTGGCATGGACTAGGAGAATCTATAACAAAACATTGTGATGGCCATTAAGGTATTGCTGCTTTGTGATTCTGCCCATTGTTCTTGAGTGGTAAAAATGAATTTTTTTTTTTTTAATGCAAAAATTAATTTAAAAAAAGTCTTGGCACACCTATGGTACTATTATACTGTAGGCTTATAATCTTTCATGAGTAGCAATCAAAAAAAATAAAAGTTCACATAGTCCACCAGTACCGTATGTCTTCATAGTGTCAGTGTTAGCTGGCTGAGTGGTTAGCGTATCTGCTCTCCAGCCAAAAGGCTGCTGGTTTGAATTCTGCCATGGGCATGGATGTTTGTAATTGTCTCTGAAAATACTAATGGTGGAGGTTGGCGGTAGATGGCATTGGTGTAGATGACGAAGGTAGTTGAGGTTGGTGGAGACGAAGAGTTATAGAGTAGATGCCCTCCCTCGATAAGTCTTTGGACTCCATGGAGGTGTTACGTAGTAATAATAATAATATGTGATAACAGGAGAGGCAAAAGCTTACTTGAAAACTGAAGTAAATGAACTGGAGGTGCATAGCATATTACAAAACCTTTGTGAATACAGTTGTGGGATTAGATGGTATACTAGCTTGAATTTTATGAGAGGGTGCTAGGGAATTGGCAGTGCTGTCAACCATGTTTAGTCTAAATCTCTGCTCTGGGTTAGTCCCGGGGGGAGGGGGGCAGAAAGAGGGGAAAAATAGTTCCATGCAGGAGCTCTAAGACTGATGTAGCAAATTACTGACTGATCAACATATCAGAAGTCATAGTTAAGGTAATGGAGAAGTTGGTCAGGAGCAAAATACAGGAATGAATAGACAGAAGTAGAATACAATATGAAGGGGGGGGTGACATGGTTTTGTGAAGGGTAGGTCATGTCTCAGTAACTTTGTTTTATAATACAGAGATAGCTGAATTATATAGAGGTAATGGGTTTACAGTGATACTGCTTGAATTTGCAAAGACTTTTGACAGGATACTGCATAGAATTCTAATTAATAAATTGTAGCACATGAGGATGGATGTAAAGTTGGTGAAGTGGATAGTAGCTGGAAAGATACCAGACCATAGTTTATTCGGGAATAGTCCAGTAGAATGCCTGCGACTAGTGGTGTGCCACAGAGCTCTGTTCTTTAGCTGCTACTATTCCATTTGTATGTTAACGAATATAGGAAAGAATCTGAGAGGAGCTATTGATTTGTTTGCAGATGATGCAAAATTGGCAGGGCAATAGTTAATATGGATGAAGATGATGTTAAAATTTTGCAGGGTGATTTGGATAGTCTGGCTGTTTGGGCTGAGGAGAATGGATGTCAGTTTATTGTGGCAAAGTGTAAGGTCATTTTGGAGCAAAAAGATTACCAGCTGTGTACTACATTGAAGAAACTGTACTCCAGGAAATTGATGAAGCCAGGGATTTGAGCGTGTTAGTGGATATGGAGTTAAAGTTTACAGGGCATATTGCAAAACTGGCTAAAGCAGCTCATTAGATTACTTGGTTATTGAAGAATACCCTGACACATGGGTTATTATACCTCTTTATAGAGCCTTGGTAAGACTCCATCTTGACTATTGTGCACAGTAGTCAAAATGGGGGGGGGGTGAGGAGGAGGGGATCCAAATGGGAGTGACCAAGATGGTAGCAGGTCTATGGAATGAACTTTATGAGGACAAGTTGAAGTTTTGTGGGTTACAGAAATTGGTTGACAGGCAGAAAAGGGATGATATGATCAAGACTTACAAATCACTGAAGGATTTTTACCAATTAATACAGAGAAAATTTTCCAGAACAGTTTGGTGGGAGAACTAGGGCCATAGATTTTATGCTTGGAGATTGGTGTATTAGTGGAATAGGTTGCTGGAGTCTGTGGTGGGTGCCATGACTGTGAATGAGTTAAAAGCAAAGTATGATAAATACTGTGCATATGTTGGACAGTGCTTGGCATGATGTTTAGGGCCTTCCTCAATGAGTCATGGAGTTGCCCATAATAATAAATTTTGCTCTGTAAAAAAAACTAAATATGTCAAGTGGAGGTGTCCGTTTAGCCTACTCCTGAGTTGCTAGAGGTTGGATGAAAAAGATAACCTAATCTGAACATCTTATATTAGGATACAAAGAGGAAACTAGCCACCACTACTACTGTCATTAAATTCTCTTATGCTGTAAGAAGGCAGCAGTTTAAAAAAAAAAAAAAAAAATCGATCAATTGTGACACAAATCTGTATGTTTATTCACCATCCAATAATTTCAAGAAATCTAAACTTTATGATTGTCAGTAATTTACTTTGGAACTCATCAATCATCCATGCTTTTACAATCTCACTTCTTCAACTTCTGAAATGATCCTGCTAAAGGAGAACCCACTTTACAAGAGCATCACTAGAGAGACTGTTTTTTTTTTTTTTTTTTTGGAGTTGGCAGTAGCACCTATGAAACATTCCCAAAACCCTAACAAGTTTGTGTAATTTGCCAAAATTATAAAATTTCTTGTATGACTTTATCCAACAATAGTGCCAAGCTAAGACATTTCTTTTTCATTTTTTTGTGTTTAAATTTTAAACCATTCCAACTGTCAACTAATTGTTATTTGTGTACTGTGATCAACTGTTTGTTCTCTGAAAACTACCAAAATCAGAAGAATATTAGTAGCTAAATAAATATTTATTTTTATACTAGGGGCCTGCCTCGTACCCCCCCCCCCCGTGTTCCGGATTAGTAAGCCGGTTTTCCGTGAATTCTGATGACTCAAATTTTGAAGACTCGACACTGAGAGTAGTCCCTGAGTTTCAAAACACGCGACATAAAAAGGCTTATCATTTTATATATATAAGGTAGATTTATTTTCTCTGTGTTGTGATTGAAACTGCAACAAATCAAAGATGAATAACTGCTAACACCCTAAGCAGCTTTTTTATACTTGAACTAAATCTTAAACTAAAAATAGTTATTCGAATAACTATTTTTGCACTCAATTGATCATTCTCTTGAATCTGAAAATTATCTTCAAATTCAGACTTCTCATTCTGACTAGTCATGTGCTCTGTGTTTTCTGATTCATTCCCCAACTGTTGATATACATGGATGGTCTGAAAAGTTCTTGGCCTCGACCATAGGTGGCAACACTCAGCAAGATGTTTTTTTTTATACAGCTGTTGGAAGCCACTGTATCCCTTGAAATGGATAAAATTGAGTATTGTATAGTTATAAAATTCTTTGTAAAAGAAGGTTTAATGCCAAAAGAAATTCATTCAAAGTTCATAAAAGTTTATGGGCACCAAAAAGTGCAACAACACCAGAAATTATCGATCGAGTGCGCAATATATGGTATTGGATGATCGGTGAGTCAAAGTGTGTGAAATTGTGGAGACTATAGGCATTTCAAAAGAATGTGAGGATATATTTTGTATGAAGAACCTCAAATGATAAAGCTTTGTGCAAGATGGGTGCCACACTTGCTCGCAGCAAATCAAAAACGCACTCACATGAAAATTTTAAACAGTGCTTGGAGCATTTTAACAAGAATAAAACTGAATAAAACCAGTACACCAGAATCTAAACAGCAGTCAAAAACAATGGACAAAAGCTGGTTGTTTAGCGCCAAAGAAGACAAGGTCACAGCATCGGTGTTTTGGGATGCTGAAGGAATTTTGTTTATTAATTATCTTAAAGGGTAAAACAATAACTGGAGAATATTATTCAGATCTTTTAACCAGACTAAATGAAAAAATTCGTGAGAAAAGACCCAGTTTGTAGAAGTAAAAAATCATCTTTCATCAGGACAATGCACCTGCCCACAAATGTGTTTTGGCAATGGGAAAATTAAGGGATATGCACTATGAATTCTTGGAACATCCACCCTATTCCTCAGATTTGGCTCCCTCTGACTTCTCTGTCTTCCTAAGACTAAAAATCTTCCTCACTGGTCAGTGTTTTTCTTCGAATCAAGAGGTGCTTGCAGCTGTAGAAGGGTATTTTGCAGATCTTACTGAGAACCACTACAGGGATGGGATAATGGCGCCGGAGCATCACTGGAATAAATGTATTAGTCTTGGGGGAGATTATGTTAAAAAAATAAAAATAATTTTGAAATTATAAAGTCATTTTTTCATTGTTAGGCCGAGAACTTTTCAGACCACTCACATACGTAGGTAGGATGTTTGAAATGAACAAACTGGTGGAACATTAGTTTCTACTGTTATACTCTTGAGTGACGATTTCTTTCAAGGCAGATCCTGATGTTATTACTGAAACATAGGCTTTGGAGAGCTTTATGTGGAATCCCTGCTATTAAAACATGTATCAATTTAATGGTTTTACTTCCAAGGAAACCAAGGTTGTCTAGAATTCAGACTCAAGTCAGCTAGATAATCTCTCAAGTTGAGATCTATCTTTTTGATGTCTGACTTTTTGTAAGACATCAAATCTTTATAATTAGAAATCTTATAAAAGAATTAGAAATCCTTATAATTAGATATTTTCTTAGTCTTCCTTTAATTAGGAAGACTTGAAATTTGAACAGTGTATAACCTAGAAATGTGCTCTAATTTATGACACCTATAACACTTGTTCTTCATTGAGAATAGATCTTTTCTTTACAGTATCAAAATTATCCTCTATTACCTTCCTTCTCTTGAATTAATTGATAAACATTCTCTTATTTCAGCCAACAATTTTTTTTTTCTTTTACTTTTAATATTCAAATACAGTGTCAATTTCATGAGTAAATTGCGATCTTAATTCCTCTGCATGCTTATAAATTAATTCAGAAGTGGGTATTCTGATTCTTTTGGGTCCTACTCGTCTAGAACTTTGTACTGTGTGCTGCTGCATCTGTGAATATTTAATTGTTAATGATCACTAATTATCCTTTTCCTGTGCAATTTCAAATTCTTGTGTTATTGCATCTCATCTTATTTATAGCCTTTAGCTCCTGTTTTAATCAATGCCTAAATTTATGAAATAGCATCCTAATCATTAATTCAGTATTAGATTGTTAGATGTTAATTTTGAATAGTGTAGTCAATTTATCATAATATAGACATATAGATTCCCTAGGGCCCTGAATGCAGTTATTAATCCTCCATAAGTTTGATAATCACGCCATCTAGAGTATACACATACATACAAAGAAACAAGCTACAAAGAAATAAGTTTTGCCTTCATATCAAGGTCATCATCTGGAGTATACATGTATGCAGAGGTAATATCAATGAAATTCTTCATGAAACTTCACCAAAAATGCAAATAGCTATCCCATGCATTAAAGAGTTATGAGATAAAATAAATATGGATTCTTCACCATTGCAATCTTAATGCTACTTTTAAAACCACCTATAAAATTGAAACACATTCGGTTCCTCCAAGGATCTTCCCCTTGGCTTACCCGCAGACACATAGAATCCATTGTACCTGTAACTTAGCTTATGTTGTGAAACTGAATGCACAATTCCAATTCGTAAAAAAAAGAACACAAATGATATATTCAAATAATTTTGGTAAAGCAGGCTTCTCAAATCATACTTTTAATACCTTCAACCAAATTTATTGGAAAGGTACCTGTTCCTTACATCATACAAAAAACTGGTATGAACACAAGTTCAAGGAAGCCTGTGAAATTTTGATTAACCACCTTAATCTAAAAAATTATTGGTGGCATAAAAATCCCAAAAATTTGGATTGCACACATTCAGCCCATGTAAGTTCTGTCATGTTCACAACCCTTCTGTCATGCAAACAACCCTTACTTTAGAGCTCTAAGCAATAATTTCAGCACTTATTGGCCAGCATCTATACTGGTTTATTATAATTTATCTGTGAGTAATTAGAATAAACCAGTATAGATGGTGGTCAATAAGGGCTGAAATTATTGCTTAGAGCTCTAAAGTAAGTAATAATAAAGTAATATATCTCTTAATGATTTGTAACCATATAATAGGACTCTAGCTTTGTAGTAAGTTTCAATGCCTGTTTTAAAGTTTGTATCAATGCTACCAGTAGCATTGAGATTGGCCAAATTAGTGCAACTTTAGCATACTCTGTAGATTGTAATGTGTATATACATATTTGTATATGTGTCTGTACGTACCGAGGAAAAAGTAAAATTGTTTGGAAATTAGTAATAATGTTAACTTAATCATAGTAGTCGGTACACCTCTTGAGGATACATATCAGGAAAATGATATCACACACTTTCATTTAGTTTAAAAATGTTTATAAACAAAATGATATCATATTGATGTATTAAATGGCATTTGAAGCAAAACTGAAAGAATTATAAGTTAATTATTTATTGGTGAACTAAAGATGGCAAGTAGAATTAATCTCTATACTATAATCTCATTCAAAGTTTGCTTGTAATCGTCTGTTTTTCCTTCAACAAGAGATGATTTGATTGAAGAAACAAAATAGTCCTATCCTTCAGTAGTAGAGAATGTTCATCAATGGGTTTAAATACTTACTTTCATGCAGCATGAAGAATAAGAGTTCTTCCATAAGATGACATTCAAATTCGGTTTAATAGGTCAGAGATTTGATACAAAACTGCTAGCTTACTAGTTTCACTACTCTAACTGGTGGCTTCGTCGAAGCAAGATAACTCTACACATAACAGCTTAACAAACGAAAACAAGTTAAAGGTACAAATTAATACATTAAAAAATATCAAATTCATAGGAACCATTACATAAACACGTGGAGCGTGTATGTTAGCACTTGGTCAGTCATTGTTAAGCAGGTGCGTCCTATAATTGGCTGTGAAGTTGAACTCTGTGTTGAGCGATCTTATGAGTGATTTCCAAATATCACAAAGGATCATCCCTTGGTTTCTGTTTAGGCTGCCTCTTGAGCAGATAACTACTGCGGCTTCCTTTATGTTGCGGGAGATGTAGTAGTCTTCTATGTATGCCACAGTACTTTTATCCCATTCATTGTTGTGGTTTGTGTTGAAAAAATGGAAAGCTAAACTAGAATTGTCTTCTCTGTTGTTGTTTATGTCTCCAGTGTGCTCCTTTTGTCTTATTTCTAAACTTCTAGAAGTTTGTCCTATGTGATTCAGGCTGCAAGAACAAGGAATGTTGTATACTCCAGGGTGTTTATTAAAAGCATTCTTGTCTTTGGGTGACTGTAACATATTGCAAACTGTCTTAATTGGTTTGAAGGTAACCCGATTGTTGTGTGGCCTTAGTAGGTTGGCAATTTTTTGTGAGACTGTGCCAGCAAAAGGAATGGAAATGGAAGTCCTGTGATGAGTTTCTTGGATTTGCTGTTGAGAGGGGTTGGAGAAAAGTATCCTTTTTATTAATTTTCTTGGGTATCCATTGTTTGTTAATGTTTGGAGAATAAGATCTAATTTGTCTGTTAAAACTGTCATCTCTTATGATAGAAGTTGCTCTGTTTTTCAGCATATGTATAATGCTTAACTTTTGTGAAATATGATGCAATGAGGCATTTATTTATTGTATGGCATATACTTTTAACCATATGTATGGCATATGGTTAAAAGGAAATAAAATAAAATACGTATGAATATAGATAAGACAATATATAAAATTATAAATAAGAAGTAAAACATAAATAAGCATATAAAATATAGGTATTAAATTTATGACAAACATCAAGCAAAAAATTTAGTCATATTTTTACATTTAGATTTTTAATTCAATTGATCGCCTCTTAGGGGATAGGTCAAAAATGTCCTTTAAGTTCACCTGGATGTGCCATTAACTCACATTCCTGAACTATATGACGAATGGTTTGGCTCTTGGCTCCACAAGGGCAGTGGGGGATTTGGTATCTTTCCCCATTTTGATAGTAAGCTTCAGCATACACCATGAGCTGTATGGATCCTGTTAGCAGTCTTCCATATATTCTGGGCAGGTCAAATCCAGATGGTTTTTGAAGAATATTTATGTAGTTACAGACTTCAGGTGATACTGCTTGAGTCCACAGTACATTCCACTTATTCATCAAGCTGGCATGCTGACTGAGAAGATTACAGGTGGTTTTAATGGCAGGTCCTTCTGGATTTTAATCTGTCAGATAAAGCATCTGGAATAAACTCGTGTATTGGGAGATTTTGGTTATTTAGGATTCTTTTATATTCATGAAGCAGAGCTTCCTGTCATCGCAGTTCTGGAGGAGAAATGTGGCTCAGAATGGGGAGCCATTGTAAGAGTGTGCTTCTGATACAGCCCGTTATTAAGTGCATAGTGAGATTAAATTGAACATCTAATTTGTTGACATGGTGGCTATTAAGCCAAACAGGGGCACATACTCAGCTACGCTGTAGACCAGTCCCAAAGTGGTACACCATAGAGTTGTGGCACTTGAGCCTCATGTAGTACTGCAGAGCTTCTGAACTATATTATTTCTAGTATGTACTTTAGCAGCAATATCAATCATATGTTGTTTATATGACAGAGTTCTATCGAAGGTTATCCCTAAGTATTTAGGTTTCGGATTAAATGAAATTAATCCCATTAACATATATCTTTTGATTTTTGATTTGCAAGTCCGTTATTAAGTTGAAAACAAGAACATTCAGTTTTACCAGGATTTGGTGTTAATCTCCATTTTTTATAGAACTGCCATAAGGCTGACATATCATTTATCAATATTTCTTCAGTTCTTTGTATAGATTTATCACTGATTACAAAGCTAAATAATCTGCATAAGCAAACTTTCTACTAACTGTTTCAGGTATGTCTGCGATGTAAAGATTGAAAAGCAATGGTGCTAGCACTGAGCCCTGTGGTAGCCCATTTTTAAGCATTCCCTGTCTACTGATACTTCCCCCATTTACCACTCTGAAATATCGACCACATAATAATTCACTTATGAGATGCCCCAGTGTTTTACATGGGATAATCTCAAGGAATTTGTATGCGTCTCTCCCTCCAGACAATATCGTAGGCCAAAGACTGCAGTAGTCTTCAATCATCTTTGAAATCCTGCTTCAATGTAAGTTATTAAGCTAAGGATCTGATCTGTGCAGCTGCAATCGCTTTTGAACCCTGCTTGTTCTATTGGAACACATTCCAATATTTTCTCACTGATCCTATTCAGAATCAGTCTCTCCAGCAGTTTGTAGATTGCACTTTAAAAGGGCTATGGGGCAATAGCTTTCACTTCTGTCTACTGGCTTACCAGGTTTTAGCACAGCGATGATTTTTGTCCTTTTAAATTCCCTGGAAACGCAACCACTTTCGAGTATGCCGCTAAAGAATTTGGCCAACCACAATCTAGTATAAGGTCCACAATCTATCAGGAATTCATTATGAATATTATTGAATCCAGGAGCCTTCCTTGTTTTGAGGTGCCAAAGATTTTTCCTCACAAAAAAAAGGGCAATTGTAGGTTCTTTTGAATTACAGCTTTCATAGCCTTTAATTCACATTTTACCTCTCTAGTATATTCTTTGTCTATAGGGGTTCCAGAAAGTGAAACAATATGAGAAGCTATCTGATTTGAGTCAACAGGTGAAGATTTCTTTGGTATAAAGGGGCTTGGGCTGAGCTTCTTGTCTTGTGTAGCGATCATGCTTTTCTGCTAGAATGTTTAAAGTTTATGTTCTCAGTTCAATGGATCCACTTTTCCCTTCAAGCAGCATTAAGACTATGAAGCAGTACTTCTCCTGTCTCAGGATCCTTACTCTCAAGGAATTCCCGATACAGAGATTCGCTTTTGTTAGTCCATTCAGACACATATTCTTTCAGTAGCCTCGGGGGATGTATCTTTTTTGCCACTGTGCTATGACTACTCCAATGAACCTTGTATAATTTTTATGGGTTGGGGAAATTCTAAGATGTGCATCTAGGTCAACAGTAAAATTTTCCCGGTCAGCTTTTTGGAAATTACATCTTGCTCTAGGACAGGGGTCACAAACTGGTGGCCTGCAGGCTGGATATGGCCCATGAAGGCTTTATATCTGGCCCATGGCATCAGGTTTCAGGATCAAAATCGAATTAAAAAAGGACTCGTAGATAAAAATCTTTATTTTTGTAAGTCAAAATTATGTATTTAAATAATTTTCTTAAAGTATGAATAAAATGTAATTGAACTTGTATTTTCTAAGCTTGTTATATTTTTAAAATTTAAATGGTGGTGTAACTGTTTACGTAAGTTGTAAAGGCCCGGCAAAATAACGGTCTTTGTTTAGAGCCTTTCTTTTTTTAGTTTGTTTTGGTTCACAGAATAATAATAATATTGAATATGGTCCGTGTCTGATATACATCTAATTGACTGGCCCTTTGCTGAGTTTGAGACTCCTGGTCTAGGAAATGATGTTATCACTGGAATTTGGATGCCTGATTGCATTAAGATGGGACGGTGTTGACTATTTGAAAAACCCTCAAATACATCTGGAGACCTGTAAAGGTTGATTTTCACTATCTGTGGGGACAGATATCAAATCAGAGTTCTATTCCTTATTCCAAACTCTTGATCTAAAGGTGCCTTTTTTCCTTGGGGACTATTAAAATCTCCAGAGTACACTGTTGGATGGAGGTATATCTATAAAACATCATTTGGCCAAGAATATCATAACCAGGAATTGTTGCTCTATATTTAACTTGGTCTTCAGATTCGATATGTGAGTCTTGAATAAGAAGTAGATCAATGTTTTCATTTCGTAGGAGTTTAGAAAGATATTGACACTTTGTTGTGCTAGTACCCTCAATATTTAACTGGAAGATATGGATACTATGTCCCAATGTTCCTTGTCATCTGGTTCTGGGAGATGGTCAGGAGATTGCATGATTGCACAATGGTCTGGTCACCAGTTGCTCTAGCTCTTTAGCGTGATCCAAGGTGCACCACGAGGCAAGCTAGAATTGCAAAATGCGAGTAACAGCCTGTGTGAGTCAGCTTGCAGTATACATTAAGATTAATGCTATTTTCCGTTTGTTTTTTAATTAATATGTCCAAAACAGATAATTTCCCTTCATTTTCAAGTTCTAAGTGAACTTGATTTTTTGGTGAAATGAGTTTATGGAAGTTAGGAAATCATATAGTTCTGCCTCGCTATGTTTCCATATGATAAATATGTCATCAACATATCATTTTCGAACTTTTCCATAAATAAATCTGCACATGGAGGAGATAAAGGACTTCCTATTGCAAGACCTGAAAGTTGTTTGTAGATCTTTCCGTTATCTTTCTGTTCCATCTGAACAAATTCAAATTGAGGCAACGTCTATAAAGTTGAGCGATGTCTTGAGGAAACAGATTGTCTATGAGAGTCATGACTTCATTCACTGGGACATTCGTAAATAAAGACACAACATCTAGGCTAGCTAGAATGTCTGTTCTTGTTATGGAGATATTTCTTAGCTTTTCAATAAAGTGTTGTGTATTCTTGATATGTGTCTGTATTTTTAATGTGTGCTTTTAGAAGACAAGCAAGATATTTGGATAATAGATAAATTGGAGTTTATCCAATCCACTATTGGACGAAGAGGTATATCAGTTTTGTGTACTTTTGGTGATCCATATAAATGTGGAGTTAATGGATGCATTGACTTCAGTTTCTTTAAGATCTGTTGGCCATGTGTCCATGTTACTCAAAAGGTTGTTAGTTTCTATATGGTTTGTCCAAGTAGGGTCCGTGTCTAATTGACAATAAGTGGATGTGTCGGAAAGTAAAACCAAAATTTTTGATACATAATCTCTCATATTTAAAATGGTGGTAGAATTGCCTTTGTCTTCTTTGAGGATAATTATCTCATTGTTCTTCTTTAAATTAGTTAGTGCTCTTTTTTCTAAGGGGGTGATGTTCTTTTTTGGGGGTTGGGAACATGAGAGAATGATCACAGTCTTTAACCTTATATCATTTGCAACAGGTTCAGGTAAAAAAATAGAGAGCTTTCTCAATATTGCACATAATGTCTATTTTTGGTATAAATTCTGGAGTGACTGCAAAGTCAACTTTTTTTTTAGGATGCTAGCTTCTGCTGATGTTAAGTTTAGTCTGAAAGGTTGAAAACAATTTTATTGTCAGGAAGGTTACGTCTTGAATTGCAACTCTTTTCATATAGAGCATTCAATTTTTTTGATATGTTTGTTCTTGCTATTTAAGAATGTTCTATTAAAAGTATCATTAATTATATTTTCCAAACAGGACCATAGGTTAGCTTCTATTTGATACAGTTTTTGTATCAAATCTCTGACCTATTAAACCCAATTTGTATGTCATCTTATGTAATATTTAGTGGTCAAAAAAAACATTATCATAATAAGAGTTCTTATATAATATAATGGAGCACACGTTCATTTTCACACATGCTCTCTTAATTTTTATTCGCCCAAGACCAGAAATATCATCTGGCATTTCTTTCATCATTCAATTACAAAAACAAAAATTCTGTAAGAAGTACTTTAAAATGGCAACATATCAGTTGCTTTGGATAGACTATGTCCATGTATTTCTTTATAAAACTTCCATTTTATTCCTTAATTTTCCAGAAAGTCTGGATCTGTATTAACCTATATCATTTGAATTTTCAGTTTTATCTCCCCTCTTCTGCTATCTGCTTCTGCTTGTTGTTAGCATTCTCTCTTTTTGCCAGTCAGTGCATACTACTTGACATCAGAATGCATTATTGCATATGTATTCTTCACTCCTGTACTTGCCAATATTGCTATTCTGCCTTTTTTGAATGTAAATCATTTTTATAACTTCACAAAAACATTATCATTTTTAACTTCAGTATTTTATTGTTCTATGTCTAAATTCTATTCCATGCAGAAAAAGGAATTTACTTTCAGTTTTGGAATTATGATACAGTGTTGTGAGCACTCATTTCAATTACATAGGCTCTGAATTACCTTTATTTTTGGACTTGAAGGCCTCCCTTCAAATCCTCCATTCAGTTCTATCTTAAGCTTTTCTATACCACTGAATTAATATTAATATTACAATATATATTACAATAAAATAGAATAACCTAATAATTAATTAAAACAGTGCATTTTATTTGAATAAATATTCAAGTAATGCACATGATGAAATTCATTTATCTGAACATCCACATTGTGGTGGGATTTACACCACCAGCCTGTTTGGTTAAAGAGTGGATATGCCAACCACTTGACCAGTCAGCTCAACAAATTTATTATGTGACACCTCCAAGGATTCATTGTGGGAGAGTACACTACTCACAGCACAGTCTCCCCTACTTAATCCTTCAAATACACACAGCGACACTACTAACATTAACATACCATGCAATCAACAGTGTCTGTATATATGCCTGTAAATTGTATTTGTTCTCTACAATTTGTCTGTATATGAAATGAAAAACTTGTTTTCAGGAGAAAAATCTTTGCTATTTCCATATGAGATTGACTAGCTCACCTTCAATTAAAAAAAATCCATATAAAGATGTTCATTACCTTTGTTTGCTTCCTTATCCATGTATTGTTCTTTTTTTATCTAACTTACTGTGTTCTTCCCAAAATGGCTCTTTCCATGTTAGTGTGTTTTCAGTTTCTCTAGGTGTTTTTTAGTCGGGTTTCACTATCATAGGTCATTGTTAGGAGCACACTGGTTTTCTTTTGAAGTAGTTTTTGGTCAGGTGCCTTGAAATATATCTCCAAATTGGTTAAAAACTTTCCATCCTGTTGTTATTCTAGCTGAAATTTCATTGTCAAGTTTATGGTTATTTGTAATGATTTGTCCTAAATATTTGTATAAACTCACTATTTAAATCTATCTTTAATTTATTTCTGTTTGTTTTCATTCTGGACTATTTTCCCTATATACATTATTTTTGATTTATCCATATTTATTTGCAGGCCTATTTCCAAACTTAATTCATTTAATTCAATAATCATATATTCTAATGCTTTTGGAAGTTCCTATTAATGATATTATCAGTGAAGGAGAATAGTTAAGTATTCTCCATCAATATTCAGTCCTCTTTTCTCCCAGTTAGTTTCCATTTTCCATTTAATAATTCTTAGCAAATAATGAAATGAAAGGAAATATCACATTTTAAAAAAGCAGATTGAATAAATGAAATGCTTTATGTATTAGAATAAACTAATAAATGAAATGCTAATTTAACATACATATATTTAATGATTTTTAATATACTACTGAGTAAATATTTCATATTAAAGGAGAATAATTCATTTACAGATTTAATCATTTCAAAAATTTTACTTATACCTGTGCTGCTTCCTCAGTACATATTTTAAATAGTTAAAAAATTATTTCTTTCTTTTCTGGGGAAGTTCTCACTTATAATTTTTATTACTGTTGTTATTATTAGGCTCTTGCTGAAGTGCTGAAACGAGCAATAACAACATTGCTTGATGATTGTTCATCACTTGTGCCAGATATTTTACAACTAATGCTTCACTTGTATCAACAATGTCCACATATTGCTGTTTTGGATGTTGTTAAGCAGGTATGACTTTGAAAACTTATTTCTTGTAATTTAATTGTAACTTGTGCCCTTGGAATTACACAGTAATAATTAATAATGCATTTCTAATTTTCACGTCATCCTGCTGAATAATTCAACTAATTAATAACTCTTTCTCTCTCTCTCTAGATACATGTTGAAAAATACACATCATTAGTTTGCATTGTACAGTATAGTGCAGTAATTTCATTTTGCTGCTCTACTTAAAGTTGCCAGATGTTTGTTTTGTAATATTGTTGTTCTGTAGTAAATGACAATATGGATGCATTGTGTACTTATGCAGATAGTTCAATTCATAGGTATACAGTTAGACACCCACTAAATTATAGCACAACCAAGAGAAAAGGTGGAATTGTGTCTATTACTAAGAGTTTCATATAATTATTTCTTGGTTTCCATGGGATTATTACACTCATCATAAAAGAGGTTCTTTCGTCCCAACCACACAATTTTTTCATCCTACTTGGAATAACTCACCATGAATTCTTTCAATTTTGGTGCACTCACTATCCACTCTAACATTCCATTCCACTTTCTTACTCTCTGTACAAGAATCTTCATCTCACCCTTGCTCATAACACTCATACAGTTTCTAGGGATGCTCTTGTTCTCCCACACTTCTCCTCAACATCTATCTGATAAGCTCTTCTCACCACATATAACTGTTATTATATCCTCCTCCTTTTTCAGATTGCCATACTGCACACAACTACTCAATTCAGTCTAACAATACCATATCCCTACTGTGTTTATTCTCATTTTCAACATTCCATAGTCCTGATATCTCTTACTCACCTTTGGATCCTGCCTAGCATTTATTATTTCCTATTTAGTCAGCTAGATCTACACATAGTCAGTCTTATCCTAAACTGTCAGTCTTCTGGGTTACTTTAACTGTTGAGTGTCTCCTAAACTATACTGCATTGTTTCTTTGACCAGAGTGCATGGTCAAGATGCAATGAGATTTTGGTTTCACACTAAGCAGTGTTAAACTGAAATCTCTTTTCATCTACCTATTGAATCATCCTGAAGTGATATCACACATGAGAATTTTCTTCTTACTGGCCCTAATTTGCATATCTCTATTCAAACCCTGGACTATATTGTCACCATATAAATCAAACCTCTTGCTTTCCTGGCTGATTAAGTGAACAGTATCTCTGCTCTCCATTTTGCTGGCTGTGGGTTTGAATCCCTTTGAGGCATGGATGTTTGAATGTCTTTATGTGGCAGATTATTTTTATTGCCTGTTGTTAGACTTCCATCCTGCTTATTCATGGCCTGGAGTGACTTGAAAAAAGTACCATACTTCATTTCTAGAGTAGATTCTTTTGTTGATTTCCTTCAATGAAAGGTTGGAAATAACATGAAAAGCTTAGAGCACAACTTGGCACCTACCTCTTGCTTGGCTCCCCACACCTATGCCACAATTCTACTATTCATTTTGATACTACTTTGTCATTGGTATAACAAATGGCCCTGCAAAAATTCAGAAACATGGCTGTCTGTCATCTTTCCAGTGTAATTGTCTCTCTCTATGAGAGTGATTATATTACTGAAACAATATGCTGTCCCTTGTAGCAGTTTCTTCTAGTCACTGCTTTGAGGAATAGAGAGATCCTATCTGGAAATTGAATACAATGAAAGTGCATGACAGGCAAAGAGAGGATTAATCACCGCCAATGCATCAGCAAATACTAGGTTTATAAAAGTCAAATTGCATGGCCTTAATAAGGTCACTAATTTGGTAGTTTAATCAAATGAAGAATTAAACAGATTTAATGATTTCAGTATTTCATCAGAGGCACATCATCAAGGATACAATATAAAAATGCTAACATTCACAACCACACAAAGAATAAATGAAGATTAAACTTAAAAGTCTAAAGTCCTAAGAAAGGCATCCCACCCCACACTGGATTCTAGTAGGTGGCTTGGATCTTAGATGGGAGGTCTAATAATTATCATTTCTCATCATGGTAAATACAGAATCATTAATTCAGGCTTAGTTAATTTTTGATATCTGTTGTTGATTCCATAAGTCTCATGTTTGTGATAACTGCAGTGAAGCATAGTTGCTTTGTTTTTTCATTTGATTCTGTACTGTGTCCAAAGCATGGTCTGCTAGACTTGGCTAACCATTATTTCTTACCTTCTTCAAAGCATATGTTGGCATATTTTCCAGTTTATCCATAATGTGACAAATTACAAGAACAAGAAACTTTGTAATACACCTTGGAACTGAGACTGAAGGGAATTAATTTCTAGGAGAATATATAAGAATAGCCAGCTTCATATGAGGTTTGAAAACAAAACAGTACACAGATTATATTTCTTTAAAGTTGTAGCAGTAGTTGCTAGTAAGATTTATTGCATAAATCTTACCAGCAACTCAAAAATAAAGGTAAAGCTCAGCTGTGTTGGAAGTTGCTTGGAACAGAATTTAATGTTGTTTGAGGAGGTGGATAAAGTGAAAGTTCATGAATATCTACCTGTGTATGTAGATACATTTTTAGATTTTATGTAGACTAATAAATAAATTGTGCCATTAGGAAGACATGATATAAATGTCTAGATAAGACTATTGTTATTTTCTTTTTTCTGTGGTAAACTATATTGTAGGGTGTTGGATGATGTGGACGATCTGAAATGAGTTTGTTGCATCTGTCATCATGTGACCAAATGGAGAACACATCATCAATGTATCTTAGAAGGTTTAAGAGCAGTGGTATTTAGAGTATGTTTTTCAAAAATGTTTCATATAAATTGCATATATTATCTAACTGAAGCAGGCAAAATAGTCGTAATTATAATAGTTTCAAATAAAAAATGGCTGAGATGAGAATTGCTATGCCCTCTATTTGTATATAGTGGCCTTCCAAGTGAAGTAGATCGATGAGTGAATAAAGAAGAATAATGAAACAGTGAAACAAGAGTATAACATCATCTGGATAAAGTAAAAAGCTAAGATAAAGATTTCCACTTTTGATATTGGGTTTAATGCCACATTTCCTTCATAATGTGGTCCATATAGATGTTGAATAACAGTAAGGATAATGAACTGCTGACTCAGCATAAGCTATTTTCATGTACCTCCTTTAATCCTAAATTGCTGACTTACTACTGACATGAAAATCAGCAATAAAAAGACCAAAAATATGAAAATGGACAGTAACACAACTTCAGCTGCATTCAGAATCGAGAATCTGTAGAATAAGTAAAATACTTCAGCTATTTAGGCACAATTATGAGTGAAGACTGTAAATTAACTATGGAAAAGTAGACAAGAGAATAAGCAAAGTTGGTATGATGGGGAAGCAGTTGAATAAATTTATATGGAATTAGAGAGAAATTTGACAAAACACCAGACTAGCAGTATACAAGACTGTTCAAACCAGTTTTAATTTATGGATTTGAGAGTTGGGTTAGAAATAAATCACTTGATCAAAGACTAGAACATATGTATGAGGGTTCTGAGAAGGATGAGGGGAATGAACAGATGGCATCAATGGCACAATCATATTAAAAATGAAGATATTAGAAAGGAATTTGACATTATTAGCATTCAAGAATGTGAGCATAGCTAATCTAAGGTGGTATGCCCACTTAAACAGAATGGGTGAGGAAAGGTGTTTGATGCCAAAATGGTAAGAGATCCGGTGGAAGACCAAGGTCGAGGTGGATTGATTCATTCAGAAGTGCTGTAGAAGCATGAAATGCTCACAAAGACTGATTTGGAAGGAAATTGTTGATAGAGATTATTAATGTAAACTTATTCATATAAGTGCTGTCATAGTAGCCTTACATCCCTTGAGGGTGCATATCAGGAAATTGATGATGACCTGTTCTTGAAATCAACTACATGTTGCTCAATATAATATCCCATTTACACCATATAATTGTAGTGTTTTGAACAGCTTTTCTCTTGCTATCTTGTCATATTCCATTTCCAGATTTACAAAACTGATTATAGATCTTTGTTATGTTTCCACGATTTCTCAACTGTTTGTCTTAAAGTGAAAATCTGATCCTGATAAACTCGCACACACTGAGAGGCAGCAGAGCTTATTAGCAAATTAATGTCGTGTGGGCAAATTTGGCTTGAATCAAACTTTTTATTCTTCAATTTTCCCCTTCCACAATTTTGCTTTTGTTAAGTATGATTGCATAAATCTTACCAGCAATATGTAGTAGTAAAATTGCTCTGCAGTTCTCAAATTCAGTTTTGTTTCCCTTTTTATAAATGGGTACTATGAGAGCTCTGCTCAATTCATCTGGAATTCAACCTTCTGAATTATGCAGTGTAGCCACTGTAAAACTGTAAAACTTATACATCCATATGTAAGTATTTCTAGTCAAATATCTACTCTAGCTGTCTTTCCACATTTTCTATTTCACATGTATATCCTTGATTGCATTCCTCTTGACTATTTTCGACTGTTCTGTTACTTCTTGTTTCATTCAATAATTTTTGCAGTGTGTCATAATTTTTGAAACAGTATGTCAGGAAATATTTTTCTAATTAGCCATTGTAGTTATGGACAAGTCTGTTGAATTGTTGGTTGATTTCACAATGAGCAGTTAGGCTGGATTTCTGGTTTCTCTTTTCTGTTATGAGCCACATTACTATCAAGATCCTCCTCCTCATTGACTTAATAACATTTGGTCAAGATATTTGCCCAATAACAATCAGGGAAAATAGGGAATAGCTGTAGTATTCAACACTAAATATGGATATAATCTTCTTGAATTGCAGTCGATATCCTGTAGATAGATATGGGCAAATATCAGAATAGCGAACTGGACAGGAGTCTTATTTGTGCTTATGGTCCATAGAAGGTGCTACCAATGAAGAAATTAAGGGATTTTTTTTGAGGCATTAGAGAAAAAAGGAAAAGTTAATCTTTGTTGGAGATCTAAACTGCAGAGCACAAAATGATTACCAGACATATAGAAATGTTTTGGGAAAATTTGGAGAAAAGTACAAAACTAATAATAATGGTAAATGCCTGCTGGATTTATGTTCAGGACAGGGATTAGTAATTATTAACACCATGTTCCAACATAAAAATGTGTAGAAATTCACATGGAGAGAATATGCAAGAAATAAGAAAGTCTCATTAGCGATGTTATTGTTGATAGCAATGTGTTTCCACTGGTTCAGGACACAAGGGTATACAGAGGATTTGAAATAGGAAATGATCATTATCTGGTTTTGAGCAAGATAAAATAGAATTTCATATTGAAAAGAAGAGTGTTTAAGAAAGCTTTAAAAATAATCAAAGTTGAGTAGCTCTCAGAGGTGAACTATAATCTCAAATACACAATCATCATTCAAGAAAAAAAATGAGAGTTTGAAAATAAGAACCAAACTTTGGAGATTCAATGGCAAACCTTGAAGAAAACATTGATTGATTCAGCCAAAGGCATGTGATGAGGCTCTAAGAATAGAAAAATCAGAACTCCATGGTGGTCTCAGGAAGTTAGAGAGGCAGTCAAGGAAAAGAAGAAAGCATATCAAAAGTTCCTGTAGTGTCTAATTCAGAAAATGTAAGAAAGCAAAGCACTGTATAATACTACCTAAACAAAAGTCATGGGAAGACTTTGGTAAGAACATAGAAAATAAACATGAGCAAGATGGTAAAACATTCTGGAGGCTATTGAAAAAGTACTGAAGGAATCAGAGATGATAAAGGGACAGGAACACTGAAGATAAAGATATTCTAGCTGTCTCGAGTAAATACTTTGACAATGCAGTGGTAAAAAAACTCCCAATAGGAATGCAGTCAGAAATACATATCCAAACTTGAAGTTGAAAAAGTCATCATAAATCTGAAATGTGGAAAAGGCAACTGGAGTAGATGAAATTTGGCCAAGAATGCTCAAATATGGAGGTATAAAAGTTTTACAGTGGTTGTATGGCATAATTCAAAAGGCCTGGTCAGAGGGTTGAATTCCAGATAATTGGAGTACCCATCTATTGAAGGGAATTAAAATGGAAGGGGAAAATTAGAGGTATTTCCCTGCTGAGTGTTCCTTGTAAGATTTATGCAAGTATACTTTAGAAATGGCTAATAAAAATTGTGGGAAGGAAGTTTGAAAAAGAAGTTGCAGGCCAAATATAGGTTGTCAGGATCAGATTTTTACTTTAAGACAAATAGTTGAGAAATCTTGCAAATATAACAAGGATTTGTATTTAAATTTGGTTAGTCTGTAAAAGCATATGACAAGGTGCCAAGAGGAAAGCTCTTCAAAAAGCTACTTATATTTTGAGGAATACATAGTCTCTATTTAAGCTGTAAGGTCAGCATTTAGATTTGAAGGGGGTTCTGGAAAGATGTTAAATCAGGTGTTCGACAATGGTGCACGTTATCTCCACTGTTATTTGGATGACATTATGAAGGAAAGTGGTATTAAATCTGATATCAAATTTGACTGTTGGCCTTTACTTTATGTAAATGATGTTATACTTCTGAATAAATCCAGTACAGGTCTGCAAGATTCCCTAACTAATTTCTAATAAAAAGACAGATGAAAATAGGCAGAAACATTGTAAACATCAACTACATCCTGAATGCTGAACCTATAGAACAAATTAAACATTTCAACTATGCAGGCACAATTTTTAGTGAGAATGTTAAATTAAATATGGAATTAGTGAAGATGGTATGGTAGGAAGTCAGCTGAATAAATTTGTGGTATAAGAAAAATTAGTCAGAACACTAAATTAGCTGTATACAAGGCAGTCTTCAAACCAAGTTTAACTTATGGATCTGAGAGCTAGGTTAGAAACAACACTTGATCAAAGACTGAAGATCTCTGATATGAGAGTTCTGAGAAAGATTAGTGGAGTGAGAAAGCAGCATCAATTGCAGTATCACATTAAAAATGAGGATATTAGGAAAAAACTTGCAATTGTTAGCATTCAGGAAGTGTTAGAACTAATCTCATCTGGTATGGTCACTTAAACAGAATAGGAGAAAAAGGATTAGCAAACCAAGTATTCTTTGCTAAGTTGGCAGAAAAAAGATCCAGAGGAAGACTAAGATGTAGATGGGTTGATAAAGTAAAAAGTGCCTTAAAAGATAGAAATATAAGATCTGATAATGTTGGAGTCTTGACAGATAACAGATGAATTTTGAGGGAAATTGTTAATCGGAAGTTAGTAATGGTATAATTTTTCATGTAGTACTACCATAATTATCCTGTACACTCCTCTGAGGGTACATATCAAGATAATACAATGTTGACTTATATTTGCTAGTTTCTTATATATCTGAAGGATATACATGACTACATAATTTACATAGCTATTTGTGCAAAATAGCTTATATAATAAGCTGGTATACTAATAATAAAATACTAACAGAGAGGAATAAAAATTAAATCATAACTATTCATTGTAAAGATTTTGAGGAATGTGAATTCCGCAAGTGTTTTTACATTAAATTCTGATGTTTGAATATTTTTTTTCTTTTCCTTAAAGTCAAATATAATATTTCTTGTTGAGAGGTTTATACGCTGGTTAAACATGATAACTAATATTTAAGGAATTGACAGCGTATACTAGGCATATAGATTAAATAAACTTTAATATATACTTTCCGATATTTCAGCAAACGTCACGTTGCCATCTTCTTGGGAACTTACTACAAAGATACGTGCACACAAGTACTAATAACAGCAAATGAGACTGAAGCTAGCGTTTTCCTAAAGTCCTGATGGTGCCCCCTGGCGGTCTATATTGGTAGTTCTTGGCCTTTGGGCTGAAGTTCTTCTGATAAAAGTTTCCCAAATTTGGGGCAGTTTCATGCATCCAAATTTGTTGAGGTTTGGCATGTTCCTAAGGGCCGAGGCTGATTCCATGAATAGTCTTTTCATACTTGAACTTGCTGCGGTGTATTACTGTGGCTTTCTTCCATCTTATTCTGTGGCGAGTATCCAGAGCGTGGTCTGCAAGCCCAGAGTGGCTGTACTGGTAAAATCGGATGTAATCCTTGTGTTCTGAGATTCTGATATTTGCTGTCCTGCCTGTTTGGCCAAAGTAGGACAGTTTACAGCTGCAGGGGACCTGGTATACACCAGGTAGGTCTAGGGGAAGTGGTTGGTCTTTGGTGGAGCGGATAAGGGATGCCAGTTTTCTATGTGGTCTGTAACAAGTGGTCAAGTCATGTTTTTTTAGGATTTTATTGATTTTTTCCGAGGTGCCTCTGATGTAGGGAATCGTGATAGATTTAGAGTAATCTTTTTTGTGAAGGGGAGGGGGTGGTGTGTTGTGGATAACTGGGTTGAGTATTTTTTGGATTTTTTTTTGGAGGGGGTAGCCGTTGGCTGAGAAAGTGTCACGGATTCAGTGGTTAGGGATTGATCATTAGAACAGATTATTTTTGCCCTGTTGAATAATGTTTTAATAACCCCATATTGTTGTGAGGGGGGGGGGATTGTTGGTGAATGTATCTGCCTGTATGGGTGGGTTTTCTATAAACTGAGAAAACCAAGGTTCCATCAGGTTGGCGGGTGACTAGTGTGTCTAGGAAGGGGAGGTTATTGTTTTCCTCTTTTTCTAGGGTGAATTTGATTCTAGGGTGTTGGTTGTTCAAGTGTGTTAGGAAGGAGAGGAGTGAATCCGGGCAATGTGGCCAAATAGCGAAAACATCATCAACGTAGCGAAGCCATATGGTAGGTTTTTGTGGGGCTGAGTTTAAGGCTTTCTCTTCAAACATCTCCATGAAGAAGTTGGCCAACGGTGGGGAAAGTGGTGAACCCATGGCTGTTCTCTCTATCTGTTTGTAGAATTTTTCCTGCCAAACGAAATAGCCTGAATTCATTGTAAACTGAAATAGGGCTGAGATATCGGGAGGAAATTTAGCTTGGATTAGCTCTAAGGTTTCTTTGAGGGGGACATTCGTGAATAGGGAGGAGACATCAAAACTGACCATTATGTCATTATGTTGGAGTGTAAGGTTTTCTATACTGGCTTTGAAGTGGGCGGAGTTTTTTATGTGTGATGGTGTATTGCCAGTATAGTGTGAGAGCGCTTTGGCTAAATGCTTGGCTAGTTTGTAAGTGGGGGAATCAATGCCATCCACTATGGGACGTAATGGCACATTTTCTTTGTGTATTTTTGGGAGCCCATATATGCGGGGGGGTCTGGAGTTATAGGGTTTTAGTCTGTTGGTAATCTCCACAGGCCAAGAAGTGACCTTCTTAAGGAGCCTATGGAGTTTTCTAATTTGTGAGTTGGTAGGATTGTAATTAATGGGGAGGTAAGTGGAACGATATAATAATAAAGCCTTGAGCTTACCTGTGTAATCTTTAAGATTAAGTACCACAGTGGCGTTTCCCTTATCCGCTTTGGTGATCACTATTTTTTTGTTTCTTTTCAATTCTTGTAGTGCCTTGTATTCACTACTGGATATGGTGGATTTTGGAGGTTTTGCTTTGTTGAGAACACAGGCTACCTCCAATCTGATATCGTTGGCGATGTGGTTAGGCTATTGGCGAATCCCGCATTCAATTTGAATCATTAATTCCTCGGCCGGTAATTTCCTAGGAGCAATGGCGAAGTTGTGACCACGTGACAGAGCGTGGAGTGCTTCTGGCTTTAAGGTAGCTGACGATAGGTTAACAACAGTGTTGGTTTGTAGTTTGGGCGACGAGTTCTTTGTTAATTTATCAAACTTGTTGATATGTTGGCTTCGTACTCGTTCAAATTCTTTTTTAGCTGCCGTACACGAGACGTCATGTAGTACCGACCAAAGCTCGTGATTCAGCGTAAGTGAAAGCTCCTTTTCTAGCGTTGATATAGCGCTGTTTATGTCGGCTAGGGAACCACGTGTGGCAGTAATTTGCCCCTGAAGTAATGCCTGGCTAGTGCGGTTGTGAATACGAAGAGCTTTCTGTGAGATGAAGCGGTGTTTAAATTTGACACATTTCGGGATGACATGATTATCCCGGCAGCGTTTTAGGAATGCCAGACGGAAAAGGAAAGGACTAGAAAAGGAGCTTTCACAACGTGGGATTCGCCAACTGCCTAACCACATTGCCAACGATATCAGATTGGAGGTAGCCTGTGTTCTCAAAAAAGCAAAACCTCCAAAATCCAACATATCCAGTAGTGAATACAAGGCACTACAAGAATTGAAAAGAAACAAAAAAATAGTGATCACCAAAGCGGATAAGGGAAATGCCACTGTGGTACTTAATCTTAAAGATTACACAGGTAAGCTCAAGGCTTTATTATTAGATCGTTCCACTTACCTCCCCATTAATTACAATCCCACCAACTCACAAATTAGAAAACTCCATAGGCTCCTTAAGAAGGTCACTTCTTGGCCTGTGGAGATTACCAACAGACTAAAACCCTATAACTCCAGACCCCCCCGCATATATGGGCTCCCAAAAATACACAAAGAAAATGTGCCATTACGTCCCATAGTGGATGGCATTGATTCCCCCACTTACAAACTAGCCAAGCATTTAGCTAAGGCGCTCTCACACTATACTGGCAATACACCATCATACATAAAAAACTCCGCCCACTTCAAAGCCAGTATAGAAAACCTTACACTCCAACATAATGACATAATGGTCAGTTTTGATGTCTCCTCCCTATTCACGAATGTCCCCCTCAAAGAAACCTTAGAGCTACTCCAAGCTAAATTTCCTCCCGATATCTCAGCCCTATTTCAGTTTACAATGAATTCAGGCTATTTCGTTTGGCAGGAAAAATTCTACAAACAGATAGAGGGGACAGCCATGGGTTCACCACTTTCCCCACCCTTGACCAACTTCTTCATGGAGATGTTTGAAGAGAAAGCCTTAAACTCAGCCCCACAAAAAACCTACCATATGGCTTCGCTACGTTGATGATGTTTTCGCTATTTGGCCACATGGCCCGGATTCACTCCTCTCCTTCCTAACACACTTGAACAACCAACACCCTAGAATCAAATTCACCCTGGAAAAAGAGGAAAACAATAACCTCCCCTTCCTAGACACACTAGTCACCCACCAACCTGGTGGAACCTTGGTTTTCTCAGTTTATAGAAAACCCACCCATACAGGCAGATACATTCACCAACAATCCCCCCCCCCCTCACAACAATATGGAGTTATTAAAACATTATTCAACAGGGCAAAAATAATCTGTTCTAATGATCAAGCCCTAACCACTGAACTAAATCACATCCGTGACACTTTCTCAGCCAACGGCTACCCCCTCCAAAAAATCCAAAAAATACTAAACCCAGTTATCCACAACCCACCACCCCCTCCCCTTCACAAAAAAAGATTACTCTAAATCTATCACTATTCCCTACATCAGAGGCACCTCTGAAAAAATCAATAAAATCCTAAAAAAACATGACTTGACCACCTGTTACAGACCACATAGAAAACTGGCGTCCCTTGCAGCTGTAAACTGTCCTACTTTGGCCAAACAGGCAGGACAGCAAATATCAGAATCTCAGAACACAAGGATTACATCAGATTTTGCCAGTACAGCCACTCTGGGCTTGCAGACCACGCTCTGGATACTCGCCACAGAATAAGATGGAAGAAAGCCACAGTAATACACCGCAGCAAGTTCAAGTATGAAAGACTATTCATGGAATCAGCCTCGGCCCTTAGGAACATGCCAAACCTCAACAAATTTGGATGCATGAAACTGCCCCAAATTTGGGAAACTTTTATCAGAAGAACTTCAGCCCAAAGGCCAAGAACTACCAATATAGCCCGCCAGGGGGCACCATCAGGACTTTAGGAAACGCTAGCTTCCTAGCTTCAGTCTCATTTGCTGTTATTAGTACTTGTGTGCACGTGTCTTTGTAGTAAGTTCCCAAGAAGATGGCAACGTGACGTTCGCCGAAATATTGGAAAGTGTATATTAAAGTTTATTTAATCTATATTTCTAGTATACGCTGTCAATTCCTTAAATATTAGTTATCAAATATAATATTTGTGTGGATAAATACAAACTTTATACAAAATATAGAAATAACCAAAATGGCCTTTTATCTCCCCAAGTGTACTTTTTGGAAATCAGTAGACAGCTAGTCCTGGGTAATGCTGTTATTGTTAGACATTGAGCTCTTTCTTATAGCATGCTAAATAAGACAGTATTTCCTAGTTGTAACTTATTTATTTGTGCTCGTGTGTGTATATGCATATGTTTTGCAGTTGATTAGAAAAACTTATCAATCAAAATATTCCTTTTTGGAGTGAAGTAAACCTGTAGCCTGCATGAAAATGCACATTGAGAGGATATGACCTCTATAACATATGTACAAATTTACAACCCACATGAAATAAGTAAAATCATAAAATACCAAAAAAAAAAAAAAAAATTTTTGTCAATAGTTTTAATACTTCTGAGTGGAAAAAACGTATGAGTAACTTTTATGAAAAATTTTTGATTGATTATATTTAAAGTTTTATCTTATTTTATTTTTTTTAGTATGCTTTTTTAGAATTTTATGATAAATATCAATGAATGTATCACTTTATTTGCTTTCATACCTAATCATTATGGGGGAAATGCAATTTTTTTTTTTTTATATTCCATATATATATATATATATATATATATATATATATATATATATATATATATATATATATATATATATATATAGTTTTATGAAAAAAATTGAATGACTAGAACCGAGATTTAATTAAAAAGGTTTTAATATAAACACACTACTAGTTTCGGCCTGTAACAGCCTTCTTCAGGTGACATTATAAAAGAAAAAACACTAAACATTGAGGGTTAAAAGACTATGAACATCATAGACAGTCTTTATACATAATTAGCATTAAAACGTTGTAGTTGTATTTGAAGCTGTTCTTTCATTTGTTGCATTGTTGGGAGAGTGCGTGCTTGCTGCATCACGTGAACGCCAGTACATGATTACAGCTGAATGACTATCAGGGAGGTTGTAGCTTAAGTTGTTATTTAGATGAACAGGATTGAAGATGATTTCTCTCGATTCCACAATTTTTCTCTCTATTTCGTCACTGCAACGGAAGATGTTTGTAGATTTTTCCCAGCAGACTTTGTGACTTTGGTTATCATCATTAGGATTAGCCGAGAAGAGGATATGACTTGATAATGCACTTGCTCGCTGTCTCTTGTAAGTAATGTCTCTCATGTGTTCTTCCATACGCATTTCGACAGATTTGTCTGTCTGCCCGAAATAAGGAATATCGCAGTCACATAATATTTTATATACGCCAGGGTATTTGAGTTGATGATGACAAGGTTTTGGGTGGCTAATTAAGGAACGGATCTTTGGAAGTGGAGTGAACAAGGTTCTGATATTGTATTTTTTTAGAACTTTTGCTAATTTATGTGAAACAGTACTTATGTAAGGAATAGATATATTGCTTTTGAATCTATTTGTTTCTTCTGAGTGATGTCTGGGAGGATTAAGAAGGAATTTGTTAATGATTTTCTTGGAATATCCATTAACTTCGAAAGAAGTTTTCAGATGGTTTATTTCTGTAAGCAATTCATTTGGATCATCAAGAAGAGAACGGGCTCTATGTCCCAAGGTGGAAATTATTCCAAGCTTATGAGGAGGGAAATGATGGGATTGACTGTGCAGATATCTGTTGGTATGTGTGGATTTTCTATATATCGATATTTTTAATTTACCAGCAGAAGAGCGAGTCAGTTTGACATCAAGAAAAGGCAAGGAATTATCCATTTCAAGCTCAGCAGTAAACTTAATACTTTGATGTCGGCTATTGAGATGTTCGAGGAAAACCATAAGGGATTCATGTCCATGGCTCCAAACAATGAAGACATCATCCACCTAACGTTTCCAAACTTTAGGTGTTAAAATAAAGGAAGAGATAGCTTTGGTTTCAAAATCTTCTAAGTAAATATTTGCAAGAACAGGAGATAAAGGATTACCCATAGCAAGTCCATGATTTTGTTTGTAAATATTATCTTGAAATTTGAAGTAACCGGACCTGATGCAATGTGTAAGCAAGGCTAACATTTTTTTGGATAACTTGTCCTTGAGTAATGTTAGGACTTCATCTTTTGGGACATTAGTGAACAAAGAAGTTATGTCCAAGCTAGCCATGATGTCATTTTCATCAACTGTAATATCCTTGATGTATGTAACAAATTCTGTAGTGTTCTTGATAAAGGAAGGTGTTTTCCCTGAAAAACTTTTGAGGTATTTGGCAAGGTATTTTGAAAGATTGTATGTAGGTGAATCGATACCTTCTACTATTGGGCGTAATGGGGTGTTCTCTTTATGGATTTTAGGAACACCATATATGCGAGGAATTAACGGATGGAGAGAGCGAAGAGATAAACGGACGTTTCGGGATAATTCAGTTGTTGTTTTTAATAAGTTGTTTGTACGATTTTGAAGTTCACGAGTTGGATCTCTCTCAAGTATTGAGTAGGTATCATTATGTAGTAAATCAATCATTTTATTCTTGTAATCTTCGGAGTTCATGATGACTGTTGCATTTCCTTTATCTAAATAACAACTTAAGCTACAACCTCCCTGATAGTCATTCAGCTGTAATCATGTACTGGCGTTCACGTGATGCAGCAAGCACGCACTCTCCCAGCAATGCAACAAATGAAAGAACAGCTTCAAATACAACTACAACGTTTTAATGCTAATTATGTATAAAGACTGTCTATGATGTTCATAGTCTTTTAACCCTCAATGTTTAGTGTTTTTTCTTTTATAATGTCACCTGAAGAAGGCTGTTACAGGCCGAAACTAGTAGTGTGTTTATATTAAAACCTTTTTAATTAAATCTCGGTTCTAGTCATTCAATTTTTTTCATAAAACTATGTATGTTAACCGAGTCAATGATCATTCTGTCATCCATAACCTTCATGACGAGGCTTCTATTATCAAAAATAAAAGAAACTTCAACAAGACACTAAAGAGGATTGGACTAAACATTAACAGGTTGGACTTCTTAAAACGTTGCAAATTCCATGCTATCTTTCCTAAATTTCTATGCTTTAAAGAAAACATAACAACTGAACGTGCGAAGAGAATCTATCATAAAGCTAAATTAGACCTACTGTTGGAAAGAATATCGGATACTAAACGCACTCTCGCTTTTCTTTTCAATAAAAAAAGAACCATAGCTGAAATACTGGAAGAATCTCTAGATAATGAAAGTTGGCATACCTTTAATACCTACTGTGAATCTCAAGCAGCCAGATTACAATATAATAACAAAGTAAATCTTATAAGAAAATTTGAAATGTTAAAGAGTTTACAGAATAATAGGAACTCAAAACCACACATCAATATTGACAAAGTCGTTATCAACAAATCCTCCTATATACTTTCAGATGTAGAACAAAGCATCCTTAGTAAAGGTCTAAACTTCATTCCTTCACCAAAATAAATACCAAAGGAAACACTACTTACAAAAATAGAAAGAGCTGCTTCTTTTCTCCCTCAACAAGATGCAAACCTTCTACGTATTGAATCAATCTTTATTATCAATAACGCAAAACCACCTGCAGACAACATTACTTCAACTGAACGCAAAGCTATTAAAAGTTTAAAAAACAACAGATATAATCATCCTACCTGCAGATAAAGGAAATGCAACAGTCATCATGAACTCCGAAGATTACAAGAATAAAATGATTGATTTACTACATAATGATACCTACTCAATACTTGAAAGAGATCCAACTCGTGAACTTCAAAATCGTACAAACAACTTATTAAAAACAACAACTGAATTATCCCGAAACGTCCGTTTATCTCTTCGCTCTCTCCATCCGTTAATTCCTCGCATATATGGTGTTCCTAAAATCCATAAAGAGAACACCCCATTACGCCCAATAGTAGAAGGTATCGATTCACCTACATACAATCTTTCAAAATACCTTGCCAAATACCTCAAAAGTTTTTCAGGGAAATCACCTTCCTTTATCAAGAACACTGCAGAATTTGTTACATACATCAAGGATATTACAGTTGATGAAAATGACATCATGGCTAGCTTGGACATAACTTCTTTGTTCACTAATGTCCCAACAGATGAAGTCCTAACATTACTCAAGGACAAGGACAACTTGGCGCGAGTTTTAGTTATAATGTGAAAAAATATTATTGATCTAAAGTATGTCATGCATGTAGTTTGATGATCAGATTTCAAATTGTCTACATTTAAATAAACTTCTAAAATATTTGTTTCTAAAATAAAAAAATTTCATTTTTAGATTTTGCTTCTGTTTGGTAATAATGAAAATCAAAGAGAATATTTGTTAACATTCTTTGCCCAGATCTGTAATCATACTCTCAATCTTTGCCAGAAAGGTAAGTACCTTTTGCAAAATAAGCTTATGCTGTATCTTAAATATAATGAAAATTAACTGAAATGGAGAAGATGAAGAAAAAGATAACTTATATTTCAATTTACATTTATTCCCTGTATAAGATTTTGTATTTTCTATCATTTGGTTTGGAATAAGCTAAATAGCTTTCTTTATATATATATATATATATATTTATATATATAAATATATAAAAAACAGCACCACTTCCACTGAGCTACACAGGCTATTTTATATATATATATATATATATATAAATAAAGCTATTTATATATATATTTTTATATATATAAATATATAAAAAACAGCACCACTTCCACTGAGCTACACAGGCTATTTTATATATATATATATATATATAAATAAAGCTATTTATATATATATTTTTATATATATAAATATATAAAAAACAGCACCACTTCCACTGAGCTACACAGGCTATTTAATATATATATATATATATATATATATATATATATATATAAAGAAAGAAAGCTATATATATATAAAATAGCCTGTGTAGCTCAGTGGAAGTGGTGCTTGCACTCCTCAGTTCTAAACCGTTCAAAATAAGAGCATCTCCAGTTTGATTCTACTCGCCGACTAGAGGAACTTTTTCTAAGCCTTTTGTTAGTCAATCTCTGGCACATGGAAGAAAGTTTTTTCTCCTGGAAACCCGGGTTTTTCATCCTGTAAATACAAGAAAATTGACTGTAGAACCCACGCTACTTTCAGGGATTAAAAATATTGTGTTAGGGGTAGGGATCACGAGATGGTGGCACTTATTGAGCCATCTCTTCACTGCAGGTAGCTTAAATTAGTGATAGCATTTGGCCAGCTATCTCTGATTGGCTACCAATGGAGATTGAACTGCTCACTCAGTCTCAATAAAAAAGGGGGGGGGGAGTGAATAACATCTTGATATTGTATTTCTTAAGAACTTTGGCCAATTTGGTTGAAACAGAGCTGATATATGGTAGAGAAATATGATCTTTTATAATATTGGTGTCTTCACTGACTTGTGAGAGGATTTAAAAGTAATTTATTAATTGTTTTCTTGGAATAACCATTCTGTTGGAAAATATATAAATGTATGAAGAAATTTAAGCTATTTATTAATTTCCTCCTCTTCAAAAAGAAGGGAGCGAGCACAATTTCCTAGTGTCGAGATGATTCCAAGTTTTTGAGGTGGATAATGGTGGGACTGAGTGTGAGGAAATATCTATTCATGTGAGTAGGTTTCCTGTAAATCAAGATTTTTAATTTTTCAGAGAAGTGAGTGAGTTTAACATCTAAAAAAAGAAGAGAACCATTAACTTCTAATTCAACAGTGAACTTTGGGTGTTGACTATTCAAGTGGTCTAGGAAGTTCTGAAGAAATTCACGTCCATGACTCCAAATTAAAAAAAAAAAAATGTCATCAATATATCATTTCTCTCATTCCTTTAAAAAGAAGAATATGGAAAAGATATATTGATGACATTTTTTTCATTTGTAGCCACAGCTAGGAAGCTTGGTGAAGAACAAGTGGATTTAGGCTAAATAGAGGCTGTCAGAATCAGATTTTCACTTTACGACAAATAGCTGAGAAATCATGGGAATATAACAAAGATTTGCATTTAAGTTTTGTAGATCTGGAAAAGGCATATGACAAGAGAGAAGCTATTCAAAACACTACAGTTATATGGTGTTAATGGAGCATTATATCAAGCAATGTGTGCTTATGTTCCATCGAGTCATTTTCGACTCCTGGTGATTGTATAAACATATTGTCCATTCAGATCAGTCCCTGGCCACATCTTTCAGAATTTCCAGGCACATTCCAGTTGTTTCTTTAGCTCCATCCACCCGTCTAATTCTTGGTCTTCCTCTTCTCCTGCTTCCATCAACTTTAGGAAGCATCATCATCTTCTCCAGACTGTCATTTGCTTGTATAATATGTCCAAAGTATGACAATTTTTGCTTGATGATCATAGCTTCGAAGGAATAACTGCTTTTATTATATCTATCACTGATTTATTGGTTTGCTTTGCAATCCATGGTATTCTTAGTAAGAGTTTCCTAACCCATAATTCAAATGTATCTATCTTCCTTCTTTCACTCTTTCTCAGGGTACAACTATCACATCCATACAGTGCAACAAGGATGTACATTATCCCCTCTATTATTCATTATCTATATGGATCACATTATGAAGGAAAGTGGTATTAAACCTGATATCACAATTGGAGATGTTAATATCAGCTTTTTGTTTTATGCAGATGATGTTATACTTCTAAATAAATCCACTACAATTCTGCAAGATTCCCTGACGACATTGAATAACTGTTGTAATAGATATGGCATGAAGGTCGGCATTAAAAAGATAAAGACAAAAAATAGGCAGAAGCATTGAAAATATCAAGTGCATTGTGAATGGAGAACCTATAGAACAAGTAAAACATTTCAACTACTTAGGCACGAGTTTTAGTGAAAATGGTAAATTAAATATGGAAATAGACAACAGACTCAACAAAGCTGGTAGGTAGGAATTCAACTGAATAAATTTGTATGGAATAAGAGAAAATTTAGCCAAAACACTAAATTAGCTGTATATACAAGACCTGCTGTGTTCAAACCAATTTTAACTTATGGATGTGAGAGCTGGATTAGAAAAAGAAACACTTGACCAAAGACTAGAGACCACAGATATGATAGTCTTGAGAAAGATTAAGGGCATCAATGGTAATATCATATTAAAAACAAGGATATTAGGAAAGAACTTGACATTGTTAGCATTCAGGAATGTGTTAGCAGAGCTAATCCCAGGTGGTATGGTCACTTACAGAATGGGAGAGGAAAGATTAGCAAAACAAGTGTTCTCTGCCAGGTTGACAGGAAAAAGACCCAGAGGAAGACCAAGACTTTGGTGGATTGATACAGTAAAAAGTGCCTTAGAAGACAGAAACATGAGATCTGATAATGTTTGGATCTTGACAGATAACAGACTGATTTGAAGGAAAACTATTGATAGGAAGTTCTTTATGTAGTACTATCATAATATCCTGAACCCCCCCCCCCTTGAGGGTACATGTCAGGAATTTTATGATGGAGTATATCTCTCATAGTATCGATCTATAAAAAAGGGAATAAAACTGAATGCGAGAATTAGAGAGGAATTTCTCTATGAAGTATTTCAGGTAAGATTTATTCAAGTATACTTGAAAAGAGGTTGAGAAAGAATGTTAGAGAAACTTGAAGAACATGCTGGGTTTAGTCCAAATAAAGGTTATCAAGATCAAAATTTCACTTTAAGACAAATAATTGAGAACTCATGGGAATATGACAAGGATCTGTACTTAAGTTTTGTAGATCTGGGAAAGGCATACAACAAGGTGCCCAGAGAAAATCTTTTCAAATCACTATAATTGTATAGGATGAATGGAACATTATACAGAATAATACATAATCTAGATTTAAGTTGTCAGTTGTAATTGAATCAATTGCAGGAAGATGTAAAATTAAAGATGCCAAGAAATTATGTTTGGTTTTATCCACATGTAAACACATTTGTGCATGAAGTAACTTCACATCACTTGCTTTAATATCCCCTAATGCAAAGGACATATGGAAAGTGTCACTACCCAGATCTGTTTCGACCGTTATTGAGGTCTCATCAGTGGCAGCCAGACTCAAAAATGATACGAAGATTGAAGTAATGCATAAGTCATATTTCCATATACAAGTAGCCAAAAGGTGTCACATCTTCTTATTAAAATACTCTCACTTAGAGATAGATGTCGAAAGTGATAAGACCTCAATAAACATTGAAACTGGTCTAGGTATTGAAGGGTCCATAATATGCATTATGGACCCTTCCCATAATGCATATCATTATACATGTCCTTAAGGATATGTGTTTTGCATTATGGGATATTAGGACAAGTGATGTGAAGTCATTATCCTCTATAGACAAGTTGACCAGTAATGAAGTTACCTTGCCTAGAAACCTTGTTTGCTTACACTTGGATAAAGGATTAATCCAAGAATATAATTTCTTGGCATCTTTAATTTATATTATAACCAAGTGGGAAAACTTTCCACATACAGGAAGATTGTTTGATGTAAAATCAGGGATAAAGTAAGGATGTACATTATGAAAGAAAGGGGCATCAAGCCTGATATTAGAATTGGAGATATTAAACTTAGCTCTTTGCTTTATGCAGATGATTTTGTAGTCCTAAACACACAGTGTAAGTCTCCAGGATTCATTAACTAAATTGAATGACAGCTGTAACAAATTTGGCATGAAAATCAGCAATAAAAATACCAGAACTATGAAAATAAACAGGAGCATGTAAAACTTTAGCTGCATTCTGAATGGAGATCTTAATGAGCAAATAAAATATTTCAGTGATTTAGGCACAGTTTTTTTTAGTGAAGATGGCAGGTTAAATCTGGAAATAGATAACATAATAAGCAAAACTGGTAGCCAACTGATTAAATTTATATGATTAACCAAAACACCAAACTAGCAATATACAAGACAGTGTCCAAACCACTTTTAAATTATGGATCTGAGAGTTGGGTTAGAAATAAAGCACTTGATCAGACTAGAGACCACAGGTAATGGTTCTGAGAAAAATTAGAGGAGTGAACTGATGGCATCAAAGAACTTGACATTATTAACATTCAAGAATGTGTCAACAAATTAATCTGAGGTTTTATGGCCACTTAAATAGAATGGGTGAAGAAAGGTTAGCAAAACAAGTGTTTGATGCTGAGATGGCAGAAAAGAGATCCAGAGTAAGACAAGGGTCTAGATGAATTGATTGTCAACAGTGCCTTAGAAGCACAAAATGTGAATATGACAATATTAGAGTGCTAACAAGTAATAGATTGATTTGGAAGAAATTTGTTGATATGAGATTAATAATAATATAAACATAATTATGTAGTGCTGTCATAGTACCTGAACACCCCTTGGAGGCAATATTAGGAAATTGATGATGATGGTTGCTGGTTTTCAAATCCATGTTTCTTTTTAACCTTCCATAAATGGTCTTTTAATTCATTAATTATAAAATTCATTATTTTTATAATTTATGCCACCTCTCCCATTGCTGCTAGGTGGCAGCAATGGGACAGGAAGTACTGAAAAAAAAAAAAAAGAGAGAAAACATGTTCTATTGTAAATAATGGAATTCCCAATGCATTACATAAACTGTTCCAAATATGCAGAGTAAAAGGTCAGCTGTAGAACGCGTGTTCTACTGTTTCCAACCATTAATAGGTGGCACAAATTGGATCTCTGGTGCTAAAGTACCTCACTTGGTGGCATTGACCTGAAGGCAACATATGCAATTTTTCAGTCAAGATCCCTCCTGTTATTGTATCCTTTGAACTTCAGTAAATTATGAAACAAAGTATTTTTGCCATTACCCAGCTGTGGAAGTTGATGGAATTTTTCTTTTATTAATGGAAAGGATGTTGTAGCAATCTTTGAGTTAAGCACAGAATGTTGTAGTATTCAGGAATAGTCTCAGCTTTTGAACCTTTATAATCGTTTACTCCAGATAGGAGAAGATGAAAAACCCAGGTGTACTGAAGAGTCTGCACATGTGTGATTGGTCCACAATATTTCACAGATTTTTGAATCTGTATTGCTTAAATAAGACCTTTAAGACTTGCAAGCCCAAACCCTCCATGCTTCTTTGATAGCTGAAGAAATTCCTTTTTAACTTCTTGGTATTGTCTGGACCAAAACAAATTGCACAGGGTTACTATATAATTGCTTTTCTTCAGCTTATGTAATGTCTGTAATATTTATTATGTACAATTGAACAGGGAAGATTATGGTTTTTAAGTACTATGGCTTTAGAAGAAAAGGAAAATGGTCCTATTTTCTAGTCTCCTGAGGTTTCAATGCTTTTGTATAATTTCTTGAACTGGTAATTTTGGGTAAGTGGAGAAGGGAATTCCAAGTATAGTGAGGAGTTCTCTCTTAGGTGGTTAATCCAAAAGGAATGCTTCTAATATCCCACTTTAACAGTCTATCGTTCTCTATTCTGTCAAAAGCCTAAGCAAAATCCAAAAGTATCATGGTGTATCCATTCCCCTTGTCTAGTTCAATGGCAACATTGTTATAGAATGTGAGCAAGTTACTGAAAAATGACCTTCCCTTAGTAAACCCATGCATGTTGCTCATCAAAGTAGAGATTCTCTGTCAACCCATTTCTGAATGCAAGCCCTAACAAACTTTTCCATAATCTTCACCACTACTCCTGAGATACTGATTATCCAATAGTTGGATACATCTGTCTTTGTATCCAACTATCAGCCAATCAGTATCTCAGTTACCTTGTGCAATGGGTTTACCCATTGCACAAGGTAACTGTGTTTACCATACATTCTTTTCACTCCTGTGGAATCTTCCCTGTTCTGAGAATCAAATTGTATAGTCTGTCAAGCTCTTCACAAATATGAACGGTGAAGCCATTCATGTATTCGTGTTCCAATAGTTAGAATTTCCCATGGTACTATTGCCTTCAAACAGATTTTTATAGTGTTTTTGAAAGGAATCAAGGATGTCTCGAGTGGTGAACAACTTTATCATCAACATAGATTTAAGTGATAGTCCTTTCTTAATGGAATTTAGTGAATTGTCTATTGAAGAATTCAGGCTGAAGCACTAAGTGCTGCTGTATTCTTATTTTAAAATGTCTTTCTTTCATTCTTATTTCTATGCTAATGTTTGTAACGATGTTGCTTCATTCTATACCATTGCATTGGTTTGCTATGAACCAGCTTCTCTGTTTATACAGGTCTTTCAACTTTTTTCTTTTGAGGAGAGCATCTTCCTCTACTTCAATTGGTCTGTCACTGGAAGCCAAACCCAGTAAAGATACGGAGGTTTAAGTAATGCAGAAGTTATATATTTCCTGGATAGAACTAATGAAAAGGTGTATCATCTTATTATTAAAATACTCTGGATCAGAGACAGATGTTAAATTTTTTTTCAATTAATGATACCAAGAAATTCTTAGTTTAATCCTTTATCCAAGTGTAGAATATTTCACATGCAAACTTTGTTTCTTACACTTGAATAAAGGATAAGCTAAGAATATAAATTCTTGACATCTTTAATGTATAGTCTAACCAAGTGGAAAAACCTTCAGCATCTATTTCTGATCCAGAGTATTTTAATAAGATGATTCATCTTTTCACTTGTAATAAGTGGGATTCATCTACTTGTAAGTGGGACATCGAACTATAGTAGGTTAGCTCACAAGAATAAGTCTAATTTCTTGCAATTATTAAATGAAAGGATATGCACACTAAGAAATCAGTTAAGAGTGTTTGTTATGCTTATGCTCATTCATGTCCTCAAGTTTAATGGACTCTCCAGCAGTGATAAATCAGAAGTCTTATTATAATATGGTATTTGAGCTGCATGTAAGTTCATCATCAAATTCCTGACATGTACCCTCAAGGGATGTACAGGATATCATAGTACTACATGAAAAATTTATATCATTACTAACTTCCTATCTACAATTTCCTCCAAATCAGTCTGTTAGTTGTCAAGACTCCAACATTATCAGATCTTATATTTCTATCGTCTAAGGCACTTTGTACCGTATCAATCCACCTATATCTTGGTCTTCCTACGGGTCGTTTTCCTGCCAACCTGGCAGAGAACACTTGTTTGCTAATCTTTCTTTGCCCATTCTGTTTATGTGACCATACCACCTGAGATTAGCTCTGCTAACGCATTCCTGGATGCTGACAATGTCAAGTTTTTTCCTAATATCCTCGTTTTTAATATGATATTGCTATTGATGCCATCTGTTCATGATATAATACAATAAAATATTTCAGCTAATCTTTCTCAGGACTCTGTTATCTGCAGTCTCTAATCTTTGGTTAAGTGTTTTACTTCTGACCCAGCTCTCAGATCCATAAGTGAAAACAGGTTTGAACACTGTCTTACAGCTAATTTAGTGTTCCGACTAATTTCTCTCTTATTCCATACGAATTTATTCAATTGACTTCCTAACATACCAGCTTTGTTGATTCTGTTGTCTATTTCCATATTTAATTTACCATCTTCACTAAAAATCGTGCCTAAGTAGCTGAAATATTTTATTGTTAAACAGGTTCCACGTTCACAACACGGTTGACATTTTCAACAATTCTACCTATTTTCATTGTCTTTGTCTTATAAATGCTCACCTTCATACCATATGTATTACAACAGTTATTCAATTTAGTCAGGGAATCTTGCAAACTTGTAGCGGATTTATTCAGAAGTATAACATTGTCTGCATAAAGCAAAGAGCTGACTTTAACATCTCCAATTCTGATATCATGTTTAATACCACTTTCCTTCATAATGTGATCCATATAGATAATGAATAACAGAGCGGATAATGTACATCCTTGTCTCACACCAGATTTAACATTCAACCATTCTTCCTGTACATCCTTCAATTCTAACTGCCGACTTACAACTCAAATACAGACTAAGTATTGCTTGATATAATGCCCCGTTGACACCATGTAACTGTAGCGTATTGAATAGCTTCTCTCTTGGCACCTTGTCATATGACTTTTCCAGATCGACAAAACTTAAATACAGATCTTTGTTATATTTCCATGCATTCTCAACTATTTGTCGTAAAGTGAAGATCTGATCCTTACAGCTTCTATTTGGCCTGAATCCATCTTGTTCTTCACCAAGCTTTTCTTCCACAATTCTTCTCAACCGTTTCTCAAGTATACTTGCATAGATCTTGCCAGGAACACTCAGTAGGGAAATACCTCTGTAATTCTCACATTCAGTTTTATTTCCCTTTTTATATGTGGGTACTATTAGAGCTCTATTCCAATCATCGAGAATTCGTCCCTCTATCCAGGCTTCCTGAACTATGCAGTGCAACCACCATACTTCAGCATTTCTGGTCGAATATCATCTACTCCTGCTGCCTTTCCATATTTCAAGCCTTTGATGGCTTTTTCTACTTCAAGCATGGATATGTATTCCTGACTTTATGCCTGTTGAGTGTTTTTTACCACTGTGCTATCACTGCTCATTTTAATTAGCAATTTTTTGAAGTAATTCTCCATACTTCAAGGATATCTTTTTCTCCAGTTTTCATGTCACCTTTATCATCTGTAATTCCTTTTACAACATTCTTTCCTCCATTTTTAAGCTTCTTCAACTACCTCCAGAATATCTTACCACCTTCTTGATATTTATTTTCTATGTTCTTGCCAAAGTCCTCCCATGACTTTTGTTTAGCTAGTTTTACACAGTGTTTAGAAGAGCAAAAGCTGACTTATTTGAAAGGATCTTTTGATATGCTTTCTTCTTTTCCTTCACTTCCTCTTTAACTTCCTGTGTCCACCATGGAGTTCTGATTTTTCTATCCTTGCAGACAACCTCACCACATGCCCCTCTGGCTGAATGAATCAATGAGGGTTTTTCTTGAAGGCTTGCCACTGAATCCCCAAGGTTCGGTTCCTGTTCTCAAACTCTCATTTTTTCTTCAATAATCTTTGTGTATTTTGGTCTACAGTTCACATCCGAGAGCTGCTCAACTTTTATTCGCTTTAAAACTTTCTTACATGTTATTCTTTTCAATATGAAATTCAATTTCATCCTGCACAAGACTAAATAGTGATCACTTCCACTTTCAAATCCTCTGTACACTCTCGTGTCCTGCACCAGTGAGAAGACATCACTATCAACAATAACATAGTCAATGAGACTTTTCTTCTTCCTTGCCTCTTCTCTCCATGTGAATTTGTGCACATTTTTATGTTGTAACATGGTGTTAGTAATAACCAGTCCATGTCCTGAGCAGAAATCCAACAGGTATTTGCCATTATTATTAGCTTTGCTCTTTTCTCCAAATTTTCTCAAAATATTTTTGTATGTCTTACAATCATTTCCTACTCTGCTATTTAGATCCCCAACAAGAACCAACTTTTCCTTTTTCATTGTGTCAGTTGCTTTTTCAATAGCTTCAAAAAATTCCTCCACTTCTACCTTGGTAGAACCTTCTGTGGGACCATAGGTACAAATATGTCTCATTGTCCAATTCTTCATTCTGATATTTGCCCACATCACTCTACTTGAGACTGCCTGCCATTCAAGAAGATTAGCCTCGTATTTTGTGTTGAATACTATGGCTACTCCTTCTTTTCCTTGATTGTCATTTCCTGAATATAACATTTTGTTTCTATTGCTCAGAAAGATTTCTCCATTCTTTGTCTTTTTATTTTCAGTCACCCCTATTATGTCGATCTGGTACTTATCTAATCCTCCAGCTAGCTCCATTTCTTTGCCATTCAGGTTTCTTATGTTGATAATACCGATCTTTAACTCTGGTGATGCTGAGTTGGGGTGTGCTTTCAGATTTGTTCCAGTAGCTGACTTTTTGCTGTTCGCTCTGTTTCCTTGGCGAAAACAATGGGGGCGGGGCCTTGTTTAACCGGGCGACACCCCAGCCGGCATGAAATTTTGTCATGTTGTACCATCATGCATGAAAGTTTTATTTACTTATTTTATTAACATGTTGACTGCTGTTTGACACATGTAAACTTGCCACCAGTGTTGCATGGTTGTTAGTATTTTCTCTTCAAAAATGTATAATTGTTGATACTGTTTTCAGTTTCTCATAACTAGAACTATTTGAGAGGTTTTTTTTTTTTTTAAAAAAAAAAACAGTTTTCAGAGCTAGTGTGATTATATTATTGGTTGAATGATTCTAGTTCTGCTCTGGTGGGGAGCACTCAACTAGTATACTAATATTCAGTAAAACTAGACATGACGTAACTCAGCTGTTATCCTGATATAGATGCCCACTACTAGTTATCTCTTAGTTGGCAGTCAAAGTTTTAAAAGTAACCTGTTTTCTCTATCTCATTAAATGCTTCATTTAATTGTATTTGAGATTTAATAGTAAAACTGAATTGACTCAAATATATAACTCACTTGATCTGGCATACCCAAATCAAGTGAGTTATATCACAGAGTTAAATTATACCTAAATTTTGTTTATTAAAAATGGTAACAAAATAATGACTAAAATTTGTAAAGTGCTTCTGTAGTAAAGAGTTCATTGTCGCATCATGCGAATACTCTACAGTCATGTTTTCCTTTAAGTATAACATGCAGCATTTATTATAAGATAATATTAAGCATGTATCTATGTGGATATCATCTGTTAAATTTACATATAGTATTGTCAGTTTTACTCATTAAAAACATAAATATTTATACTATACTAATATTTTTAATACTGTGCAGTTAAATCATTCTTTAGTGAACTTTAGGAATAAAAGGAACACCACTTCAAATTTGGTTAAATAGATTTTTGATTTATATATAGTTAGTTGCTGTTCAGATACAAAATAATACCTTGAGAGAGAACTTAATTTCTTGGATGCTGTTGTAGATTTTTTTTTTTTAAGAATAGCATTATTTGTATTCTGAAAGAGGAAAAAAGGTGCATGTCATTTCAGTGATTTATGAAAATAATTAAGTTCACTATAATGGGTTATGTTGTAGTCACAGTTGACTGTAGTACTTTTTCTATTACTATGAAACTGAAGAAAGTAAAAAAAAACAAAAAAAAAAAAACAGATAAATTTAATATTGTGCAATGATTTTAGATCTTCGAGAGCATACTGCAGTGGCTGATATCTTCTTCCAAACATTTGCTCAAGTAAGTTTTACTGCTAATGTTATCTTATTGTATTTTAATACACATCTAGTTTTCCTCGAAGCAGAATCACATGATATGACATGTTATAAGCAAATTAAAAATTAATTTGCATTATGACATTAACTATTATTTATTATATAGTTTTAAAAAAATCCAATATTTTGAATCATTATTCAGGTACTTTACACCAAACATTGTTAGAAAAATTAAACCTATCTTATTTAAACTTCAAAACATATTGCTTTTAGAATTAGGTGACTTAAAGAAGTTGTTTAACCTATAGTATATTAGCACCATGATTGCAGAAAGTTGGGAGGGGAGGGGAAAAATAAAGCTGTTTACTAACATTGGATACAAAGACCTGCTAACTAGTCTTTAGAAAATACATGAAAGGGAAGACTGTTCCAAAATGCAATAGTAGAAGAAATAAATGAAAGTGAAGAAAAAATTTATTCTTTGAGATGAAGGGATGGTGAATATATGCTGCTCCTGCTTTAACATATTTAAAGGAGAATAGGAAAATGACTGATACAATCAGTGGATGAACATTATCATGGAAATATTTGTTGTTGAAAATGCTAGCCACAGAAAATGCCTGTATCACATTCAGTGGATTTGTGAGAGATGGTCATTAAGCCACCTAATTGCTTTCTTATGTACTTAATCAAATGTTTTTAGAAACACCACCTCAAATTTGGTTGGATAGATTTTTGATTTATATAGTTAGTTGCTGTTCAGATACAAAATAATACCTTGAGAGAGAACTTAATTTCTTGGATGCTGAGGAGCCAATATTTCTGTTTTTCTAACAAGAAAGATTGGAGATAGTTCTCCCTAGAAGAGAAGGAAAATTTCATCTGATGCAGAAGTTTGAGTTTCATTAAAAGCAAGATAAAAAGAATCCCAAGAAGGAATAGTTTGGAGATCAGAATTTATCATTATTATTATTCAGGCCTCTCCATGGAGTCAAGAGACTCATCACAGGAGGTCCTTCCTAGGAAACAGTATCATACCACTCATTGATCATTCTAGCTCTCACCACTCTATCAGGCAATGCATTCCACGGTTCCACCACCCTCCACTCAAAAAAAACCACTCCTCACCCTCTTGCTCACAGCTTCTTTTCATACTTTCCAGGGTTGGCTCCTTGTCATCGCTCTTGCTACTCCACCAAGTGAAAGAACTTTGCAGTGTCCAACCTGTAACTGCCTCTCAACGGTTTAAAAAGTCTCGATCATTTTGCCTCTCCTTCTATGTACCAAACTTTGCAGTCCACATTCCCTTAGCTGATCCTTATAATTAACATTGTGCAGTCCTGAAACCATCTTTGTTATCCTCCTCTGCACCCTTTCCACAGTTAATTATCCCCTTCGATTCCTAGGGACCAAATTTGAGAACAGTTGTCTAATTGTGGTTTGATCAGGGTCTTATACAACGGAATGATAACTCTTCTATCCCTGCAGATCAGCATCCTTCTCAGTATTGCAGCATTCCTCTGGGTTACCTTCACCACCTTTGTAATATGCCCCTGAATTTCAGGGATAGAAGAGTTATCATTCCGTTGTATAAGAGATCTCTTGTCTCCCCTGCTTCCCTCCAGTATAGCTCCTCCAGTCGAGTATGCAGCCTCCCATCGACGTATCCCAAACTTCAAGACTTCAGGGTTGCAAAGTTTGATATTCTGGAAATTTTTGTGATTTGGTGTAATGAAAGGTTTGTCAAATGCAAAAGAAGTGTGCAGTATACTGTTGTCAGTAAAAACTGGATTGGATTTTTCATCTACTGATGGAAAAGAATATCTGAAAGAACAGAGCCTTGTGGAACCTCAGCATTACTTGCGAAGTTTGAACATTAAAGGTCTGTCCATCACTACATGTGCATGATCAGAGAGCCATCAGACAATCCTGTTGCAGAGTCAGAAGATTTGACCTATGATAGGAGTTTATTTAATAAGCTTTTTGTGCTACACAAAATCAGTTTGAGGTGTCAAGAGCAACCACTTATTTCCTAAACTTTTTCATACCTTTTGTCCAAAGGTGGGTATCATCAACAGAGCATCCCTGTTGTATCCATCTGCTTTCAACCATTTGTTTATATCTATCTTCATGGGTATAAACAAATACTAAGCACAAGCACACAGCAGGAAGAGATACACAGACTGATTTCAAAAGGCCAGCTCACACAGTCCTAACTGACACCCTGTATGGGTACAGTGGTGGAATTTTGCTGAGGATTGATGGCAATGTTCTCTCTATGCTGTGTGCATGCACACCAGCCAAAAAGTGAGGAGAGTGCACACAAAATATTTGCTTTCAGAATTTCTAATTTACAGTCAATAATTTTTGAACATACTATAAAAAACAAATTATATGATAAATCATACTTAGTCACTTATTTTATTTAGTAATGTCTCCACTACAATATTACTTTTACCCATCTAACTTAATACATTCTGGGTTACTTTTAGCCTGCATCATGTGGGCAAATTGATACTGGTGTTGCAAAGTTGCTGAGATACTCTAAACAGAAATGCCTCAGCAACTTTGCAACATAACTAATAAATACATAGCTCATGGCAAAAACATGATGTTAAAAAAGAGAATCATGATGTCATTATATATTAACAGAATTGAAGAATTTAAAATATTTTAAGTTAAAACTTTGAAGGAAAACACAGATCTAATCCAAGAAGTTGGAAAATTAAAATAAGAGTTAAAAGTAAAAGTCTTAATATGTTATAATAAAGAAAAGAAACATATATGTCATTATAAATTCAGATCTAAGTTCGTAATCCAGGTCACAGCCTCAGGAGCTGCATGTTAAAAGTCATTCTGTTACAATATGTTGCATAGTCTGTCGTAGAGCACCACAGTCACATTCTGGAGATGTTTGTCTGTTCCATTTATAGAGAGTATCTCCACATAGGCCATGATTTGTCTGAATTCTATTTAGTACCATCCATGTTTTGCGAGGTAGATCTGATCCTGTGATGATTTGATCACCTTTAAAGATGTTATGCAAATGTTCTTTCGTATTTTCCTTCCATGTTTCTTCCCACCTTGATAAAGGATTAAAATTATTTAAATTTAAAATTTTAAATTTAAATTTAAAATTATTAAATCATTAGTTCTTCTGCTGCTCATAATGATGGATGGCGAGATTTCAATCTATTGACGTTAAGAGTTGGGAGATCCTGATGAATAGGTAGGTTCAGATTACCAGCAATTTTTTGGAATTCACGGACTAAAGAATTCAATCTACGTAGTTCTGTAGGAATAATGCCTGCTAAAAGAGGTAACCAATATGTTGGGGTTGATCTAATAGAGCCTGTAATTAATCTCCTTTATCATACCAAGAAGTATATGAAGTGCCCTATACTTGTAACCTGGTGTACTATGGATATACAGGAAGATTTGATGACATATGGAGAACATAAGAAATACATTAGCTACCATTATTAAGCTAAGTTGGATCTGGCCAACCATTCTTTGGACACACTTTCATATAGAATTAGATGGCAAAAAATGCATTTTATATAGAAGTCAGTACAAGTCAGTCTGTTTTTGGAATCAGCAGTGTTTATTGAAACATTCCCCAAACCTCAAGAAGTGTGGCTGCATTGGTTTTCCAAGAATCTGGGAAACAGTCATTTTAAGATCTAAGTAATATATGTAAAATGTTCTCTTTATCCAATAACAGATGTTGTTAAATTAGGACTAGCTCTTTGTGTTATTTCATTATAATTTTAAACTGTTCCCACTATTAAATATTTGTTGCTGTTTGCATACCATAACAGATTTTATGCTGAAGATGCTGGGTATAAACGAGCAAAGTATTAGCAGCGGAATATTTTCTGTTGTGAATTAAACCACAAAAAAAAAAAAATATCAAAGATGAACATAACCTAAGTGGAAATCTGTGATATCCTTCTTCAATAACAATATTCCTTCTTCAATAACAAATAGAAAAGTGGGAAGTTTAACCTGTAATAATTCATCATTATTATTTCTTATTCTTGTAGAATCTAGAGCACATTTGGAAAAGACAGTAAAAATTTCAAATGAAGAGTGTAAAACTTCTGAAATGAAAATCAGTCTAAATAAAACAAAAACAATGAAAATAGGAGAAGATGAGTAAAAAAAATTCAATAAATTTAGAAAATTGTATACTTGAACAGGTAAAGCTTACATATCTTGGAAGTCTCGTCACCCATTATCTCAACAACACAGAAAGAGTAAAATACAGACTTAACACAAGATGGTCTAATATGAATAAATTAAACAAAATATGGAAAAAATAGCACTTCAAAAAGCCTCAGACTATAAAACTATTATTATACCTATGGTAACATATGGAGCCCAAGATATGAAGACTTGATCAGAAAGAAGTACAGAAAATCTTTCCAAATTCCAAATGAAATGCTGAAGAAAAATAACTCCCTAGTCAGAACACAAAACATGAATTAAACCATGGCATTCCAAATGAAATGCTGAAGAAAAATAACTCATTGGTCAGAACACAAAACATGAATTAAACCACAGAGAAGATATCATCATCAAATTCCTGCCATGGTACCCTCAAGGGGTGTACAGGATATGATAGTACTACATGAAAAATTTACATCATTACTAATTTCCTATCTACATCTTTCCTCCAAATCAGTTTGTTACTTGTTAAGACTCCAACATTACCAGATCTTATATTTCTATCGTCCAAGGCACTTTGTACCGTATCAGTCCGCCTATATCTTGGTCTTCCTCTGGGTCGTTTTCCTGCCAACTTGGCAGAGAACACTTGTTTTGCTAATCTTCCCTCGCCCATTCTGTTTAAATGACCATATCACCTGAGATTAGCTCTGCTAATGCATTCCTGGATGCTGACAATGTAAAGTTTTTTCCTAATATAATCGTTTTTAATATGATATTGCTATTGATGCAATCTGTTCACACCTCTAATCTTTCTCAGGACTCTCATATCTCCAGTCTCTAGTCTTTGGTCAAGTGTTTTACTACTGACCCAGCCCTCAGATCCATAAGTTAAAACTGGTTTGAACACTGTCTTGTATACAGCTAATTTAGTATTCTGACTAATTTCTCTTATTCCATATGAATTTATTCAATTGACTTCCTACCATACCAGCTTTGTTGATTCTGTTGTCTATTTCTATATTTAATTTACCATCTTCAGTAAAAATCGTGCCTAAGTAGCTGAAATGTTTTACTTGTTCCACAGGTTCTCCATTCACAGACGTTTTCAATGTTTCTGCCTATTTTCAATGTCTTTGTCTTTTTATTGCTGACCTTCATACCATATCTATTACAACGGTTATTCAATTTAGTCAGAGAATCTTGCAGACTTGTAGCAGATTTATTTAGAAGTATAACATCGTCCGCATAAAGCAAAGAGCTGACATTAACATCTCCAATTTTGATATCATGTTTAATACCACTTTCCTTCATAATGTGATCCATATAGATAATGAATAGCAGAGGGGATAATGTACATCCTTGTCTCACACCAGATTTAACATTAAACCATCTTCCTATACTTCCTTCAATTCTAACTGCTGACTTACAACTCAAATACAGACTAAGTATTGCTTGATATAATGCCCCATTGACACCATATAACTGTAGCATATTGAATAGCTTCTCTCTTGGCACCTTGTCATATATCTTTTCCAAATCGACAAAACTTAAATACAGATCTTTGTTATATTCCTCTGATTTCTCCACTCATTATTCTAGTATTGTTTCTAATTATACAAATTTCATGACTATTTTTATATATGATCAAATACCTAATATGTATCATCATGTACTGTATTATATTATGAAAGTGCTATATGAAAAGGTTACATCATTACTAATTTCCTATCGATAGTTTTCCTATGAACTAACTAGTAATCTATCCAATATTGACAAATTTTGTTTTATAAGGCACTTGATTCTGTGTGAATCCACCTTAGTCTTGCTTCAGTATATGAGATCTTCTTCTGGGTCTCTTTGTACCCATTCAAACAGAAAACACTTGCTTTGCTAGTGTTTCCTTTGCCATTCTGTTTAAATGACCATACTCTGAGGTTAACTCTGCTCACATAATCCTTAATGCCAACAATGTCAAGTTCCTTTCTGATATCCCCATTTTTAATATGATTTTGCTATTGATGACATCTGTTCACTCCTCTAATCTTTCTCTGAACACTAATATCTTCAGTCCTTTGATCAAATTTTATTTTTAACCCAGCTCTCAGATATGTAAGTTAAAAATGGCTTGAATGTGCTTATATACAGCTGGTTTGGGTACACAACTGGATGATGGAATAAAAGATCAAATATGCAATTCTATTCCGTTAATCTATTACCAGGTAAATTTAAATAATATTTTTTTGAAAAATGAGTTAAAAGATCGGAATAAACATAAAATTTGAAAAATCTCACTTATAATTTAGTTTATTTTTATTGTGTAGAATTAAGAATTGTATAGAAATATTGAAATTTCTCATACAAAACATGAGTCAGCTAGTTAATAAATATTTATATTATATATTTTCTTTATATCATATATAAAAATTTGTAGGATCATTTAAGAAAGAGATGGTTAAAAAGAGTGGTCCAAAAATGATTTTGAAATGAAAAGGCATGATTGCACAATATTAAAATAAAGAAAAAAATTGTTTTTTAATTCATTTATTAATATTATTTTGTAATTAACAAACATAAATTGTAGTTTAATTTGTAGTAACCTAACCTAACGACACAATAAAAATAAACTCAATTATAAGCGAGATTTTTCAAATTTTATGTTTATACAGTTGTTTTAACTCATTTTTACCTAGTAATAGATCAACAGAATAGAATTGCATATTTGATCTTTTATTCTGTCGCCCTGTTGACAGTGTCCCGTTGGTTTAGTGGTTTGACTAATTTCTCTTATTCCAAAAAAAAAAAAAAAATCCATTGACTTCTTACCATGAAAGCTAATTCTCTTGTCAATTTCTATAATTAATTTGCCCTCTTCACTAAAAATTGTGCCTAAGTAGCTGAAATGTTTTACTTGTTCCATAGGTTCTCTGTTCAAGATGCAGTTGATGTTTTCCATGTTTTTTATTGCTAATTTTCGTATTCAGTTCAGGAATCCTGCAGATGTACTTTGGATTTATTAGGAGTGTAACATCTACATAAAGTAAACAGTAAATTATGAATGACAGATAATGTGCACTCTCACACCTGATTTAACATTTAATCATCTTTCTGTATCTCATTCATTTCTAACTGTTGACATGCAAATTAGATAAGATCACATCATGAATACATAATAAATTATGGAAACAACTACCGTGTTACAGTAAAGTTTAAGTTTAATATGAATCAAAATAAACACTGGATGTTTCGACCTTCATATTAAGGTCATCATCTGGAGTACACACACACACACACACACACACACACACACACACACACACACACACACACACACACACACACACACACACACACACACACACACACACACACACACACAAAGAAACAAGCTGTACTACAATCTACATGGCATGCTAAAGTTACTGACTAACCGTTAACTATTGCCCTGACCTCTGGTGGGAAAAAAAACCTTACTACACTAAAGCCTAGTGTCCTATTATTTTTGTCTATTAGGGTTACAAAATTAAATTAAGCTGGAGAGCAACATTTTTACAAAAAGAAAAAATTAATAAATAAAAATAAAATATTACTTATATAAATTACAACCAACTGGTATGGATAGTGGCCAATAAAAGGCTGATAAATTGCTTAGTCCTAAAGTCAGGGTTTGCTGTAAACTAAGTGAGCTGAAGGTGTGCCATCCAAATTTTTGGGATTTTTATGTCACCGTTATTGTTAAGATTAGGGTGGTTAATCAAAATTTCACAGGTTTCTTTAAATTTCTGTTCATAGGTTTTTGTATGATATAATGAGCAAGTACTTTTCAATCACTTTGGTGTAAGTAGGGTGTTAAGAGCATAATCTGAGAGGCCTGCTTCACCAAAACTGTTATATTTAATGTGTCGTTTGTGCTCTTTTTTACTGATAGGGATTATATGTCCAGTTTTCCCAGTATAAGTTAAGTTACAGTTGCAATAGATGCAATAACTCCAGGATGTGCCAATGGGGGGAAGAGGATCCTTAGAGGAATTGAATATGCTTTTTAATTTTAAAGATGGTTTAAGATTATAATGGTGTAGGATTCTATTAATTTTTTCTGATAACCCTTTAATGTATGGGATAGCTATGATTTTACTGTAATCTATATTATTTTTTGATGAAGTTTTATGAAGAACTTTATTAATAGTATTTTTGCTCTAGCCATTATTTATAAATGTATTACTAATAATTAATTCTTGTTTAAGCGCTTGTTCATCAAATATCGTTATAGCTCTGTTTTTGAGGGTATTAATGACTCCAAATTTTTGTGAAGGGTGGTGATATGAGTTAGCATGTATATATTGGCCGGTATGTGTAGGTTTGCAGTACACAGTGAAGGATAGACAGCCTGAGGGAAGACATGTGACTAGTGTATCCAGGAAAGGGAGTGAGTTCTGAGTTCAATTTCAGTAGTAAATTGTATGTGCTCATGTTGTTTGTTCAGGTAGCTAAGGAATGTGTTTAAAGTTTTGCAACCATGTGGCCAGATAATAACGAAAATATTGTCAATGTATCTAAGCCGAGGTGTAGGTTTTAGAGTAAAGGAATCGAGAATGTTGCTCAAAAGCTTCCATATAAAAGTTAGCAATCGGGGGTGGGAGTGGGGGGGGGGAGTAGAGGTGAGCCCATGGTGGTACCTTCTTTTGTAGGTAACATTTATTTTGCTACACGAAGTAACTGGAACATAGTACATGGACAAAGAGAGCTGTAATGTCAGGTGGAAATTTGTTCTGTAGGAGAATTGTCACTGATTGGGATAGATATAGACTACATTTTGCCAAGTATGATCTCCCATTGATACTATATAATTATAGTATTTTGAACAGCTTTTCTCTTTTGCTGTGTCATGTTTCTTTTCAAGCTCTACAAAACTTAAATATGGATGCTTGTTTCATTGCCATTATATCTCAACTCTTTGTCTTAAAGTGCATGCAGACAACTTCTGTTTTGCCTGAACCCAGCATGTTCTAAGCTTCCCATCTACAATTTTTCTTAGCCTTTTCTTGAGTATAAATCTTACCAGGAACATTCAGTTTTATTTCTCTTTCTTTATAGATGGGTTTTATGAGAGAGCGACTTCAATCATCTAGAATTTAAACCTCTCACCAAGTCTTCTGAATTATGTGTCTGTAAAACTTGTGCCACCATATTTGAGCGTTTGTCAAATATCATTTACACCAGCTGCCTTTTCACATTCCCAGAATTCTCATGGCTTTTTCTATCTCATGTATTTATTGATAAGTATTTCTGATTGCATCCCCCCTCCAAATGTTTTCTAACACTTCACTGTCACTGCTTGTTTCATTTAACAATCTTGCAAAGCAATTACTCTGTATATCTAGAATATCATCAGTTTTCATATCATGCTTTTCATCTCTGATTTCTTTTACAGTACTCTGTCCTTATGTCTAGCTTTTACAATAGCTTGCAGAATATTTTGCCATCTTCTTGATATTTATAAGTATTTGAGTCTACTATTCACTTCTGAAGCTGCTCAATTTTGATTATTTTAAAAACTTTCTGATACATTTCTTTTCACTATGATATTCAGTTTAATCCTGTTCAAAATTAAATGGTGATCAATTCCTGTTTCACATCTTTTGTATACTTTTGTGCCCTGATTGATATAGTCAGTAAGACTTCTTATTTTTTGTGAATTTCTTTCCATGTGAATTTGTATGCATCTGTATGTTGGAACAAGGTATTAGTAATAACAAGTCTTGAACAAAAATCCATTAGTTACCTACGATTATTATTAGCTTAGCTCTTTTCTCAAACATTTTTCAAAAATGTTTCTATATATCTGGTGATCATTTATTACTCTGCTGTTCAGACCTCCAACAAGGACCAACTCTTCTGTTGTGTCAGCCACATTCTCTAATGCCTTGAAAAATTCTTCCACTTGTAGAACTTTCTGGAGGACCATATGTACAAATAAGTGTTATTGTCCAATTCCCCATTCTGATATTTGCTGACATCACCGTACTTGATATTGCCATTTATGAAGAGTATCCTTTATTTATTTTTTAAAACCATAAATGGTCATTCTAGTTAAAGCATATTTTTTTTCTACATCACTCCCACCCTAGAAAGGTTATATGCTTATTGAATATAAGTACTGTGAAAGAGCTAAGTTAATATGGGAACTGTGCTCTTTCAGACCTCCAGTAATCAAAATTTTGGCCTCTTGTAATAATGAAAATCACCTCTTTCTTGATTAGCATTGCCCTATCTCAACAATATCCCCAGATATGCCTTTTCCACCTCATTGAGTGAAGTTCCATAAATGCAATACATCTTGTTTCATCTTCTTCAGCTAAAGTGCATGACTTAGTAACATCGAACTATTATTCCCATTTCTCTGCCAAAAGTAACAATCTATTTTACTTATACTTGTAGTGAAATATTTTCACATCCACCAAATGGATGTAAAATTAATGCAGTTCAAGTAATAACATGGACGAGAAGTATAAGCCATAAGTTACTTCCATTGCAAGATAGATAATCTTTTGCAAGGAGAACACTTTACCTGATTAACTTTCATTCATAGTTATATCTCAGTCACTACTAAGTAAGAAACACATGGTTCTTCCTTACTAGAATGCAGGTTAGCTCTAATTTTGAACACAGATTTTAGACGGACTAAACATATACAATGTTTTACATTTTCTTAGTCCTTCTGTCATATAATTATTCTCTTAGTCTGGAAAAAGAGGAAGGAGTAGACCATCAATGAGATGAATGGATGATGTGTGTGAAGTGACTGATCTTAAGAGGAATGAGGAAGGTTGTTTTCAAGGAAGGAGATAGGTGAAATGAAAGAGCAACATTAAATGTTAAGTTTGAAGCTGAAATTTGTATGGGTGTTGGCCTGCAGATTCTCGTGTCTTTAGAGGAAAGTGGAGGAATGGTAGCAGCCAATTTGGTAGAATAGTGCCTAGATTCAAGTGTCTGTGATGAATCTGTGAGAGCAGATCATCTATTAAGTGGCTGCTCTTTACTGAATAGCATCCAGCATTTTTAAGATGGTTTGATTCACTTCCCTAAATGTGAGACAGATTTAGGATTTGTAGAAATTCCAAAACTATTTAGTTTTAAGAATTATATAAGCAAAAAACAGCATATTGTTTGGCAGGTGAGAAGGCTATGGATGTGGTGTGATTATGCCAGGAAAAAGGCAAAGTATAGGTCAGATCAAGAGACTGGATATCTGAATATTATCAAAAATAAGTGAAGTGAGATCTTTTATCTGAAAAATTAAGATTGTTTTGTAGCATTGCCGTTTACTTGATTATCTTTACTCCCTATTCAGAATGATAAGGAGGTTACTGTTTAAGATTGTTGTGGAAGAACTCGAAGCATTAACCCAAATGCTTTGAGATAGGGTTTTTCGAAGATGAGTGAGTAAGTGTCCTGTCATCAGAATGAGATTTGATATTTTTCGCTGTCATTAACATATAAGGAAGAAATTGTTGTAGAAAGTACAGAGTCCAGGAATACTGTGGCATTGATAGGTGAATCTGAAGAGAGAAAACCATTCACCATGACACAGCAAATGACAAGAGAAGGAACTTGGCATCCTGATGGCAAAGGGTGAAAGGCAGACCATATGGGTTTCTCGAAATCTTTTCACAGTTTGCATTCAAAGGCAAGTAAATTTGGCTAGGATGCTATTGATCAATACTGTTAAATGGCATACCTCAAGATAGTGAATTCGTGCGTAGAGGCTTAAGTGCTGTGAGGACATCATGTTGGAGGCTTAATGGATTTTTTACAACACTCAAAAAGAATTAAAATAGAATTTAATACTTCCTATATTTTGTCCTAGTCACTAGGACATGTATGAGGATTACAAAAACAATTAATGTAACATGCACACAGAAATCTTACAATACTAAGCCCAACCACATGGGTGACACTAAAGTCCTATCTAGGTCTTTAGTGTCATATAGATAGATAGGACTTTAGTGTCACCCACATGGTTGGGCTTAGCATTGTAAGATTTCTGTGTGCATGTTACATTAATTGTTTTTGTAATCCCCGTAGATGTCCTAGTGACTAGGACGAAATATAGAAAGCATTAAATTCTATTTTAATTCTTTTTGAGTGTGGTAAAAAATCCATTAAGCCTCCAACATCAAGATGAAGTTTACTTGATGACTTGCTCCATAGTTTTCAAGAAACTGAATGGAGGGCAGTATGGGGCAATAGTTTGATGTTGACTTAGTTTTCATGATTTGGATATAGGCCAGACAAGTATTGACAGCTTGTACAGATGTAGCAGCATAGGTGTTTATTCTGATGCACAGTTGAGTGGGAAATCTTGACCAGGAGATTTATTGGTACTGAAATTATTAAGGACTTTTCTGATATCCTCTTGTTAAAGATGTGGGGGAGGGGGCACTGCAATCATCTGTTCTTGGTATACTGAGAGGCAATTGCCATGGTCAATTTTCTTTCTCTACATGGAAGAAAACTGATACCTTATTTTTGGGTGATGTTGCCCCAGTGTACCATCCAGCTGTGAGGTAATATAAAATTGGACACAAGAACAGCTTTCACCATTTGGATTTTTCATAATTGGATTTATATTTGATGATGGTTTCATTGTATGTTCGATGTGAAAACTGCAATATTTAATATCAGCTATGCAAATATATTTTGTGATTTTTCTTTTTTATATATATATTTTGCCTGCTTGTTGAAAAACCAGTGCTGATGTGTGGTTTTGAATGAGGTGTGTGTGTGGGGGGGGTAACGAAAGTTGTCATTCCATTAAGGATTATTTTGATGATTTCGTTGCATTAGGTGTTTGTCAGGAGAATTGAAACAATCGCACAATGAAAGTAGACGCCTGCTTTCACTTTATGAACATTGAAAATGATCTTACTGTTTGGTAACTAAATTGTGGAAAAGTGAAAGATAAATACAGTTAACCCTCGTATAACATGGTCTACAAATTGTAGTATCCCGTGTTCAACGCAGTCTACAATTTTCTAGTAATTTTATTTTATTTTTTTCATATTTTTCACTGCGGGACTTAAAAATTAAATTTTATCTTCGTTAAATTTTTGTCTGCCCGCATCGCGCAAGTAGTTGCAAGTATCGAATTTAGTTTTATTGTAACACTGAATAAGGTACTGTACAGAGGCTTTTGCAGTCTGTGCCATTCTCAACAAATAGTGCAATTAGAGACAGATGGAATAAAAATGGCGCTAACTAATAAATCGCATGCCCCAGCTCTCAGAAACTATGTTCATCATCATCAACAAATTCCTGCCATGTACTCTCAAAGGGTGTACAGGACATGATAGCACTATATGAAAAAAATTACATCATTACTAACTTCCTATCTACAATTTTCCTCCAAATCAGTCTGTTACTTGTCAAGACTCCAACATTATCAAATTTTATATTTCTATTGTCTAAGGCACTTTGTGCCATATCAATCGACCTATATCTTGGTCTTCCTCCGGGTCGTTTTGCTGTCAACCTGCCAGAGAACCCTTGTTTTGCTAATCTTTCTTTGCCCATTCTGTTTAAGTGACCATACCACCTGAGATTAGTTCTGCTAATGCATTCCTAGATGCCGACAATGTCAAGTTCTTTCCTAATATCCTCGTTTTTAATATGATATTGCCATTGATGCCATTTGTTCATGCCTATAATCTTTTTTCAGGACTCTCAAATCTGTGGTCTCTAGTCTTTGGTCAAGTGTTTTACTTCTGACCCAGCTCTCAGATCTATAAGTTAAAAATGGTTTAAACACTGTCTTGTATACAGCTAATTTAGTGTTCCGACTAATTTCTCTCTTATTCCATATGAATTTATTCATTTGACTTCCCACCATACCAGCTTTGCTGATACTGTTGTCTATTTCTATATTTAATTTACCATCTTCAGTAAAAATCATGTCCCTAAGTAGCTGAAATATTTCACTTGTTCCACAGGTTCTCCATTCACAACACAATTGACATTTTCAATGATTCTGCCTATTTTCATTGTCTTTGTCTTTTTATTGCTGACCTTCATACCATATCTATTACAACAGTTATCCACTTTAGTCAGGGAATCTTGCAAACTTGTAGCGGATTTAAGTATAACATCGTTCGCATAAAGCAAAGAGCTGACATTAACATCTCCAATTTTGATATCATGTTTAATACCACTTTCCTTCATAATGTTATCCATATAGATAATGAATAACAGAGGGGATAATGTACATCCTCGTCTTACACCAGATTTAACATTCAACCATCTTCCTGGACATCAACTGCCAACTTACAACTCAAATACAGACTAAGTATTGCTTAATATAATGCCCCATTGACACCATATAACTGTAGCGTATTGAATAGCTTCTCTCTTGGCACCTTGTCATATGCCTTTTCCAGATCAATGAAACTTAAATACAGATCTTTGTTATATTCCCATGCTTTCTCAACTATTTGTCGTAAAGTGAAGATCTGATCCTGACAGCCTCTATTTGACCTGAATCCAGCTTGTTCTTCACCAAGCTTTTCTTCCACAATTCTTCTCAATCGTTTCTCAAGTATACTTGCATAGATCTTGCCAGGAACATTCATTAGGTAAATACCTCTGTAATTCTCACATTCAGTTTTATTTCCTTTTTTATATATGGGTACTATTAGAGCTCTACTCCAATCATCGGGAATTCATCCCTCTGTCCAGGATTTCTGAACTATGCGGTGCAACCACTGTAAGACTTTTATATCACCATACTTAAGCATTTCAGGTCGAATATCATCTACTCCTGCTGCCTTTCCACATTTCAAGCCTTGGATGGCCTTTTCTACTTCAAGTATGGATATGTATTCCTGACTGTAAAATTGCTAAACATTTAGCAATTTTTCGAAGTAATCACTCCATACTTCAAGGATATCTTTTTCTCTTGTTTTCATGTCACCTTTATCATCTCTAACTCCTTTTACAGCACTGTTTCTTCCATTTCTAAGCTTCTTCAGCAACCTCCAGAATATCTTACCACCTTCTTGAATATTTATTTTCTATATTCTTGCCAAAGTCCTCCCCTGACTTTTGTTTAGCTAGTTTTACACAGTGTTTTGCTTTCTTACATTTTTCTCTGTATTCTCTAAGAGCAAAAGCTGACTTATTTGCCAGGAACTTTTGATATGATTTTTTCTTTTCATTCACTGTCTCTTTAACTTCCTGTGTCCACCATGGAGTCCTCATTTTTCTATCCTTGCAGACAACCTCACCACATGCCTCTCTGGCTGAATCAATCAGGGTTTTCTTCAAGGCTTGCCACTGAATCTCCAATGTTTGGTTCCTGTTCTCAAACTTTCATTTTTTCTTCAATAATCATTGTGTTTGTTAGTCTATAGTTCACATCTGAGAGCTGCTCAACTATTTACTTTAACACTTTCTTACATGTTATTCTTTTCAATATGAAATTCAATTTATCCTGCTCAAGACTAAATAGTGATCACTTCCACTTTCAAATCCTCTGTACACTCGAATGTCCTGCACCAGGGAGAAAACATCACTATCAACAATAACATAGTCAATGAGACTTTTCTTATTCCTTGCCTCTTCCCTCCATGTGAATTTGTGCACATTTTTATGTTGTAACATGGTGTTAGTAATAACCAGTCCATTTCCTGAGCAGAAATCCAACAGGTATTTGCCATTATTATTAGCGTTGCTCTTTTCTCCAAATTTTCCCAAAATATTTTTGTATGTCTCTCAATCGTTTCCTACTCTGCTATTTAGATCCCCAACAAGGACCAACTTTTTCTTTTTCATTGTGTCAGTTGCTTTCTCTAAAGCCTCATAAATTTCCTCCACTTCTACCTTAGTAGAACCTTCTGTGGGACCATAGGCACAAATAAGTCTCATTGTCTAGTTCCCTATTCTCATATTTGCCCACATCGCTCTACTTGAGACTGTCTGCCATTCAAGAAGATTAGCCTCATATTTTGTGTTGAATACTATGACTACTCCTTCTTTTCCTTGATTGTCATTGCCTGAATATAACATTTTGTATTTATTGCTCAGAAAGATCTCACCAGTTTTTGTCTTATTTGTTTCAGTCACCCCTATTATGTCGATCTGGTACTTATCTAATTCCTCAGCTAGCTCCATTTCTTTACCATTCAGACTTCTTATGTTGATACTACCGATCTTTTACTCTGGTGATGTTGAGTTGGGGTGTGTTTTCAGATTTGTTCCAGTAGCTGACTTTTCGGTGTTCGCCCTGGTTCCCTGGCGAATACAACGGGGGCCTTGTTTATCCGCGCGACGCCCCAGCAGACATGAAATTTTGTCATGTTGTACCATCATTTTTTAATTTGGTTTAACCAATAAGAATACAATTTGGTCGGCTAAATCCCAAATTGCCAGCCCATCTTCGTTCATTCAGTATCCAGGTAGATACCCAACAGGGTGCACCACGAATAGGTGAGGATTGGACATTAGGTCAGAATCCCTGGTCGGTTCTCTGCATTCCTTTAAAGGCTGTGTGTGTGTGTGGAAGTTTTCTCTCAGTTGTACAGCTTTGACCTTTAAACACCCCTGGGTTTACTGTATAAAGTGTTTATTGTTGAAAATTGTCTTTGTTTTCTGCCAGGAAAGCGCATTTAAATTCATGTGTTATTTTCAAGTTGTGGAGTTTATTTTCTGGTGAGTTGCATATGTAATACTTTTTTTTATGTAAAAGTTTATTTTTATTGCCACTAAAACTGCAGCAAAAGGGGAAAAACCAACACATTGTAGAGGAAATTCATTTCTCTCGAAGAAAAAATTAAAATCTTGGATCGGTTGAAAATTGGAGAAAAACCATGAGTTGTAAGGACTCTGAATTTAAATGAATCAACAATTTGAACAATCAAACAAAATGAACATAAAATCCAAGAAAATGTTATTGCTGGGTCAATGGTAAGTGCAAAGCGCCTTGCTCGTGTTTGCAATATTCTAATAGAAAAATTCAAAATTCTTCTATCCAAATCATTAGAGAAATCTCTAATGATTTGGATAGAAGATTGCACTCAAAAGAAAATTCCTTTGAATGGACACCTTATTAAGCAAAAAGCTCTCAAAAAGTTTATAAACATTTAAAAGAACTAGATCAAGATTCTTCTGAAGAAATCTCTTGGCATGGATTTTGTGCCAGTAAAGGTTGGTTCGAAAACTTTAAAAAGTGGTGTTCTTTGTATAATCTTAAAATCCAGGGAGAATTAGCATCAACAGACCTTGAAGCTGCCCGGAAATACCCAGCAGAACTTTTTAAAATCATTAAAGAAGGTGGTTACAGTGCAGACCAGGTGTTCAATGCGGATGAATCTGAGTTATATTGGAAAAAAATGCCAAAACGCACCTATATTTCGAAAAATTAAAGATCGGCTCCTGGATTCAAAGTTTCCAAAGATAAATTACTTTACTGTTTTGTAGTAATGCATCAGATGATTACATAACAAAACTAATGTTTATTAACCGATTAGCAAATCCTTGTGCGATGAAAGCGCTCGACAAGTCCATCCTACCTGTTTATTGGTGGGCCAACCAAAAGGCATGGGTTACAGCTAGTATGTTTGAAAATTGGTTTTTCAAGTGTTTTGTACCCAATGTAGAAAGTTACACAAAGTAAAAGAATATGGACTTCAAAATTCTACTAATTTTAGATAACGCACCAGGCCACCCAACAAATTTAAGCCATCCGAATATTAAATTAACTTTTTTTGCCGCCTAATACTACTTCACTTATTCAACCAGTCGACCAAGGAATAATATCAACATTTAAGTTATATTATATTCGGCGAACATTTCAATTAATTTTGGAAAAAATGGAATCTAATCCAAACATGACACTGCCTCAAGCATGGAAAGAGTTTTCAATATTGAATTATGTAAAAATTATTTCTCTGTCCATTAAGGAATTACAACCCTTTATGCTGAATGCTTGCTGGAAAAAAATATGGTCTGAAGCCGTTCTTGGAACAAAATTTCTTGCCTCCAGTGTATGCTGAGCTACGTCGTATAATAAACGTCGCACACATTTTTGGTGGAGAGGACTTTTGCGATATGGTTAAAAACGAAAGTAGTGAATTAATTGATGGAGAAACAGATTTAAATGAGGAGGAACTGGTACAATTAATAGATGATGTCGAACCAAATGGCAGGGAAAGTTCTGCCGAAGATTCTGATTGTGATGAATCCGTTAAAGAATTCAGTTTAAAGAAATTAGCAGAAATTTACAGATAATGATCCCTCAATGGAGCTCTCATGAAAATTCACAAGACAGTTGGATATTTGTTTAGCTCCATATTATGAACTTAATAAAACATTACAGCATAGTGGAAAGCAAAGCCTTATTATCGACTTCTTGATGACTAAACCAACCGAAGTATCCAATGAGAATCATATAAATGATGTCCAAGAGATTTCAAGTAGTGACGACCTCCAGCCACTTAAAGAACATCTACGAAATGTTATTTCTGAAGACAGTGATGACGATTAAAACATGCGCTTTATTTTATTGTGTCTAAAACATTTATGCATTAGGTGCAATGAAATTTATGTATAATTTGTAAATTTTATAATTTTATACTACGTATTTGTTTCATAGTTTATATTTTCTTAACTTGCATGAATTACCTGAATTATATAAAAATATTATTTTTGTTTGATATGTCGTTGTTTATATAATTAAAAAAAAAAAAAACGATTTCGGAACTTAACCCTACTTTTCCTATGTGATAACGTGATTTATATAACGCGGCATTTCCGTGTTATACGAAGGTTACCTGTACTCAAACAAGTTAGAGTAGTTATTTGGAAAGTAATAATGAGAGAAACAAAGTATGATAAGGGAATTTTTTGTGAAAGCAAAAAACGCATTCTAAGTTTGAAGCTATCTCAGATATAAATCAAATCTTATTACAGACATAATCTTAAAATACAGTTTGGGTAGTTGAGGTGGATGATAGTTATTGATGTTCTTTAAAAAAATTAAAAGTAGGTTTCAATGCATGTAAGTGGGACTGCATGTCATTCATGTTTATGTTAAAGGTATAAATGTTTCTTATTATTTTGTTTTTGTTGGGAAGTTTTCTGGTGAGAGGTCTCTGATCTGTAGTGTCACTCACAATTTTAATAGTATTCTTTCTGATTAATAATATCAGAAACTTAGAGCAGGGATATGCAACATGTACTCAAAAATGTATGAATAATCATTATCTTTCCATCCATGGCTTCAGCAATATTTTTTACATACTGCTATACTTGCATTCCCTCCAGCATGATTTGTCACTTAAGTGGCAGCATCATTATTTGCTATAGCTGTTGGAAAACCTCCAGATATGTTCTCATTAGGTTTTGTCTCATTACTACATAGCAGCCATGCTGTTTTATTGATCCATCCTAAAAGAGGGGTGATATTTGTTCCCTAATTAACTGCAGGTGTTAGACATGTCTAAAAGTTAAGTGATTGGATTACTGAAAGAATGAATTTATGACTTAAGAAGGAAAATTAGATAGTTATGGCTGTAGAATAGGCTACTTAAAAATGTATGAGTAATCATTATCGGTTCTTAGCAACAAACAAAACTCAACTAGTCTCTTCCCTGTAGTGTTATGAATACCTAAACCAAAACAACCTGTTATTCCTTGTTCCTGGGTTTCTACTACTTATAATACAGGATACCATGATAGTATTACATAGTTAAGTATACATTATTAGCCTACTATCAACAGTTTTCTTCCAAATATTAGGTCTTCATTATTGTCAGATTTTACATTTGTCTTTTAATACATCTCTAACTGTACAACCCACCTACATTGATAGGCCACTTTATTAGGAATACCTCCCCATGTTCATAAATAGGGAGATATTCTTATTAAAGTGGCCACTCAGTGCAAATTTTGTTTATCCTCTGTCTTTTTCCTGCCACCTTGGCATCACACACTTGTTTTTCTTACCTTTCTTTTCTCATTCTTTTTAAATTACCATACTAGGCTAAATTAGCTCTACTAAGATATACTTGAATGCTAGCAATGTCAAGTTCCTTTCTTATATCTTTTACTAGAATCCATTTGTTAAAATTTGTTTAAGCATTTTCTTTTATGCCCTAAGTTTTAATGTTTTGGCTAATTTCTCAACTATTTGATGTAAATTTATTAATCTAGCTCCCTGCCATTGTTCTTTGCCCACACTGCCAGTTTATTTAAATAATTCTGTAAGATATCTACATCACCATTATCAACTACTGCCCTCCTTAGTTTTTGGCAAACAACTAAATGTTGCCCTTAAAATCTTCCACTGTATCATTAATATACAAATTAGAGAGAGTAGTTTTCCTAGTACCGAGCCCTGGGGGCACTCCACTTATCGCCCTCATTTGCCTGATCCCATTGTTTTCATTGTTGAATCTTCCAGTTTCTGTTCTAGCTGTTTAATTTGAAAGTCATACTTGAAGATGCCCTTGACACTAGGGCAAAAATTCTATGCTAATAAATTACATAAAATCTGTATTAAGTTTAACTCTTTTCTATTACAACTTTCAGTTGAATGTATGATTAATATGCTTATTCTTGTAGATAAACTTATACATTGGTAATACATAACTGTCAGATTTTAGGGAAAGACAATGTATACTAGAATATTAATATGACCTGACAACTTGTTACAAACCATATAAAAAAAATTGGCAACTCTTATCCGTTCCACCAAAGACCAGCCACTTCCCCTAGACCTACCTAGAGTATACCAGGTTCCTTGTAGTTGCAAACAGACAGGACAGCTAATATCAAGATATCTGAACATGAGGATTATATCTGGTTCCACCAATACAGCCACTCAGGACTTGCTGACCATGCTTTGGACACTCACCACAAAATATGCTGGAAGAAAGCCACTTTACTGCACTGCAACAAGTATAAATATGAGGGATTATTCCTGGAATCAGTCTCAGCTCTAAAAAAAAAACTCCCCAAACCTCATCAAATTTGGATGCATGAGACTGTTCCAAATATGGGAAGCTTGCATTCTAAGAACTTCAGCCCTACAGCCAAGACAACCCAATTTAGCTTGCAAGGGGGAACCTTTAGGATTCTAGGACCAACTTCAGTTGTTTTCTTCAGTCATATTTGTTTAGTGTTAGTGCCTGCGTGCACATATCATTATTTTTGTTCCATGAAGATGGTAACGTAACATTACCACATTACCGAAATATAGGAAGTATTAATTAAAGTTATTTAATTAATATTCTAGTATACGTTGTCTTTCCCTAAAATCTGACAGTTAATATGCTTATTACTTTCAATTTGCATATAAAGAAATATTCTTATCTCTTACCATTCTTGTAAACTATAGTTATTTGCACTAAAACAAATTTTCTTCATAGTTGATTCGAAAAGTTCCATCATTTTTGGAAGGTGATGCCATCAACCTACCTGCAATTTTTCAGTGTAGTAAGTATAAAATGTCTCGTGTTTCCCTTTAATTCATTTATCCTGATTAGCTGAGATTTATTTAAATTGCAAAATCAGATGATACTATAGATTTTTTTTTATGTTGCCTACCTATGAAAAGTTATTAATAAATCTATAGTACATTGGTACCACAAGTGGACTGAGGATTTTTTTTTTCTATTTTTATCAATATTTTTGTAATTTCATTTTATTTTTACATAGTTCAGAAACGCTGCTCTAGAGCCCAAACATGGAACTTTTTCAAACCACTTGAGGCCTCCACCAGACCTGAAGTGGCTTGGCATTGCCAATCTCACACCAGGTGATGAAATTCATCTCCCACCTAAAGACAATCACAAACATCCATGCCTACAGTACACATGGATGTTTGTGACCAACAGGTTGAACTCGTGATTGGTTGTAGAGCAGATACGCTAACCACTCTGCCAAACAAGGCGGTGTCAAAAAGTTTCAAGACTAGCTCTGTTTACGAGAAATTACTTTATTTATCTACGTTTACACTATCACCTTCAAAATAGTCTCCTTGCATATCAATACAGCGCTCCCAGCATTCTTGCCACTTCTGGAATGTATCCTGGAAGTCTTTTCAAAGCACCTTCTGCGATTCGTGCTGGATCTCCACAATGTTGTCAAAACGGTGACCTTTGAGCTGGATCTTCATCTTCAGGAAGAGGGCAAAGTCTGCAGGAGCCAAATCTGGCCAGTAGGGTGGGTGCGGAAATGAGGTAATGTTGTTTCTGGCGAGAAACTCTCATGTGAGGAGAGCTCGGTGACGGTGCATTGTCGTCATGGAACATCCAGTTTTTCGCACGCCACAGATCTGGTCGCTTTTGCTGAATGTCCTCCTTCAGATGCCTTAAAACCTGGCAGTAGAACTTGCTATTGACGGTCTGGACCCTGAGAACGAATTCTCGATGCACAATGCCATGAATGTCAAAAAAGACAATGAGCATGGACTTGGTCGAGCTGCGGACCTGCCTCGCCTTTTTCGGTCGTGAAGATGATGGGTTCTTCCACTGTAAAGACTGTTGCTGCATCTCAGGGTTGTACCTGTAAACCCAAGTCTACAGGTACAACCCTGAAAAAAAACTGGTAATGATTCTCGACATGAAGGATGGGTCATCCACAGCATGCTGATGGAGTTCTTGGCAGACTTCGATGCCGTGTTCCTTCTGCTCTTGGGTCAGCAGCCTGGGGACAAACTTAGCAGCAACACGGCACATGTTCAAACCACACATGAGGATTGCCTGGACTGTTCCATATGACACACCGACAATGGCAGCAATGTTGTGGAGTGTTCTCCGACGATCCTCATGCACAAGTTGCCGAATGGTTTTGACATTTTTGGGGGCTGAGCTCGTTGAAGGTCTTCCTGATTTCTCATCGTCTTCCAGTGATGGTCTTCTGCTTTAAGCACGCGTGCCACTCAAAACACCTCGAATGACTCATTGCAGCATCGCTGTAAACTTGCTGAATCATGTGAAACGTCTCTGTGGCAGATTTGCCCAGTTTCATGCAGAATTTCACGTTTGCTCTTTGTTCTAACTTGCTGTCCATGATGAAATCGCAGATGTGGTAATGCAGGTGGTCAGAATAGCATCAGTTGCACAGTTCCCGATGTACACAGGACCATGTCTTTTGACACACTGACTTATGAAGGTAGGTGCTCCCTGTGACTGTACATGCAGCCTTGTGCTGCCATCTGTTGGCATGTTACAAACCTAGTCGCAAAACATTTTGATACCACCTCATATACAAGTTTGACTTGACAGTAGTGCTTTAAAAGTATTAATGGATATAATGATCTAAAACAATTAAGATTTCATAGTTCTGCTCCACAACTTTCTTCTGTGTTGGTGTCTGATTTTATCACTTTTTACATTTCACTTTTAAAGCACTCGTGTCAAGTTTATTTTATACTTCTTGTGAATATTTTGCTTGCCATATTTTCTTCAAACACTTGTTTTCTTAATATTTCATTAACCATTTGGTTTAAAGCGAGTAGACCATCTTAGATAGCTCTGGTCACACACACCTGTATATTAATATCAAGTTCTTTTTTTGAAATCTTCATTTTTAAAATAGTTTTGCTATTTCATTCCTAATTTTTTCATAACTCTCATATCCACATTATTCAATCTTTGATCAACTGTTTTATTTCTAATCTGGATCTCATTCTGTCTAGATTAGAAATAAAATATGAAGATTTGTTAATTAAAATAGCAAACAAATTGAAGCCAAAAGAGAGTGAAAGTACATTGGAGGACAGGGATGTAGAGGGCATGTCATTTGAGGCTATCTGATGTGAGTCTGTTTTTCAGACCAACAGGGAAAATTAGAAAAAGCAACTGACACAATGAAAAAGGAAAAGTTGGTCCTTGTTGGGGATCAAAATAGCAGAGTAGGAAATGACTGTGAGACATACAAAAATATTTTGGGAAAATTTGGAGAAAAGAGCAAAGCTAATAATAATGGCAAATATCTGTTGGATTTCTACTCAGGACATGGACTTGTTATTACTAACACCATGTTCCAACATAAAAATGTGCACAAATTCACATGGAGAGAAGAGGCAAGGAATAAGAAAAGTCTCATTGACTATGTTATTGTTGATAGTGATGTTTTCTCCTAGTACTAAAGCATTGAGCTTACCTTTGTTAGCTTAATGCTTACAAAGTAACCATTAAGACCATACTACTTACCTCCCTATTGAATATAATCCTACCAGCTCTCAGATTAGAACTCTCCACAGACTCCTTAAGAAAGTCACTTCTTGGCCTGTGGAAGTCACTAACAAACTAAAACCTTATAACTCTAGACCCCCCCCCCCATGCAATTATACGGACTCCCAAAAATACATAAACAAAATGTGCCATTACGTCCCATAGTGGATGGCATTGATTCCCCCACATATAAATTAGCCAAACATTTAGCCAAAATGCTGACACACTATACTGGCAACACACCATCACAGATAAAAAAAACTCAGCCCACTTTAAAGCCAGTATATAGAAATATAGAAAACCTCTCACTGCAATATAGAAAACCTCTCACTCCAACACACTAACATAATGGTCAGTTTTGACGTCTCCTCCCTATTCACTAATGTCCCACTCAAAGAAACCGTAAATCTCATCCAAGCCAAGTTTCCTCCCGATATCTCAGCCCTATTTCAGTTCACAATGAACTTGGGCTATTTCGTTTGGCAAGGAAAATTCTACAAACAGATAGAGGGGACATCCATGGGTTCACCACTTTCCCCACCCTTGGCCAATTTCTTTATGGAGACCTTTGAAGAGAAAGCCTTAAACTCCACCCCACAAAAACCCACTATTTGGCTTCGTTACATGGATGATGTGTTCGCTATTTGGCCACATGGCTCAGACACACTCCACTCCTTCCTAACACACTTAAACAACCAACACCCCAGAGTCCAATTCACCTTAGAAAAAGAGGAAAACAACACCCTCCCCTTCCTAGACACTTTAATCACTCGCCAGCTTGATGGATCTTTGGTTTTCTCTGTTTACAGAAAACCCACCCATACTGGGAGATACATTCACCAGCAATCCCACCAACCCCCCCTCACAACAATATGGGGTGATAAAAACACTATATAACAGGGCAAAATTAATCTGCCCAGATGACAAGGCCCTAACTACTGAACTAGACCACATCCTCAACACTTTCTTAGCCAATGGCTATAAACCCCAAAAAATACTAAAACCAGTAAACCACAACCCCTCTCTCCCCCCACAATAAAGATTACACCAAATCTATCACCATCCCCTACATCCAGGGCACCTCTGAGAAAATAACCAATATCCTCAAAAAAATATGACCTTACTTCTTGTTACAGACCATATAAAAAGTTGGCATCCCTTATCTGCTCTACCAAAGACCAACCACTTCCCCTAGACCTACCTGGTGTATACATACCAGGTCCCTTGCAGCTGCAAATTGTCCTACTTTGGCCAAACTGGCAGGACAGCGAATATCAGGATTTCAGAACATAAAGACTACATCCGGTTTCACCAGTACGGCCGCTCTGGGCTGGCAGACCATGCCTTAGATACCCACCATAGAATTTGTTGGAAGAAAACTAAAATAATACACAGCAGGAAGTTTAAGTATGAAAGATTATTCAAGGAATCATTAGCAGCTGTAAAAAAAAACATTCCAAACCTCAACAAATTTGGGTGCATGAAACTACCCCAAATTTGGTAGACTTACATTATGAGAACTTCAGCCAAATGGCCAAGACAACCAAATTAGCCAGCCAGAGGGCACCATTAGGACTTTAGGAACAACATTAGTTTCTTGCTTTCTTCCTCATTTGCTTTTGTTAGTGCCTGCGTGCACATAACATATCTTTATGTTCCTGAAGATGGCAACGTGACGTTGCTGAAATATAGAAGTTATTCATTAAAGTTGCCTTTAATTAATATACTTTATATGCATTGTTAATTCCATAAACTAATTACCAGCTTGTGCTCTTAGAGAATACAGAGACAAATTCAAGAATGCTAAACACTGTGTAAAACTAGCCAAACAAAAGTCATGGGAGGACTTTAGCAAGAATATAGAAAATAAATATCAAGAAGGTGGCAAAATATTCTGGAGGTTGTTTAAGAAGCTTAGGAATGGAGGAAAGAGTGCTGTAAAAGGAGTTAGAGATGATCAAGGTGACATGAAAACGGGAAAAAAAGATATCCTTGAAGTATGGAGTAATTACTTCAAAAAATTGCTAAATGAAACAAGCAGTGATAGCACAGTGGTAAAAAAACACTCAACAGGCATACAGTCAGGAATACATATCCATACTTCAAGTAGAAGAAGCCATCAAAGGCTTGAAATGTGGAAAGGCAACAGGAGTAGATGATATTCGACCAGAAATGCTGAACTATGGTGGTATAAAAGTCTTACAGTAGCTGCACTGCATAGTTCAGAAAGCCTGGACAGAGGGACGAATTCCCGATGATTGCAGTAGAGCTCTAATAGTACCCATATATAAAAAGAGAAATAAAACTAAATGTGAGAATTAAAGAGGTATTTCCCTACTGAGTGTTCCTGGCAAGATCTATGCAAGTATACTTAAGAAACGGTTGAGAAGAATTGTCGAAGAAAAGCTTGGTGAAGAACATGCTGGATTCAGGCCAAATAGAGGCTGTCAGGATCAGATCTTCACTTTACGACAAATAGTCGAAAAAGCATGGGAATATAACAGAGATCTGTATTTAAGTTTTATCGATTTGGAAAAGGCATATGACAAGGTGCCAAGAGAGAAGCTATTCAATATACTACAGTTATATGGTGTCAATGGGACATTATATCAAGCAATACTTAGTCTTTATTTGAGTTGTAAGTCAGCAGTTAGAATTGAAGGAAGTACAGGAAGATGGTTTAATGTTAAATCTGGTGTGAGACAAGGATGTACATTATCCCCTCTGTTATTCATTATCTATATGGATCACATTATGAAGGAAAGTGGTATTAAACATGATATCAAAATTAGAGATGCTAGTGTCAGCTCTTTGCTTTATGTGGACAATGTTATACTTCTAAATAAATCCACTACAAGTCTGCAAAATTCTCTGACTAAATTGAATAACTGTTGTAATAAATATGGTATGAAGGTCAGCAATAAAAAGACAAAGACAATAAAAATAGAATTATTAAAAATGTCAACTATGTTGTGAATGGAGAACCTCTGGAACAAGTGAAACATTTCAGCTACATAGGCACAATTTTTACTAAAGATGGTAAATTAAATATAGAAATAGACAACAGTATCAGCAAAGCTGGTATGGTGGGAAGTCAATTGAATAAATTCATATGGAATAAGAAAGAAATTAGTCGAAACACTAAATTAGCTGTATACAAGACAGTGTTTAAACCATTTTTAACTTGTGGATCTGAGAGCTGGGTCAGAAGTAAAACACTTGACTAAAGACTAGAGACTGCAGATATGAGAGTCCTGAGAAAGATTATAGTCATGAACAGATGGCATCAATGGCAATATCATATTAAAAACAAGGATATTAGAAAAGAACTTGACATTGTCAACATCCAGGAATGCGTTAGCAGAGCTAATCTCAGGTTGTATGGTCACTTAAACAGAATGGGCGAAGAAAGATTAGCAAAACAACCTGCCAGAGAACACTTGTTTTGCTAAGTGTTCTCTGGCAGGTTGGCTGCAAAACGACCCAGAGGAAGACCAAGATATAGGTGGATTGATATGGTACAAAGTGCCTTAGGCGATAGAAATATAAGATCTGATAATGTTGGAGTCTTGACAAGTAACAGACTGATTTGGCAGGAATTTGATGATGATGAGATTTGTCTTTGTTACCTCGTATCTATGACAAATCATCTTAGATACAAGGTCTGTCTTAGATCTGTTGTAGATCATTGGATTAGAGTAAGAAGAATGATAGTGGTGAGTTGAAGGAGAAAATGATTGGTAATGCAATTGCCAAGGTTCGTATTACAAGCAGTATAAGTGCAAATGGAGTTGTGGAAAATGATGAGAATGACCAGTGGAATTTTCCACAGAACAATATGTGAGATTTGAGTGGTTGTAGAAATGCACAGCAGATGGTATGACACAAAGCAAAAGGAGGGATATGCAAATAGAGAGAGAAAGCAGAGTATGAATGAGTGAGAATAAGGATCAGATTTTGTATGGTGATTCATCGATAAGAGGATTGCTTGAGGAGAGTGTGATGAAATCATGTGTTTCTAGTGCCAAAATAAAGGATGTTAGTGATGCTGTGAGGATGCACAGAGTGAAGGTGAAAGAAATGTTTATTTTGGCTAGTACAAATGATTTAACAGGTGACAAGCATGGTAAATAAGATGTGAAACTTAGTGGTGCATGCAAAAAAGAAGAGCGAGAAAATAAAAGTTGAGTCTGTTTTCCACAGTATGATCAAGTACGAACTGAGAAAGAGAGTGATTGCGAAAAAATCATTGTGCAGATTGTTCAGGAAGAATTAGGTGGAGTTTGTAGATATGTAGAGTGAGTTTGATGGAAAGAAGGATGTATACAAAATGGATGCCTTGCATTTAAATGGATTTTGGGGTCAGCAATCTTGAGAAAATTTTTCAGGGGGTTCAGAAGTGCAGAATCAGGGAAACTAATGTTTGGGGGGGTCAGGCAACCTAGAGGTTTCTAACTTGATGCTAAGTGTGAACGCATGTATGCTAATGCAAAAGTATTCGAAATAAGGGTGAGGAGTTTTTGGCATTGGTTAGCTCAACTTGGTCAAACTTAGCCGACTCAGGATGATATAGTCGTAAGAACATAATACAAAGGCTATAGTATCTTCAGAGAGGATAGAAGGAACAGGGATGGGGGGGGAGTGGAGAGGGTTGCTAATGATAGCAAACAAATTGAAGCCAAAAGAGGGTGAAAGTACATTGGAGGACAGGGATGCAGAGGGCATGTCATTTGAGGCTATCTGATGTGAGTCTGTTTTTCAGACCAACAGGGCCAAATATGTTATTGGTTGCTGTTATAATCCAGGGGGTATAAGGGAGAATGTGGATGATGTTCACTGGCAAATTAGCATGATGAGTGTATGAAGAGTAATTTATGGGGTATTTCCACTGTGGCCTCATAGATTGGGAGGAGGAATTGTCTCAGGGAGGGAAAGGAATGGAATTTATATACTTGCAGAGAGATAATTACCTGAAGCAGCATGTAAAGTGAGGGGACACAAGGTTTGAGAATACTGGATCAAAGCATCAGAGAGCTTAACTGTAACTAATCTAGCTATGCTGCCTGTACTTAGGGAAAGCAATCATGTAATTTTGATCTTGGAGATTGCCAAATGTAGAATTTTCTGTTAAGGAATATATGTGAAATTACAAAGCAGATGATTATTACGAGCTGAGGAGTTGGCAAAAGTATGCCATTGCCTGGCTTTCAGCAGGGCAATGGCATAAGAATGTGGAGGGGAGAGATGGTGGTGATGAATGGGAAGTGAGGTGGTCAGGGGATGTTTTGAAGAAAGTAGTATCAGAATGTCGAATTTTTTAATGGAACTTGTGCCATTATCACAATTATTATGCACACATATTCACAAGAATTTAGTAATTTATTACTGCAAATATTTCAACCAAAAACTAACTGGTCATCCTTAGTGCATCAGCTTGATCACAAAGTGAAGCTACAACAAGAATGTTAATCCTATTTACAGAGTTGAGCCATGTTCCATGAGCCACCTAGTGGGTGGTTCTAATAAATAAGATTACAATTACTGCCTAAATTTAAAATTAAGTGATTTGAAATAAAATTAAATTTAATTATATATAATGGACACAGCATTGTATTAAAAAATAAATGAGCACTCCTGTAAAGTTGGAGATTTCTGTCTGTTTTTATTGTGTTTTCCCTTAGAAAATTATTGTTTTGTAGTATACAAGTGTAGATTTTAGTGTTTTATAGTGTATTTAGTATTTTATCACATATTTTTATTAAGATATTTCAATATTTAGTATACATTTAAAATGGCACCAGAAAAGGGGCAAGAAATGTAATGCTTAATTGCAGGCGAGAAAAAGGTTAGCCCTGTAATGAGGTTATTGTACGCATGGAGTAGGAGGTTAATGAAAATGAATTAACTGCCAAAATAGTGAAGTTGATGCAGATATCAGAGAGATGACACAGGAATTGCAAAAAGGTTGAGAGGCGTTTAAATGATCATAGGGAGAAAAAGAAAAATGCACAGGAAAATAAGAAACAACAAAGCAAGGAAACAGGTAAGTCAGGAAATAATGTAAGTGATGTTAGTAAAAAGAAAGAAGTTATTTGGTATGGTGGCTCTATAATAAAACATGCTATAGGTGAGCAAGTTATAACATCAAGTTTTCCTGGAGTGAAAATTAAAAATATAATGCAAACAATTCAAAAACAGAAAAGTAAATGAAATCGTAGTTGTAGTAGGTAATAACGACTTAATTGGCAATAAGTTCAGTATGAGAGAGGATATGAAAAGGTTGCTGGAATAAGTGAGAGCAGAGAGTAAGCAAGTGAAAATCATCAGTATTTCACCTTGCTATGATAAAAATGAATTAATAAGAAGGGCTATGATGGCAATTGATTCAATGTGTATGCTGTGTAGAAGGAATTGATGTGGGTTTTTGGATGTGTGGTGTGAGTTTGAGGGAAGACTGGATTTGTATAAGAGGGACAGCCTACACCTGAATGCATTTGGTATCAGGAGTCTAGAAAGACTAATAACTGGTATGAGACCTAACACAAGAGTCAGGGAAACTAAATTATAAAGGGAGGAATGGTGTGAAATGTGAGTGTAAGAACAACAATGTTATATAACTGTGTTAATGATGCAAATGGCTTTGTCATGGAAATGTTGACGAGGAGAGAATGATTTCGCGTTTGTCTTTGTCTGGTTCAGACCCATCAAATGTGAGCAAAGATGTCTGCATGTGTAATGCATTAGAGAATTAGAGTTCTGCAAGTTGTTCAATTGTGTCAGGCAGACTGCAGACTAGACAATACAAAAGAACAAACAGATACATTATTATATCTGTACACAAATGCTAGGAGTATCAGAAACAAAAGGATAGAGTTCGTTGCCTTAGTCAATATGTTGCGACCTCAGATTGTAGGTATTAGTGAGATCTGGCTATCAGAATCAGGCCTACTAACTATTATTGAGTGTAAAGGGTACAGTATTTTTAGGGAGGATAGGAGAAGAGGGAGTGTGCTGCTTGCTAATGATATTGGATGACTTGAATCCAGTTAGAGTTCAGACCTATGATTGTAGTACTACTGCTAACAATATTTCATGTGGCACTGAATTTGAAGCCATCTGATGTGAGGTAGAATCTAACAAGATCAATTACATAGTGGGATGTTGTTACAGACCTGTTGGATCGATTGTGCTAGTGATGAAGAAATGCATCAAACAAAAATAGAAAAGATGAGCATGAAAAGAGTAATCATAATGGGAGACTTTAATTATCCAAATATTGATTGGGTAGCAGTAGTATCTCATGAGAAGAATGAAAATGCATTTATTGAGCTGTTGCAGGACAGCTTCCTAGCAGCATGTGACAGAAGGAACTTGAGGACAAAGAGTGTTAGATTTGATTATAGTGTCAGAGGGCACTTCAATTAAAGACGTAACTATTCTGCCTCTGGTTGGTGACAGTGATCATGCTGTACTCACTTGGGAAGCAACTAAGTTTATGAATGTTCCATTCAGAAAAGGTTATATGCTGAACTACAAAGCAGGAAATTATGACCAACTGAGGAGTATACTGAATTCAGTGGAATGGGATCAGTTGCTGTATGGAAAGAATATCGACAGTGCATGGGAAGCATTAATGCTATATCAGAATGTGTCCCAAAATGTTGAAAGTTTATTTTTCACTTGGTTAGACTATAATAAATTTAGTTTAATCCTTTAACCAAGTGTGAGCAAACAAAGTTTGCACCTGAAAATATCTTCAGGACTGAATATGGTGTTGTACTACCTTACCCCGGTAAGGTAGTACAACACCTACCTTAAGCTTTTGCTTCTGCCTGGTATCTCCACCTCTGGGCCTGGCTCCCACTGAAGAGACCTCAAAGGTTGAAACTAGTCTGGGTAGTGGCCAATCCCTTAATGCATAACATTATACATATCCACAAGGAGATGTGTTTTGCATTATGGGAGATACTGGGATAGGAGTGATGTTAGCTTGGTCCGCCTTTGTTACGAATTGTCCAGTGTTGTACTGCCTTACCCCGGTAAGGTAGTACAACACCATATTCAGTCCTGAAGATATTTTCAGGCGCAAACTTTGTTTGCTCACACTTGGATAAAAGATTAAACTAAATTTATTGTTAGCATCCCAAGAGTTCGAAGAATAAATAGAATAGGAGTCAAATGGATGCTTAATCTTATTAAGCAAGAGATTCCTAAGAAAATGACGTTGTGGAAGGAATACTGTTTGAATAAGGATGATATCTGTTATGAACGTTATAAGCAGCAGGCTAAAATAGTCACAACTGTTGTACAGAAAGCAAAGTCTGAGTATGAATATAAACTGGCTCTGTGTGCTAATGACAACCCACAAGAATTCTATTGATATGCTGCAAGTAAAAGAAAGAATAAATATGAAAGAATAACTCTTCTAAATCCAGGTGTTAGAGATGCGGAAGAGGTTGTTCGGTTAATGAGTGCCTATTTTGTTAAAAGCTATCAATCTGATGAACACAACATTGAGCTCACTGTTACCTCTTCACTAGATGAAGAAATGCAGGTGTATGAGGATGAGATATTAGAGCTGTTGCATAAATTGAATAAGAATTCAGCAATAGGGACTGATGGAATATAAGCACATATGCTAAAATAGTGTTCAGCTGAACTGGTCATTCCTTTGACCAGGCTGTTTAATATGAGTCTTAGAACAGGGAAGATTCTGCAGAAATGGAAGGAATGTATGCTAATTCCATTGCACAAGGGTGGTGCAAAGACCAATGTATCCAACTATAGACCAATTAGTATCTCAGGAGTGGCAGTGAAGATTTTGGAAAAATTGGTTAGGGCTTGCATTCAGAAATGAGTTGACAGTGAATCTCTACTATGCAATGAACAACATGGGTTTACTAAGGGAAGGTCATGTTTTAGCAACTTGCTCATATTCTATAACAATGGTACCATTGAACTAGACAATGGCAATACCATGATACTTTTGGAGTTTGCTAAACTTTTGACAGAATATAGCATGGTAGACTGTTGCATAAATTGGAGAAAATGGGTTTGGGTTATACAATATTAGCATGTGTAAGAGGATGGCTGACTGACAGATATCAAAAAGTGGTATATGTGGGATCTGAGTCTGCAAGATTTAAGGTAACCAGTGGTGTACCACAAGGATCAGTGCTTGATCCACTGTTATTCAATCTCTACATTAATGATATTGTGAAGGATTTGACAAGCGACATACAGCTATTTGCTAATGATTCAAATATAGGTAGGGTAATCAGGAATGCAGCTGATATGCAGTACTTGCAGAATGATTTGAATAGGCTGGAATTGTGGGTATGGGAAAATGGGTGTCAGTTCAATGTGAGTAAATGTCAAGTCATTCACTTCAGCATGATTAGATATCCAATGTCGTATTATATTGGTGAAATTAGGCTAGAAGAAACTGATGAGGCTAGGGATCTTGCAGTATTAATGGATAGGAAGTTGAAGTTCAGGGGCCATGTAGCAAAGATTGCAAATACAACTCAAAAGATAATTGCATTACTGAAACGAATGTTCACATGTAAAGATAAGTTTGTCATTTTGCCTCTTCACAAGGCCTTGGTAAGACACTTGGACTATTGTGTGCAGATCGTTTCCTGGTTTCCATTGTGATTCTGATATATTGGAAAGCGTAGAATACTGATTATGAAGACAGATTGAGAATTTGTAGAACTGCAGACACTGCAGTTCTGCAAAGAGGGATGATATGATTGAGACTTACAAACTTCTGAAAGGGTCATACGGGATTTCAATTTATGGATGGTGTAGAAGGATGAAGGGCATCCTTGGAAGCTGAGAATGAAGGCCCACCAAGAAGCGTGTGAGGGCTAGATTTTTCTCTCAGAGGGTAGGGCATGATCGGAATGGATTGCCTTTGGATGCTGTGAGTGGAAGCAGTGTGAATGAATTCAAGAATAAGTATGATAGCTGGTGCATGTAGTATGTGGCCTCCCTCGATGAGTCTGACTCCCTGGAAGTCTCTTTCTTTTCTTTTTTTTTTTTTATTGTTCTTTCAAATATTTACATAATTTACAATGATCATCTATTCAGTATATTATTTTACAAGGTTCAGCACTTTGTGCTACATATAATGAGATTTAAATAGTAATGATGATAACAGTTTTTTTTTATATAACAATCATAATAATTATTTACAATTATATTGTTCAGAGTTACATAAGTTGTATTATATTACATGTTGTAGTTTACTATTTTTTTTTTTTTCCCAAGTTTGAAAAGGTGTGATTATACAACAGTATTTACACATATGCAATCTAAATATTATATTTCCTTATTTTCACAAACATACAGCATAAACTCATGATTTACTTTTAAAAGAATTTTTTTTTTTTTACATTGCATACATTGGTTAGTTGTTATATACATTACATACATTTATTTACATATGATACATTACTTACATTTGTTTACATGTGATATTTACATTACGTACATTGGTTTACATATAATACATACATACATTGTGTTTACATATAATACATACATACATTACATACATTGGTTTTCATGTGATACTTACATTACCTGCATTTTGGTTACATAATATGATACATCTTGGATGAGAACTAATTTCTTTGCTTTCATCCTCGAAGCTTATATGTAAGCTTATCTGAGGATGACACCAGTTGGTTATTATGTATTGGTTTTTTTTTTTGTGTTGGGAAGCTACGAAATCTATGATTAAGAAATTCATGCGCGCGCGCACGCACACACTATAACTTTGAATGTCTTGATGTGTTTGCTGAACTGGAAGCCTGAACGAATATATTTTGTTTCATTAAGTTTGTATGGTATTTTGGGTGCGTGTTTCTTGTTCATAGTATGTCTTTAGAGCTCTTTTCAGGCTGTTGTAGTTTGTAAGGTTTCTGTATTCAAAAGGTAATTTGTTTATCATGTCTGGAATGTAGAAGTTTCGCATGGCCTTTCCGTAGTGATTATTGTATTTATATGTGATATAATTAGTAGCCAGAGGTCTTGTTATACGGTATGTATTTCTAACTGTCTTGTAGTTGGCATTGAAATAATGTTTTAGCAAGGCTGCATAGTGACATAAATGTTTTGCTGTCAGTATTTTGTGTTCTGACATTGCAATGTTTATAAGGTCGTGATTTTCTCTTTGTTCTCAAAAGATCAGTTTTGTCATTTTGTACTGTAGCAACATTAATCTATTTAATTTGTAGGGTGCACAGAAAGCATACGTTGTTATAGCGTATCTTAGTATATTTTGGCAAATAATGTTTTAGCAAGGCTGCATAGTGACATAAATGTTTTACTGTCAGTATTTTGTGTTCTGACATCGCAATGTTTATAAGGTCGTGATTTTCTCTTTGTTCTCAAAAGATCAGTTTTGTCATTTTGTACTGTAGCAACATTAATCTATTTAATTTGTAGGGTGCACAGAAAGCATACGTTGTTATAGCGTATCTTAGTATATTTTGGCATAGTGCTTTGTATATTAGTGTTTTTAGGCGTATGGGAACTATGTCTTTTAACCTTTAGAGTTTGCCACTTATTGGTTGGAGTTTGTTGTGTAGATGGTTTATGTGACTATTCCAGTTCATATCTGCATCGAAGTAAATTCCAAGGTATCGTATTGTTTCAACCTGAGTAATTGTAATGGTTTTGCTGTTCTGTGTGTTTTTTATGTTGGAAAGTGGATGTTGGATGGTTATATATTTGTTATCAACTGGTCGAGTCAGTGGATTTCTGAATATCATTAATTTTGTCTTTTCTGAGTTTAGATGTATGGAGTTTTTCGTGAACCAGGCTATGATCAGATTTATATCATGTTGCATATTTGATTGGGCTATGCTTGCGTTATTATGGATGGATATTATTGCTGCATCGTCTGCGTATTGGAATATCTTGCCTTTGAGTGGTAACTGATTAATATCGTGCGTGTAAATGTTGAATAGAGTTGGGGAGAGTACAGCTCCCTGTGGCACTCCACAGGTTACTGGTAGCTCTCTGCTTCGGTTTGACCCGATACGTGTGATATGCTTTCTATTTTGGGGTTAGTTTGTAAACCACCTGTGAAGAGGCCTGTTTATTCCAACATTCCTCAGCTTTTCTAGCAAGGTTTGGTGTGTAATTGTATCAAATGCTTTTGTTAGATCTATAAAGACTACCATGGCAATTTTGTTTTTGTCTAAGGCAGTATTAATTACGTCTGTAAAGTCTTCCAAGAGAGATGTTGTTCCCTTATTTTTCTGAAAACCATATTGTGTTTTGGGGATAATATGAAAGATCTCAGTGTATGCTGCGAGTTTTTTCAGTATGATCCGCTCCATAATTTGATTGATAATTGGTGATGTTGCTATGGGTCTATAATTGCTGATTAAATTTCTTTTTCCTTGTTTGTATATGGGTGTGATTATGACGGTCTTTAGCATACTTGGTATCTGTCCTGTTTTAAATATTTTATTTATTAGTTTTAGTAGGATAGGACTTAAACTAGTTGCATGTTGCTTTATATCTTTAGGTCTGATACCATCTATTCCTGGGCCTTTGTTTGGTTTGATTTGATGTATTGCTGAGAGAAGTTCTGCTTCTTTTATGGTTGGGAACCATAATGTCTGTTTTGATTGTTGTCCAAGTGGAAGGTCTCGTTTTGTAATTGGGGAAATATTTCTGTGCAGTTCTTGGATGGAGTCTGCAAAGTATTGGTTAAAGTCATTTTCTAGTTGTTGGATAGGTTTTGCGTCTTTCATGAATTTGTGTTTTATGATTTCGGAGGCGGTGGTGTTGGGAACAAAATCTAGCATCTCATTGATCAGATGCCAGGTTTGTTTCATGTTTTGTGCGGAGGTTAGTTTGTCTCTGTAGTAGCTTCTTTTTGCATTTCTGATTTGTGTTGTAAGGCGATTCCTTGTTATCTTAAATTCAGTTTTTAAAGCTGTGTTATTTGGATATCGCTTTAATTCTTTCCATAAAGCGTCCTTTCTGTGTATTTCTAGGATCAAGTTTTGTGTTATCCAAGGATTTTGTTGTTTTTGAACGAATTCTGACTTTCTTTGTAGCTTTCTTATATATTTCCTCCAGTGTGAGTTTAATGTTGTTGTATAAGATATCTGCTGAATCTGATGCCAGGTGTTCCCAGTCTGTTTTTCTTATTTCGTGGTTGACTATTTCTTTGTCTATTATTGTTTTCTGTCGCTTTTCTTCTGTGGGACATTGCATGGATATTGTCTTGGTGTGCAGGTTTATAGCGGTAAAGTAATGGTCTGCTACTTTGCACTATGACTGATGCAGTGTAACTATTTGGTGGTGCTCAGACGTTTATATGATCTAGACAGGAGGCAGTGATAGTATTTCCGAATATTTCTTCTCTAGTACATGATGTTATTGTTGGTATTAGATTATACATGGATAGTGTGTCTAGGTATTGTACAGTGTTGTTCTGGTTTTCATTTGCAATATTTATGTTTATATCGCCAATTATCATTAGGTGTTCGGTTGAGCATATTTTTTGGCTTGAAAGCCAGCAATTGAGTTCGTGCAAGAATTTTATCATGTTTAGGTTTGGTGGCCTGTAAATAGCATTTAGTATTATGGGATGCTGTGTATTCGTGGTATTAATGATTTCGAGGCAGAGGGTTTCAGCATGCTCAAACTGATAGGCCATTTCTTTTGCTATTAATTTTTGTTTGATAAATATTAATATTCCACCCCTCTTTTTGTTTGGTGGCATGATCTATGTTGTTGGAAGCCTGGAATTTGGAAAGCAGTCGCTTCGTCATTAGTTATGGATACTTCTGTAAGTATCCATAACTAATGACTAAATTGATATATTATCAATATATCAATAATATCAGTGTAATTCCTCAGATAAGCCTGTAATAATAACCAATGTTTTCGGATGCTTCTGATGTTAATATGCAAGATTGAGAGACCTCTCGCTTGTACTGTGTTTTGTTTCCATGCATCAAGTGATTCGAAAGTACAATTACTGATGTATTCTGGTGTAATTACATCTATCTGATGATTCACATTCATTTTTGTTGTGTTGAGATCTTCTTATTGAACTAAGTTGGAGTCTTTTGTTTCACTCTGTCAACCTGTCCATATCTTCCGAGCTTTTTATTTGTACAGACTTTGAAGTCTGTGACTTTCTCAAGAATATTTTGCCATCTTTGATCCATAAAAATTGATACTTTTTTTCTATTTTTTCTTTTCTTGCTTGGTACAAAAGATTCTGATTGAAAGGTGTTAAATACTCAGATAGAAAGATTGGCATATTGTCTTGCGATGCATTTAAATCCTTGACTACTGGTTTTTTCAGTCTGCTGGCTTTTATGAGATTGTCTCTTGTAGCCTTGCTTGTCAGACGAACTATGACTGATGCGGGTTGTGGCGAGCCTTGTTTTCTGTTCTTCCTGGGAAACCGATTTATGGTCTGAATATCATTATGCTGTAGGGGGGGGGGTGTCAATTGCATGGCCTAACTTTAAAACTACGTCTCTGAGATTTTCTGTGGATTCGGTTTCTGGAAAACCGTTTATGACAAGATCTTCTTTATGTTGTTGTTGTTGGTTTAAAACTTCGTATTGTAGTTTCAGGGAATTAAATTGTTGACGGAGTTCCGATGTTAATAATAATAATCATAATAATAATAGTTAACATTAAAATGGGAAGGCGGACATTGTTGTTATATTCTTGTGAATATATGTGTATAATAATTGTAATGGTATCAGAATGTATACTCTGAGTCAGAAGGATTAATCAGGTAGCAGTTAAATGGATGAATAACTTCATTAAGCTAGAGTTGCAGACTGAAAAAAATTGTGCAAGGATTATAAAGGAAAATTTGAGCAATACAAGGCACAGCAAGAAGAGTGACCTGTATGGTAAGGAAGGCAAAAATTAATTATGAGAGAGAGTTAGCTGATAAGGTCAAAAGAAATAATGAAGAGTTCTTGCACTATGTGACAAGTAAAAGGAGGAATGACTTGGACAGATGACTTTTAAAAGTGCTGATTGTGGGGGGAGGTAACAGAGGCAAACCAAACAGTTGAATTACTGAGTGAACATTTTACATGGGTTGTATTATCTTGGTAGTGATGTTGTAATGCAAAATGTGATTACATTAGTGGGGGAAAATGAATGTTGAAGAAATGGAGGTTCTTAAAATATTGCAAAACCTCACTTTGAACGCAGTCATTGAATTAGATGGCATATCAGCCAGTGTATTATGAGAATATACAAGGGAATTATCAGCTCCTCTGACTAAGCTGTTCAAGTCTCAGCACCAAGAAGGTGCCAGTGAAGTGGAAAGAGAGCATAATAGTCCCACTGCATAAAGGAAGCTCCAAGACAGAAGTAGCAAATTATAGGCCAATCAGCATCTCAGGAGTGGTGGTGAAGGTATTAGAGAAATTGGTAACAGACAAAATTCAAGACTGGGCAGATAGGAGTAGATTTTATAGAGCAGTGCTTCCCAAACTTCAGGATGTCAGGGCCCCCTTTGGAAAAATTAAAATGTTTCCCCCTCCCTCGAATATAGACATATATTATTATAATATTTATTGTATTTATATTCAATACAAAACATACACAGTGAATATTGCAAAAATCAAATGCAAATATTACATTTTTAGCATCTTTCATACACATTTGACATGGCACATTATCTCATATTTTTATATAGATTGATATATTGTTATTGAACATTTGCAGTATAAGCACAAGAAATGTAAAATGATTAATAATAAAGAAAGAATTATAAACATAAAAGAAGTTTAATAACAATTTAATGTGATGTGTTTCAATACTGCTACACAAAAAGTCAATATCAAGGGAAATATTTGAAAGTGCAATTCTTAGATTTCTGCTTTGAAATGAAACTTATATGAATAAGCATATATTTACTAATATTCATTAAGCGTCAAAATATGCAGGAAGCAAAATTTGTGAACCCGCATCAGTGTGTGATTTTTTTTTCCATTAAAATAAAAAATAGAATAAAAATTAAATACGTTTTTTTTTTAAGATAAAAAATCGACTTAGTCTTAAAACATTTTAAATTTGTTTTCATTATTTCACGGCCCCCAAGGGGGCTGCAGCCCACAGTTTGGGAAGCGCTGTTATAGAGGACAACATGGTTTTGTGAAGTAGGTCTTACCTTACCTTAGTAAATTGCTTACTTTTTATAATGTGATTTTGGAGTTGGATAAGGGAAATGGCTAATCAGTGATGTTGCTAGACTTGAGAAAGGCATTTGATAGGATTTGCTTAAATTTGCATAAATTGGAGCAAATGTGGATATGAATCTTGTGATTTAAATTAGAGGATGGCTGTAGACAGATATCAAAAAGCGATTTGTGGAGGAGTTGTCCAAGAGAAGGCAGGTGACCAGTGGTGTACAATAGGGCTCAATACTTATTTCTCTGTTGTTTAATTTGTACATCAATAATATAGGAAATATTCAGGGAATATTTCCTATATTATTGATATAGGAAACTATATCAATAATATAGGAAATAAGAAAGGCTAAACTGGGAAGAGCAATAGTAAATGAAGATGAAGCAGAGATCTTGCAGGAAGACTTAAATTGACTAGCATTATGGGCGAAGGTAAATGGCTGCTAGTTTAATGCAGCCAAGTGTAAGGAGATGCACTTTAGGAAGAAAAGATCACAAGTTCTGTACTGTAATGATGAAACTGATGAGGCCAGGGACTTGGATGTGATTGTGGACAAGAAGTTTAGAGGGCATATTGCAAAGGTTGCAAAAACAGCACATCAGATTATGTGATTGTTGAAGAACAGACCAACAAGCAGGAATAGAGAAGTTATTGCTCCCCTATATAAGGCCATATTTGAACTACTGTGGATTCTGTGGGGATGAAGTGGTGCAGAGGATCCAGAGGCAGGTGACAAGGATTATGGCAGGTCTGTGGAATGCTCCCCTATAAGAATAGATTGACAGTTTGTGGGCTTCAAAAACTAGCTGATAGGTGAAAAAGAGGAGACATGATAGAAGCATGTAAGTTGTCAAAGGGGATTTACAGGATTGACACTTAAGATTTTTTCTGTATGCAGCAGTAAGAGAGAGAATGAGGAGTCTCCATTGAAATTGTGTAAGAATGTGGTTAGCAAATATGTTAGGACAAAATGTTTGCTTGGTGGGTGATGAATGGGTTGCCAGAAATGGTTGCGAGTACTTTGTCAGTGAATGTGTCTAAGGAGAGGTATGATAGTTATTTTGTGAATAATGGATCTCCGGTGATGAGTCTTCTTACTCCATGGAGATGCCTGTATAATAATAATGCCATAGACTATTTTTTTGCTGATTTCCTTCTTGTTCTACATAAATTCAGTTAATTTGCTTTGCACTGTACAAGCTTTACTTACTGTATTTTCATATTTAGTTTTCTGATAAAATTTGGCCTAAACAGCTAAAATATGAAACCCATTAGTTTAACTACTGAGATTCCAATCGTTTTCTGTTTATCTGCCTATTTCAATGTCTTTATTGCTGATACCAAATTTTTCACTAGAATTATTCAATTTAGTTAAAGATTGTAAAGATTTGGCAGAGATTTATTCAACAAAATAATACCATCTGCATAAAGTGAAGAACTAAGCTTAGCATTTGCTGTTTGAATATCAGTCTTATGGCACTTCCTAAATTATATGATATGAGTAACAGAGATAGCATCTCAGCCATAGATCCGATTTAACATCAAATTATCTTCACATGCATTCTACTGTTTAAAGTATGTGTTGTTCTCTGTGATGTTTCATTTATACTATACTGAATTTTAGTGTTTTGAATACCTATCCATTTTCATACCCTAATTGATTTTGGAAAAGCATGTGATAAAGCTTGAATAAAAAATCCTTTATTATATCCCCATGATTTATTAGGCATTTGTAGAAAGGTAAAAATCAGGTCTTTCACAACTCCTCTTGCCTTAAATCTCTTATTCTTCACTAGTCTTCCTTGGAATTAGTTTTCTTATAATTTTCTCATAAATCTATTCTAGATTACTAATGTAATTTAATAAATTTAGTTTAATCCTTTATCCAAGTGTGAGCAAACAAAGTTTGCGCCTGAAAGTATCTTCAGGACTGAGGTAAGGTGGTACAACACCAGGCAACTCGTTGCAAAGGTAGAGCAAGCTAACATCATCACTCCTATCTCAGTATCTCCCATAATGCAAAACACATCTCCTTGCGGATATGTCTAATGTTATGCATTAAGGTAAGGGCCACCACCCAGACTAGTTTTGACCTTTATTGAGGTCTCTTTAGTGGGAACCAAGCCCAAGTGGAGATACCAGGCAGAAGCACTAGCAAGGTCATCTCTACCTATAGGAGCTGCCTAATGGTGTACCACCTTTTTAATAAATTACTCTGGATTTAGAGAAAGATGTTGAAAGTTTATTTTTCACTTGGTTAGACTATAATAAATTTAATTTAATCCTTTATCCAAGTGTGAGCAAACAAACTTTGCACCTGAAAGTATCTTCAGGACTGGGGTAAGGTGGTACAACACTGGGCATGCATAACATTAGACATATCTGCAAGATGTGTTTTGCATTATGGGAGATACTGAGATAGGAATGATGTTAGCTTGCTCCACCTTTGCAATGAGTTGCCTGGTGTTGTACCACCTTACCCCAGTCCTGAAGATACTTTCAGGTGCAAACTTTGTTTGCTCACACTTGGATAAAGGATTAAACTAAATTTATTATAGTCTAACCAAGTGAAAAATAAACTTTCAACATCTTTCTCTAAATCCAGAGTAATTTATTAAAAAGGCGGCACACCGTTAGGCAGCTCCTATAGGTAGAGATGACCTTGCTAATGCTTCTGCCTGGTATCTCCACTTGGGCCTGGCTCCCACTGAAGAGACCTCAATAAAGGTCGAAACTAGTCTGAGTAGTGGCCCTTCCCTTAATGCATAACATTATACATATCCGCAAGAAGATGTTTTTTGCATTATGGGAGATACTGAGATAGGATTGGTGTTAACTTGCTCCACCTTTGCAACGAGTTTCCCGGTGTTGTACCACCTTACCCCAGTCCTGAAGATACTTTCAGGCGCAAACTTTGTTTGATCACACTTGGATAAAGGATTAAACTAAATTTATTATAGTCTAACCAAGTGAAAAATAAACTTTTAACTACTAACGAAATTATTCTGCCACATTCAGTTTTATTCTGAACTTTAAAGCTTTTGTACCATTATATTTCACACGTTGAATACTGAATGCACTATCTGAAATCTGGAATGTTACTTTTCCACGTGGTTCCTGGTGTCTTTTTTTTTTTTTTTTTTAATCAGAGGTGTTGATTCCTTTTATGATTATTCTTTCCTCCATATCCAAGCTTTTGTAGCAGTATCCAAAGCATTTTGTTATTTTCATATATATTCTCAACAAAATCTTTCCATGACTTGTGTATATCCATTTTCTACAAGTCACTTAGCTTTCCTGCATTTTTTTTTTCTTAGTTATCGAATGGTGCATGTTATTTTATTAACCAGGAGCTGTTTATTCAATTATTTGTTTCTATAGAATTCTTAATTTCTCTGTCCACTTTGGAATTCTTCTTATTTTTATTTATTTATTATTTTTTTATTATTATTATTTTATTTTTTTTTTTTTTTGAGACAACTGTTGCATCCTTCCAAAAGTTACTTAGTATTTAGTTAAGGTTTTGCTACTCATTCTCCGATGTTTTTGTTTTCAATTGCTTTCTCTTTTTCCTCCAATAGTGTTTGTGTATTTGATATTCACTTTCTCTCTTTCACTTTCTTCTTCTGCTTGGCTTCGATTATTTTTAACTCTCATATATATGTATTTATTTATTAGGGTGCTTAAGGGTCAAAGTTCTATAACTGAGATGAGACCTCTACATACCCTTTAAAGGAATCCGGAGAACTGACCAGAGTTTCTGACATAATGTCCAATCCTCACCTTCTCGTGGTGCACCCTGTTGGGTATCTACCTGGATACTGAACGAATGAGGATGGGCTGGCAATTTGGGATTTAGCCGACCAAATTGTATTCTTGTTGGCTTAAACCAAAATAAAAAATGATGGTACAACATGACAAAATTTCATGCCGGCTGGGGTTTGCCCGGTTAAACAAGGCCCCGTTGTTTTCGCCAGGGAACCAGGATGAACAGCGAAAAGTCAGCTACTCGAACAAATCTGAAAGCACACCCAAACTCAACATCGCCAGAGTTAAAGATCAGTACTATCAACATAAGAAGCCTGAATGGTAAAGAAATGGAGCTAGCTGAGGAATTAGATAAGTACCAGATCGACATAATAGGGGTGACTGAAACAAATAAGACAAAAACTGGTGAGATCTTTCTGAGCAATAAATACAAAATGTTATATTCAGGCAATGACAATCAAAGAAAAGGAGTAGTAGTCATTGTATTCAACACAAAATACGAGGCTAATCTTCTTAAATGGCAGGCAGTCTCAAGTAGAGTGATGTGGGCAAATATGAGAATAGGGAACTGGACAGTGAGACTTGTTTGTGCCTATCGTCCCACAGAAGATTCTACTAAGGTAGAAGTGGAGGAATTTTTTGATGCTTTAGAAAAAGCAACTGACAAAATGAAAAAGGAAAAGTTGGTCCTTGTTGGGGATCTGAATAGCAGAGTAGGAAATGATTGTCAGACATACAAAAATATTTTGGGAAAATCTGGAGAAAAGAGCAAAGCTAATAATAATGGCAAATATCTGTTGGATTTCTGCTCAGGACATGGACTGGTTATTACTAACACCATGTTCCAACATAAAAATGCGCACAAATTCACATGGATTTCTGCTCAGGACATGGACTGGTTATTACTAACACCATGTTCCAACATAAAAATGTGCACAAATTCACATGGAGAGAAGAGGCAAGGAATAAGAAAAGTTTCATTGACTATGTTATTGTTGATAGTGATGTCTTCTCCCTGGTGCAGGACACCAGAGTGTACAGAGTATTTGAAATTGGACATGATCACTATTTAGTCTTGAGCAGGATAAAATTGAATTTCATATTGAAAAGAATAACATGTAAGAAAGTTTTATTGTGAACTGTAGACTAAAATACACAAAGATTATTGAAGAAAAAATGAAAGGGTTTGAGAACAGGAACCAAACATTGGAGATTCAGTGGCAAGCTTTGAAGAAAACCCTGATTGATTCAGCCAGAGAGGCATGTGGTGAGGTTGTCTACAAGGATAGAAAAATCAGAACTCCATGGTGGACACAGGAAATTAAAGAGGCGGTGAAGGAAAAGAAGAAAGCATATCAAAAGTTCTTGGCAAATAAGTCAGCTTGTGCTCTTAGAGAATACAGAGACAAATGTAAGAAATCTAAACACTTTGTAAAACTAGCTAAACAAAAGTCATGGGAGGACTTTGGTAAGAACATAGAAAATAAATATCAAGAAGGTGGCAAAATATTCTGGAGGTTGTTGAAGAAGCTTAGAAATGGAGGAAAGAATGCTGTAAAAGGAGTTAGAGATGATAAAGGTGACATGAAAACGAGATAAAAAGATATCCTTGAAGTATGGAGTCATTATTTTGAAAAATTGCTAAATAAAATAAGCAGTGATAGCACAGTGGTCAAAAAACACTCAATAGGCATATATTTAGGAATACATATCCATACTTAAAGTAGAAAAGCCATCAAAGGCTTGAAATGTGGAAAGGCAGCAGGATTAGATGATATTCGACCTGAAGTATAAAGGTCTTACAGTGGCTGAACTGCACACTTCAGAATGCCTGGACAGAGGGACGAATTCCCGATGATTGGAGTAGAGCTCTCATAGTATCCATATATAAAAAGAGAAATAAAACTGAATGTGAGAATTACAGAGGTATTTCCCTACTGAGTGTTCCTGGCAAGATTTATGCCAGTATACTTGAGAAACGGTTGAGAAGAATTGTGGAAGAAAAGCTTGGTGAAGAACAAGCTGGATTCAGGCCAAATAGAGGCTGTCAGGATCAGATCTTCACTTTACGACAAATAGTTTATCAATCATGGGAATATAACAAAAATCTGTATTTAAGTTTTGTTGATCTGGAAAAGGCATATGACAAGGTGCCAAGAGAGAAGCTATTCAATACGTTACAGTTACATGGTGTCAACGGAGCATTATATCAAGCAATACTTAGTCTGTATTTGAGTTGTAAGTCAGCAGTTAGAATTGAAGGATGTACAGGAAGATGGTTTAATGTTAAATCTGGTTGAGACAAGGATGTACATTATCCCCCCCCCCTCTCCTTTCATTATCTATATGAATCACATTACAAAGGGAAGTGATATTAAACATGATATCAAAATTGGAGATGGTAATGTCACGGATGATGTTATACTTCTAAATAAATCCGCTACAAGTCTGCAAGATTCCCTGGCTAAATTGAATAACTTGTAACAGATATGGTATGAAGGTCAGCAATAAAAAGACAGAGACAATGAAAATAGGCAGAATCATTGAAAATGTCAACTGTGGTGTGAATGGAGAACCTGTGGAACAAGTAAAACATTTCAGCTACTTAGGTGCGAATTTTGGTGAAGATGGTAAATTAAATATGGAAATAGATTACATAATCAATAAAGCTGGTATGATAGGAAGTCAATTGAATAAATTCATATGGAATAAGAGAAAAATTTGTAGGAATACTAAATTAACTGTATACTAGACAATGTTCTGACCAATTTTAACTTACAGATGTGAGAGCTGGATCAGAAGTGAAACACTTGACCAAAGACTAGAGACCACAGATATGAGGGTCCTGAGAAAGATTAGAGACGTGAACAGATGGCATCAATGGCAATATCATATTAACCCTCTCATGCACATGTCCACTGTGGTGGACGGCTACTATTGGTTTTTTAATCACCATTTCAGAAATTAATGCATGAGAGGGTTAAAAACGAGGATATGAGAAAAGAACTTGATATTGTCAGCATCCAGGAATGCGTTAGCAAAGCTAATCTCAGGTGATATGGTCAATTAGAATTAAACAGAATGGGTGAGGAAAGATTAGCAAAACAAGTGTTCTCTGTCAGGTCGGCAGGAAAACAACCCGGAGGAAGACCATGATATAGGTGGATTGATACGGTACAATGTCCCTTAGATAATAGAAATATAAGATCTGATAATGTTAGAGTTTTGACAAGTAACAGACTGATTTGGAGGAAAATTGTAGATAGGAAGTTTGTAATGATGTACATTTTTCATGTAGTACTATCATATGCTGTACACCCCCTTGAAGGTACATGCAGGAATTTGATGATGGTTTTTATTTATTTTTTTCACTGTGATATTCATTCTGCTTAAAACTAAGTGGTGAATTCCACTTATTTCAAATTCTCGGTATACTCTTATAACTACTCTGAATATTATCACTATCAACAAAAATCATAACTTCATGTGAGTTTATTCACATTTGCATGTAGATATATGCAAATGTGAATGTTCTTAATGACTACTCCATGTCCTGAATGGAAGTCTAGGGAGCTTGGTAGTAGCCAATATTATTATTCATCCTGCTTTTTTTTTTCTATTTTCCCAAAATATTTCTGTGTGTGGGATTAATTTCCCACTCTTCCTTGTTTAGATTTCATTGTATCAGTTGCCCTATCTAATTAATAAAATTTCTCTGCTTTTTCACAAGTTGAACCTATTATGAGAACACAGCACAAATTAGTCTCTTGCAATTCCATTTTGAAATTTCTTTCCATTTCAGAAGTTTATCTTTGTGCTTAGTGAATATTATCCTAATGGCAACACGAATAAATCACTTAATATTCAGAAGAATCTGGCTTGTTTTCATCTTGGTATTTTTTCATCACTTACATGTTGATCATATTTCTATAATTCCTCTACTAACTCAGCTGTTATGTTTCTTACACTGATGGTGCTAATTTTATTAGTCATCTTAGTAGCCAGTTGTTTGTCCTACTTTTTCTTGATGCAAACAGCAGGGGCTTTGTTACTAGACAGTGCTCAGTCAGTATGGTATGTTTATTTTTGTTCCTACTACTTATGCAATTCCAGCCATTATATAGCCTGTCCTCTTTATGTTGGACCCGTCTATGAGAGGTTGGTTGGTCAACCTCTAATCAAAGTACAATTAAATGTGCTGTACCAAAAGTCGGTTAACATATGCAGGGGGGAGTAATTGAAGGGCTATTGTTTTGAAGGTCAGATAAATGGCAGATTACTGTACTTCTTTCAGTATCCTTTCTCCTTATGCTATGCTCCCTGCCCGTCCTAACTAAATAGATGGCCCTACATGGAAGAAATAAGAAAAATACTAAAAAGCTAAACAAAAATAAATCTCCAGATTTAGTTACAAATGAAATGTTAAAATAAAATATTAAAATTTAGAAGATACAGTTATTGTGTCTGATAAACAAAATTAATTTAATTTATGATTATGGTACCTTCTCTGAAACTATAGAAAACTTGATAATCATTATGATATATATATATATATATATATATATATATATATATGGGGGAGGGGGGCAAATTCACTGATATGCATTCAAGACATTAATGTACTGAACAGTAGATTAATGTCTTGAAGTTATTTCTTAGAATAATCTTGGATGCATGTCAAGACCTGATAAAAGAAATAATGGCTGACAAACAGCATATGGATTCAGAGATGGAAAACACACAGGTGATGCAATATTAAACATAAAAATGATGTGTGAAAAATTGTTTGCTGTTTAAAAGCAGATCTACCTTCATAGATTTGGGGGGGGGGGGCATTTAATTCTGGAAATCTCTGATGATACTTATATGGATCTTAGAAAACATTACACTGGACTTAAAAGATTGCAGGATAATAATAATAATAATAAAATCTAAGAACACAGTATACTAACAACTGAGAATGAAGATTATCTATGTGGTTAATGAATTAACAGAGCTATGATAAATTCAGTCTAAAATTAAATATAGGTAGTTCCTAACTTTAAGAGTTAGTTGGTTCCTAGTGCACACTCATAAAGTGGGAATTTATTTCTTGTTGACATAATGTAAAAATCGGAGGTTACATTCTCAGTAATGAACTTGACCATCATAAATGTTAAATGTGAAGAACAATAATTTATCCAAATAAATGAAAACGTAGCCTTTAAAATCGAGCATGCATAAGCATTTTTTAAATCTGTTGTAACTTTTCTAGTTCACTTGAAATTTGAATCTTATGACTCAAATCTCAGTTACTTCTTGATTATTACTTTTTATTAACATGCCCATAATATTACTTCATTTTAACATACTGTACACACTAATGGGGGAGTAAAATAAGATGTGAAAATGAAGTGCAACAGGACCATTCTTTGTAATGCAACTATGATAACTGCTTTGTGTTATGCATGTGAATACTTAAAAAAACAGAACTCTTAAGCCCAAGAACTTGTAAAGTGGGAGGGGGTGGATGATAATTGCAGATAAAAGGTTGGATTAAAACAAGGCTTTAAAAAGTCACCTCATAGGAACAAGTAGAGACAGAATGATATATCCTAAAAGCCTAATCACTTATGGAAGATGTCAACAAGAAATAAAAAAGAATACAAAAAAGCATTTTTTTAACATAAAGCAAATACTAAAAGTCACTGCAAATATAGGAATGTAACTGAAAACTGCTGTCTATTCTGTGTTAATGTACATCTCAGAAACATGGCCAATTGTAAAGCAATGGAAAAAAATGACAGTGCTGTGCAGATTTGTTACTAAGTAGAATGTTGCAGATTAGATGGATGGTAAAAGTTACAAACAAATACTTGAAAGAGGAAGCCAGAAAGAAAAGTTTACTGAATGAGATTGATAAGAATAAAATGAAATTGTAGTATGTTTTAGAGAAAAGCTGACCAATACGATCATCAAGGCTGAAGTATAGGTAAAAGTACTATCTGCATCTTTAAAGATGCACAAGCCAGCCACTCTGTGAAGTGGAGCTGATGCCTGAATAAGTGAATGAATAGGAATTGGTTGATTTTTATGCCTCAGGATGTGTGCATAAAGAATGCTTTTATAGTATTACTTCTGAACCTCTTTTGAATCCAAAGACTTATTGTGTGAGATTGAAAACTCACAGTGGTATCATATCTTGCCTTGAAGACATTCGTTGTTGAGGTGCTCACCACTCTGACAACACATTCCACTCATTTCAAAACTCCTCTTTACTTATATGATCTTTGTACACTTTGCAGGAATGATTTCTTCCTCTCCCATTACCCTGTCCAATAATTCCCTTTTCTCTGATAAGTTTCTCTCACCAACTTATATATCAATCATATCACTTCTTCTACTAAGCCCTGTAGACCACATTCCCTTAATCTATGTTCATATTTCAACATTCCAGAGTCCTGAGGCAGTCTTAGTCTCAGGAATGTTGAATGTGAGCATAGATGTAGGGAATGTGGTCTACAGACTTAGATTCTCTATCCACCAAGTTCCTCAGATCCCTTGTTTCCTCTTCCTTCTGAAACCCATTTCGTCAAATATGATACACCTCATTTCATTGTCTCTGGTCAGAGTACATAACTTTACACTTAGTAATATTGAAGTGGCATCCCCATTCTTCAGCCATAAACTATCATCTAAGAGGGAAAAAATTATTACATGTGAAGTTTCAGCCCCCAAGTTGATGTCTTCTTCAGAAATACATACACTCAAGCTTATAATATAGCAAGAGGTAAACTATAAATATTCTACTTTCTAACCACAGGGACACACCCTGCTTCCCAGTCAGTTGTGGGGAGGGAGAAAAAAAAAACAGTCGTGTTGAGAAAATTTAACTTTCAATTACTTAATGTATACAATAAATAACCTCGAAGCCTATATGTGTAAACCTATCAAGGCAGTCTGGATGACGTATGAATAAATATAAATCTGAAGAACAATGATTACTGTGAATTATAATAGACTAAATTATGTTCTTGTTTTAATCCTATATCCAATCATAAGCCAATAAAGCTTGCATGTGAAGTACCTTCACAACTGAGCTGCTTGTATATATATAGAGACTGTAGCCTTCATCAGGTTACCTTAGTATCCCATAAAGCATAGCAAGTATTCCACAATGCAAACATCCTTTCTGAAAGGATGACAAACATCCTTTCAGACTTGTATACTGCAATGCATTATGGAAAATCCTCTTACAACATCACATCAAAACTTCTTTGCATTGCTCTTCCTAATATAGCATTGTCAGTGAATAACCATATATCTTATTTTACACCCTGAACTATATCATTCATAATCCTGTGGTAACCCCCTTTTTTTGAGACACTGCAACCTCACTCACAACTCTCTGATTCATATCAGTTAACCATCCTTGTAACGAAGCTATCCTGCAGTTTATTATCTGGTTAACTATATCAAATGTTTTTTCAAAATCCAGATACATCACTATAAGCACCTCTTCTGTTCAGTACACTAATCACTTTATTAAATGCAGCCAAGTTATTAAAGCAAGGCCTTTCCTTAACAAATCCATTTTTGTATTCTATCTCTAACACCTTCAACACTGCACTTAACAGGTACTGTCCTATAGTTAGACATCACTGGCTTGGATTCTTCCTTACAGTGGTGATATTTTTTCTTCTTTCCACTTTTCTGGGAATGCTTATTTGTCAGACTGTTGTTGAACAACCAAGTCAAGGACATTGCCAGCTCTTTTGCAGATTCCCCTAATAAATGTGGTGATATCTCATTCAGTTCCACATCCTTATTAAAATCATGGTTATTTAATATTCTAAACACTTCTCATTCTTGAAATGTCAGTCTTTTGTCCCCCTTCCTGTTGTTATTCAGCACAGCTACTACTAACCAACCTCTAATTACACTAAACCAGTGCTTCCCAAAATGGGCTGTACCACCCCCCCCCCCCTTGGTGACACTGGAATGATCCAGGGGGTGGTAGTGGCCTCATGAGCAAAAGGGAGTGGTGAAAGCATAAAGGACAAAAATTAGGTGTTGGAAAAAAAAATTATAAGTTTTGATGATATAACTCTTGTATAATGTAAGTAAATATCATAACAGTTGCTTTATTTTCCAAGGAAATGTACAAAATGCAAGTTACAGCTGATCGGCATTGAAGTCCAATGACAGGTTTAACGAGCAAAAGTGGTGGATGTGCACTTTCAAGTGATCGAGATTTTACGTCTAGTATGCATCGACAGGAACGTGCCGATGTTATGACTTATTCACTGTATGATACTATAAATATGTGAGACATATGAAATCACTTTTAGATTGTTCCTGAATTATGTGACAAGCAGTTAGCAATTTCAGGTAGTGCATAAAAACTTTAGTGCATATTCGATACCTAGTTAGTACCTTACTTACACGGATTACACACAAAGCAAATTATTGTTGTTCAAATGATACAGCAGATTTCACGTGAATATTTTTATATTCTTGCAAAAATAAATTGGTTTAGGTATGTGAGAAATTGCACATTCTAGCATTATAAGTTTAACTTTTTTTTTACAGATAATATCATAGCTGAACCCAAGAAGAATTGTAGGCAATATAATATCGAATATTTGAAATACGGCTTTATTCAGTCTCCTACATAGGTCATTACATTATGTAATTATTACAGCAGTCAACAAAATCAAAAAGTCATTCATTGAATGATTATTTGGACAATTTGTATTGAAAACAATGAAGAATTCAATCACTTGCTGTTCCATACAAATGTTCATTGACTATCAAAAGATGCCTGTTTGAATCTAGTTTATAAACTCTGACTCAGTGCTACAGCTTCTAGAAAACTGATGATTCTTTACGAGCCAACTTGATTAATTTCAAAAGTGACATAGCTTATTTGACCGACTTGTTTAACAAATTTAATGAAACAAATCTACAGCTCCAAGCAGATGAGCTGAATTTAATAAAAACAAAAGTTGTTATTTCTGTGCATGTGTCAAAACTTGTCCTGTACAAACAGAACTTAAGATGAATAGAATTCATCCGCTTTCCAATCTATCAACAGTGGAAAAATGTGATGAAGACATGCTCAGCTATTGTCAACATGTAGAGGCTCTCCATTGTGATTTCAACCAACGATTTAAAAATATATTTGAAATGAAAATACCAGATTGGGTTTTTGATCCATTTTCAAGTACAAACCCAGAAGAATCTTTACAATTTCAAGAAGAACTGATAGAAGTAACAACAAATGAGGAATTTAAATTAAAATTCAAAAACGGATACCAACAGTTCTGGTTGCAAAAGCAGATGCCCATACTTTATCCTGGATTGTGGGTTGTAGTAAAGTTTTTAATTGCATTTCCATCATATTTAGTGGAATGTGGGTTTAGTGTGGTCACAAATTTTTTTTAACTAACAAAAGAAACAGACATTCTTAGCTCAGTGATTTAAGAATGCTGCTGACAAATATAGAGCCAAATATCAATAAATTGATAGCAGTACACCTGGTTCATCCTTCTCATTAGGATTGTTTTTAATATTACTGATAGTTATTTACTATTATGTGCAATTTATATTTTTTCTTAATTTTAATATCGTTATTAAATTTTCAGCTCCATCTTGTCCTATGTTTACATGCAATTTGTTTCTTTTGTTGATATCAATAAATAGTTTTAAAATTTCAGTTCCAAGGTGTTTTATTTTCAAACTTGAAAAAACTCCACTAGATGCATAATAAAATGCAAATTTGTTTCTGTATCTTATTTGCTTAAAACTCGAACTGCTGATCTGATTTTCATACGAATTTCTTTTATATATTCAGGTAGATCTGGTTAGGTTTTAGAAAGTAGTTTCCAGGGTGGGTGGGTGCTCAATAAATTTTTTTTTGGAAAAGGGAGCAGTAAGCCAAATAAGTTTGGGAACCACTGTACTAAACAAATAGTCATTGAGCATTTCTACTATATTTTCAGTAGATATGACCCATGTTCTGTCTCCAGCAACTAAAATCAATCTTCCATATTCATCCATTCTTCTACTGGTGATATATCTATAGAATTCTCTAGTAGGGTTTGGTTATGCTTTACTGCTTCAGCCAATTTTCTTTCCTCACTGCACTCATCACCTCCTTCACTTGTGCCTTATACTTCTCATGTTAAATTCTTTATATCTCCACCATAACGTGATTTTTTTTCAGAAGCTCCTGTATAATTCCATGAGTCTCCATTTCACTCCTACTTTATTTATCTTCCTAACTTTCGTAATACAATCTGACATTGTCATAAGTAACTGATTTCAGATAATCCCAGGTGCTGCTGTTTCTCTCCTCTTCAATCAATCAAGATACTGCACATTGCCAATCTGTTTTTTTTTTTTTTTTAATTTATCATAATCCTCTGCTCTGTGATTCCACACATCTTTTGTTTTATGTACCTGCCTAGCCAATCTCCACATAAAACCACATGATCACTCTCCCAAATTGATGGCATCATGGTGATATCTTCTATTATCACTATGTGAAATATTATTAAATCTAATACTTGCATCCCATGTAATGCTTCAACTACATGCTACATAAGGTAGTTGTTTTGTTCCTAAGTAGTTCAAGAAATTCAATCTCATTACTCTCATGTTATTACTTGCTTCCATAGTTAGTCACCCATTATTATTACCCTCCTTTTACATTTCTTGGCCTATAGCAACACTCCACTAAATATCTGAAATTTGTGTTTTCCTCAGGCAGTTATCACTACTGCTTTGTTCAATTCCTTATCTTCAAAATCATTAGTAATACCTCACCTCCTTATCTTTCATCTCTTTTCACAAAATGTTATGACCATCATATTCTATTCCCATTAGGACATCATTTTATGTTAACCATGTTTCACTGCTTTGCAGACTGACTATCAAGGCCACAGACTATGTATACTTATACCTAATACTTCTTGGATTGGTGTGTAAAACACAGTAGCTTTACTGGCCTTTCCACAACTCCTTACCACATTATTTGAGTCTTTTGACTCTGCTGCTCTCATTAAGACAATCTTGTTCATCCTCATCTTGTTCTTCATTTATCTCATACTGATCTTGGTATCTTGCACTCACAGTCCCACCATCTAGTTTTTGTTTCCTTGACTAACTACACACACTTTCTTCTCATCAACAATCTATTTAGCTTCACACTGCCACATATCACTCAGGTGCATACTGTCTGCAGCAGTCCTCTCTCTCAGCTGCATTTAAATTTATCTCATACATCCACAAACTGTGAAGTCCTGTCTTCCTGCACATCCTAGCTATCATGCCATTCATAATCACCATTCTCCTCGGCTCCCCCCCCTTTCACACTCTTCCTCTGCACTGTCTCTATCAACACCAACAAATTTCATGTTACCTCATCAACTCTTCTGCATTTCCTCTCCTTCACAGCTTCAGTCACTCTTCCTATCATTGCTCCTCTCAGATATACTTTTGACACCTGCTCCATTGTCGCATTTCACCACAGAGTTCCCATACAGTACTGCACTACATTCCACTGCAGCCATTTATCTTTGGCTCATCTACCACTGTCACACCTTCTTACACCTCTAACCACCACTCTCTTTTCTAAATGTTCCCTAAATGTCCTATTTCACTCTGCACACCTTAATTCATTCCTTACCATTGCTAGTTTGTGTCCACATCTTTCATATTAGCATCTTGACTACCTTCATTCATCTACCTTCCACTGTCATTTGCATCTTCCTCTGGCCTGGTTCCTAGAATATATCGGGTCCCTAAGCTACACAACCAAGGCTTTTCATTGAGACCTATTGTTGATGCAAGATACTTTCTCTCCAACTCCTTTGCTATCAAAATATGTCAAACCTACTAAGCCCTTGCTATTCCTGACTTTTTTTTTTGCCATACTTTTATTGCTTATGTCATTCATTCATGCTATCAGAGATTGATAGCATCTTTCACCATAATGCTTACCTGCTTTTTCAGAACTTTCTTACTGCTCACTTGCTGCTCTTTCATGTTATATCTCTTCACTATCAGACAAGCACTCATTCTTTTTTGTTACATTCTCATTACTCTCTGTCACTGATAATCATCTCTGCATTCAGGTTGCACTTTCCACACTCCTTCCATCCATCCACATAATCCAACCATTACATGTAACATACCTTGCATTTCACAGAATAGACAAAGCAATCACCATCTTGCTTTCAATTCCTGTTAGTATTTGTCACTCTGTGTTTAAAGATTTTGTAAGAAAACTGAAACAAGCACGCAACTTCTACAGCACTCACACTTAAGTATGCAAAACATGATTAACAAAATTACATATAAACACAAGTTAAAAAAAAAAAAAAAAAAATATTATTATCCTGCAGTATTCCTACTGAAGTCTTCTTATGAAGAGGTCTCTTCCAGGACATCTTTAACATATCCGGATATGACTGGATATTGCATAATCTTCAAATGCAGAAAGAACAAATACACTAATTGCAACAATCACTATTATTTCTTTTTAATTTTAATTAAATTTTGACAATATTTGATGTTACACTATTATTTATTAGTAGAACAAATTCCAATAATTACTCTTCCCTGCTATTAATAAATTATTTTAAGAAGTGCAAATACTATCCCCCTTGGACAGAAACATTAGTATATGTCTTATAATTATCAGTGTTCATTGACAACTTTGGATGCTGTTGACCAGTGTTAAACTGATGACTGCAGTTATCTGCCCCCCCCCCGCCACCACACACACACACTTCCACTCCACCCATTAAAAATACCATCAGATATTACAAAAATGCTTTTCACAAAAATACAACAGTTGATATATATCTCATCTCATCTTCCTTATACCCTCTTTTACCTTGCGGTGTCGAGGGTCCATTGATCATCTGACCTCACTCCGTTTACAGGATAAGGTGGTCAGCCTTATGCCCTGGTGTATCCTATAGCCTGTAGTGTTGAGTTCTCAAGGCCAGTTTGCCTGCTTTGCAGGATGAAAAACCCCAGAACAAACTGGGGGAAAAACCCTGCTGTCCACGCCCAAGACTGGCTAACTTGGCTATGGCTGAGGAAGATCCTTCAGCTCCTCACGTCACCGACGGGAATCGAACCTAGGACATTCCTTCCCCAGGCATATGGTTGCGAAGCGCATAGCCTATATATATATATTTTTTTTTTTTTATTTTTTAAATAAAATTATTTTTGTTTGTCTATACAATCGAAATTCTCTCAGAATATGACATTTTGTTTTTGTGTGTATGCATGTGTACACACTTTTGTCTAGAACAGGAATCTAGATTTGACATTTACTGATATGATACATTGGATTACACAAAGGCATAAGTATTGAACATGTGGCAGAAAGAATCATATGGGGGTGTAACTGACATTGATATTTGTGGTAAGGTCAGAAATAGGTTGTCAGGTCTTGGATGTCTGTAAGTGGTAATGCACATCAATTATGTTTATGCTGCAAATGTTGAATTGGATGTGAAAATGATTTGTTTTTGAAAATGTTTTTCTTTTCATCAAAGATTTTTTTATGTTGAATTTTTTTAGACTTCTTTTTTTTAATAACCACATTGACACTGATTATTTATTATTTTCTTTGTGGTTAATTTTGGTAATTAGTTGAAAGAAAGTAATAACATGCAGTGAAAAGAAATGCTGTGGGACATGCCACCCATACATAGATCATTCAATCTACTTGCTATAAAGAACCTTGGAAGTGCTTCTATGCACTATTATTAGAACACCCTTCCAGGCATGACTTGGGAGAGTATGTGGCAGCACCAGCTATTCATTGTCTTCTGGTGTGACATCATCCAGTTCATTCCTATACCTTATCTAGCAGCTGGCCTGTGAAACCACTTTACCTGTTCTTTCTAGTATGTTCTTGAAGAGCATATTGCATGGAAAACGGGAGGCTTCAGAACCCATGTTCTGCAGACTAAACTTCAGACTTTGAATAAGCAAAATGCTGGTGGTATTTCACAAGGCACTCATGGTCATTTAATTGGCATTCTTGCCAAGTAGGAGGGCATCTCTTTTGAGCAGGAATACTTGCTTAGTTCATCTGAGCTCATTTTGTGGAAATGATCCACATTATGAGAAGACAGAATTTGATATGGAGAGGTTATATTTTGTTGCTTTGTTTTCAGACAGAAATGTAAATAGATAAAATAACAAAATGGATGACTACATGAAATTAATTATTTAATAGAAAATTTCTGTCATGTATCATAGGTATTGTCAGTATAAAAAATAGAACAGGATAGCATTCAGCTTAACAGAAAAAACAAAGCATCACCAAAGCTTTAAGATAACAAACAGAGTAAGAATAACTCAGAATAAGAAAAAAGAGCATGACAAAATGAGACAGGAAGATGAAGTATGTAAGTTAACAATGAACAATAATAATAACAAAGTAAATTAGAACATAAGAAAAAAAGAAGTGATACCATATGGTGATTGTCATAAAATTATGCTTACCGATGGAGTCACTACATTGAGCTTCTGAAGACAAAAAAAAAATTAAAGCAGTATTTGAGCTGATTTAAGTAGTGATAAATACAGTATGAGAGAGGATGTGAAAGGATTGTTCAAAGAGGCAAAAAAGAAAAGTGAGAGAGTGAAAATTATTAGCTTATGATTGAGATACCACTGAGGCTGTGTCGAAGAAATGGATTGAGTTTTTGGATGTATAGAGTGAGTTTGATAGTAGAAAAGAGTTGTGTAAGAAGGTTCAGCCTGCATTTGAATGGAGTTGGCATCAGGAGCTTGGAGAAATTATTTATTGGAATTGATACCTAATGCAGAGAGTCAGGGAAACTAGATCATCATGAGAGGAACAACATGTAAGTTCAGATATGGTATGCAGATGTAACAATGATACGAATGTCTTTGAGCATGGTTATGAATCTAGTGAAGGCATGAAATATTCTAAGTTAATTCTTTGAATATTTTGTTTGTCACTGAGACATCTTCAGGGTTTACAAACTAGCACTTGTAACACACACAAAAGCAACAATACTAAATGAAACATGTAGATATGACTCTAAAGTCCTCTGTGGGTATTTGTAGAAAGTTGAGATTGTAAATTGGGATCTTTGAGGAGTAATGTTTTCCAAATTTTGGGGAAGTTTCTTGCATCCACATTTGTTCAGTTGATTTTTGAGTGCTTGCTCTGCTGACATCATCCAGCTGTATGTAATATGGTACACAGTGCACTCACTACTTGGATGAAGTGATAAAGGGACATGAGAATGAGGTTCAAGAGCTGTTGTATAGCCTGGATAAGAATTCAGCATTAGGGACAAATGGGATATCAGTATGTATGCTAAAGGCATTTTCAGCCAAATTGGCCTAGCATGTTTGTATAACTGGAGTCTCAGCTCTGGTAATCCTATAGGAATGGAATGAATATATGATAGTTGTGTTGTACAAGGGTGGTGAAAACCAATGTCTAATTACCAACCTATCAGTATCTCTGGAGTGGTGATAAAGATTTTAGAGTTGGTAAGAACTAACAAACATAAATGGACTGAGAAACAAGCTATATTTTGCAAGGAGCAGCATAGGTTTACTAAAGATAGGTCATATTTTAGCAATTTGCTCATACATGTATTGGCCACTGAATTAGAAACTTTTATTTAATACTATGTTTGATCTCCTTTACTCCAAATTACAGCGCACATGCAGTTTGTAGATTCCACAGTGTTAGATTGCATCTATGTCTACAACATACCAGGAGTTCAGACAGTTCTTTAACTGGGCTCAGATTAGATGAACTTTGCTCTTGGATCTTTTTTTTTTATAACATGTTTCATACGTTCTTGATGGGGTTCAAATCCTGGCTTTGTGGTGGCCATGAAAGATAGTGGCTATCATGCTTGCAGAATCACTGCTGAACAATTCTTGCACAATAGACTGTAGCATTGTCATCCACAAAACAACTGCCACCTGCTGGATGAAAAGTCAACATTGCAGGATGGACTTGATTGGCAACAATTTTCAGATATTCCTTGGATGACACCTGATCTTCCAGCAACATCAAGGGACTTGTTTCTTACCAACAGAACCTTGCGTTGTGTTTATAAGGCAAGATGGGTTCATTGCTTCATGAGGTTCCCACCAAACTCTCTGCCTACCATTGGCACAGAACGAGGTGTACCGACTTGTTGGACATGACTTTTTTTTTCCAGTATCAATTAGTGTTCCTGACACTACAGTAAATAAATGTTGCACTTCTTCACAGAAGTCATGCAACTTCCAATACTGACTCTCTTCCATGCACATAGTTCAGTGAGATAGGAGTCTGGAACAGCCTTCATTGAATGCTTCGGTCAGTTCTGTTTGTCCATACAAGCCTTCTCAGACGATGGCGATCTCATACCTGACACTGTCTTAGGACTACAGTATGACTCTTAGACATGCAATATGGGTTATTTTTCCACTGATTAAACACCCAAAATGTTTCACCTTTTGAGAAACCAGTCAGCTCTGCTGTTTCACAGAATTGCGGCTCCGGCCAGATGGGCACCGGCAATAAGCCCTTTTTTTTAACTCTGAAAGATGCTTTGCTTTTCCCATTTGTGAACAACACTATTGCCAGTTACTGATTAGCAACATTTTTAAATAGTTGCCTAAAACATGCATGTGACCAAGTATTTTGCATATACATTGCATAAGTGACATTTTTGTACATCTGCATAAAGATTTCTAATTCAGTGGATGGCATGTGTATTTTTATAATAATGTTATGGCTGAGTCAGATAAAGGAAATGGATATCCTATGATACTAAAATGAGTGGAAAAGCTTGTGTTGGCAGTACATGTTAGTTTATTTTAACAGTATTGATTTCAACACAGAATGATAAGAAAATAATTAATATTTATTAACTTATTTTATTGGCTGATATTTTGCTGGTATTATATCCAACATTTTACAAGAATAAACAGAGTACAAGAACAGTTTACCACAGTACATGAAACAACAACAATTTGGTATAACAGTGGGACTAGATTAAAAAATTATAACAGACAACTCAAGTCCTAATTAATTAGATCTTAAAATGACTGGCTCCCAGGTTTTTGGTAAATTTATACAGACATACTTGTTAAGGTTTGAAGTATGTATCAAAGCTGTGCTGTTGATTCCAAAAACAATCTCTCACTTATGACTTCTGTGTCGCACTTTTGCTTTCTTCCTGTATGAAAGGGTATCCAAGGCATAGTTTGCTATAAACCCCACACATACAAGAAGATATTTACACACCACACCATCATCCAGCTAAACAGTATGGTATCGTAAAGACACTAATTCACAGAGCTAGAGCAATCTCTTCCAATAACAGTGCTTTTACCACTGAACTCGCTTATGTCACACTTTCTTAGTCAATGGCTTTAATTCCCATAGGATAGAAAAAATACTAAATGCTCCTTAAAAATGCCCTCCATTGCCTATCACACAAGACTACAGCAAAACTGTTACCATCCCATACATTGAAGGCACATCTAAAAAGATATCTAGAGTGCTTAATAAATATCAGCTATGCACCATTTGTTCACTTAAGGACAAACCCTTTATCACATCCAGGAGTTTATGAAGTGACTTTTTTTTGTGACCTGGCTTACTATGGACAGACAGCAAGAACTGTTGACATCCACCTCGATGAACATAAAATATACATTCAGCACTGTCTTTATGGTAAGTTAGGTCTAGCAGACCATGCCTTTGATCTCTTTCACACAGAATCAATGACAATTAGGATCTTACTTATAATGACCCCTGCCACTTTTTCTAAACCTTTCTTCGACCAATTCCTGAGTTAGTCAATCTCTGGCATGGGCAAATGGATTTTTCCTCCCAGAAACTCAGGTTTTTTGTCCTGTAAACTCAAAATCTACCATAGGATTTGCATTGTTTCAGACAATAGCACATCCTGATACTCCATACCTCAACAAGTATGTATGGCTGTATAAATTTACCAAAAATCTGGACAACAGTCATTTCAAGATTTAATTAATACTTGTTTTCTCTCTTTTTTCCAACATAGATGGTGCTAATTAGGACTTTAGTTCCTTGTGTTGTCTTATAATTTTTTAAATTTAATCCCACTGTTATACTAAATTTTTGTCGTTTCATGTACTGTGACAAACTTTTGTTGTTTCATGTACTGTTCTTGTGCTCTGAAGATACTGGATATAATACCAGCTAATAAGTTAATAAATATTATTTTCTTATCATTCAGGTACTGCCAACACATAAGTCTTTACACTCGTTTGAGAATTCTTCATGGAGACGATATCATACTCAAGGCACGACAATTCGGTAAGTGGAAGTTAAAATTGGCACATGGCAGCTAAACAGGTTAGCCTTTTCAAAGAGGTGCTAAGACACTAATATAATACCAAAGTGTGTCAGAATTAAAAACAAGGTTCACCGAGCCAAACCCTAGCATATTTACAAACAGGTGAGTTTAGCACTTGGTGTGAACAGATTAGCACTACCCATATGGAGCTCTCATAAATAAATGCAACTATCAATTCTCTACACAACGAACTGTGTATATATTAAATTCGGAACTGTGGGCTATCCTTCAGCATCTCTGATGCAACAGCAGATAAAGAAATCATTCAAGTCAAAAACTGACACCAGAAAAAAAAAATTGTAAATCCTCCAACACTGTAGTGCAATGGAACTACTGCAATTACAATAAATCATGTCATTGTCAATTTATCATCAGTAGCCTTAATAGATGATGCTGTTATCATGTTAAGTTGAGGACATAATTTTGCCGTAACTCCCAAGTTCCAAAAGCCAAAATAATGGCCTCCATTGAACAGGGAATGTACAATCTGCCTCCAGCAATAACCATTCATTTGTTTATGGCTAACATCTTAATCCAATTCAAGCCCCCCCCCCCCAAAAAAAAAAAAAAAAGAAATCAGTGCTTTAAAAGAGCTATATACTAATAACAATATTATAACTAAAGCAGACAAAGGTAATGCAACTGTAGTGATGAATTTAGCTGAATATGAAAGCAAAATGCACACTTTTACAAGATCATTCTAAATACCAAATCATACATCATGATCTTACTAACTCTCAAAAGAATAAAGTTTGGAAATTATTGAAGAAAGTCACTTCCTGGCCAAAAGAAACAGTTAAAGAACTCGAGCCTTTTCATGTTAAAACACCCAGAATATGTGGAGCACCTAAAATTCACAAACATGATACACCTCCCTATGCCCTATTGTGGATACCATAAACAGTCCTACATACAAACTTGATAACTGTTTAGCTAAATTACTAGACTCCCCCCTCCCTAAAAGTTCTATTCAATAAAATAGCTAACACCTTAAAATCTACTTTATAATGGAACAGTAAGCTAATGACTGTCTGTCCTTCCAAGATACACTAATCACACTGTTTCCTGATGATTCATTATCTTTTTCTTTTTATAGAAAATTTGCACAAACACCATCATTCACACTATCATCCAGCTCAACAGTATGGTATCGTAAAGACACTAATTCACAGAGCTAGAACTATCTCTTCCAATAACAATGCCCACTGAACTCACTTGTCACACTTTCTTAGTCAATGGCTATAATCCCCATAGAATAGAAAAAATACTAAATGCCCTCCATTGCCTATCACACAAGACTACAGCAAAACTGATACCATCCCATCCCATACATTCAAGGCACATCAGAAAAGATATCTAGAGTGCTTAATATATATCAGCTATGCACTATATGTCAAATTGGCAACTTTCATCTGTTCACCTAAGGACAAACTCTTCTTTATCACATCCAGGAGTTTATGAAGTGCCCTATTTTTGTGACCTGGCTTACTATGGACAGACAGTAAGAACTGTGACATTCACCTGTGAACATGAAAAAATACATTCAGCACAATCTTTATAGTAAGTTAGGTCTAGCAGACCATTCTTGGATACAAAACAAAAGTGCTACACAGAAGTCATAAATCAGAAAGATTGTTTTTGGAATCAACAGTAGCTTTAAACTTCAACAAGTATGGCTATATAAATTTACCAAAAAATCTGGGAGAGTACTTTTAAGATTAATTCTCGTTTTCTCTCTTTTCCATTTAGATGGCACCAATTAGGACTTTAGTTCCTTGTGTTGCCCATTATAATTTTTTAAGCTAGTCCCACTGTTATATCAAATGATTGTTGTTGTGCTGTGACAAACTGTTCTTGTGCTTTGGAGATGGTGGGTATAATACCTGCAAAATATCAACTAAAATAATTAATAAATATTAATTACTTTCTTATCGTTCTGTGTTGTAATCAATACTGTTAAAGTAAATTAACACATACATTATGATACTGTTGGACTTTGCTAAGGCATTTGATAGTATACCACATGAAATGCTGTTGCATAAATTGGAGAATATGGGGATTGGAATATAAACTATTGACATGGATAAATGTTTAGCTGATGATCAGGTATCAGAAAATGGTATATGGGGAGGAATGTGAATCTACCAGATTTAAGATGACCAGTGATGTTACCCCAGGAATCAGTACTTGGACCATGTTATTCAGTCTATACATCAATGATATTGGAATAGACTGGACAGGAGATGTTCAACTGTTCTCTGATGTAAGGATAGGTAAGGCAATCAAGGATACTACTGGTATAGTACTTGCTGAATGATTTGAATAAGCTGGAAGAGTGGAAAATTGATAATGGCTGTCAATTCATTGTTAGTATGCACTTTGGCATGATGAGATTTCCAGTGGCATAAATTATGCTACAAGAAACTAATGGAGCTAGGGATCATGGAGTTATGGTGGGTGGGAGTTTGAAGTTCAAAGGTCGCATTGCAAATACAGCTTGGAGGATAATTGTGATTTTAAAAAATATATTGATGCGTGTAAGAATAAGGAAGTCATTTGCCTCTTTACAAGGCCTTTATATGACTACACCAAGGTGCAGTTGTAATTGTGTATAGATTTGGTTTGGAAGTAGAAAGGATAAAGTAGTTGTAGAAAGAGTTCAAAGAAGAGTGACAAAGATTCTATCTGGATTATGGAATGAATTATGCGAGCAGATTGAGAGTTTATGAACTGCAGATCGTGGTAAACAAGAGAAAGAGTGATTATTTGTTAGAAGTGTATAAACTTCTGAAAAAGGTGTTATAGATTATCAAGTGATGAAAATCATTGTTAGAACTATGTTAGTATGAAGTTATTAGAAAAGAAGTTGACATCATTAGTTTTCATGAATGTGTAAATAGATCTAATCAAAAATGTCATCAACATGTTTGATACCAGGAAAAACCATCTAGAAGATTTAATATCAGGAAAATTCACAAAGAAAAATCCACCTAGACTCCTGGAGGTCTCACAGAAATACCAGCATCTAAGTGGATGTGATTATCAACACTTATGTGACTGATAAGTAAGATCTGTTTAAACATTAAAATTCCAAATAACAGATTGAGTGGTAGGAAATTGTTGATGTGAGACTAGAAGTAATGCAAATTTGAGTTGAACTGCTATATCTTACAAACTTTTTCAGAGTTTTTATCAGTAAAATGATGTGAATATCTCAATATCATCTGTTGAGTAAATGTAATTTTATTTGTACAACTCTGTTTTGAACTTTTTTTAGTAAGATTACTCCTGAAAAGCTAGATGTTCCTTAGGCATAAATGTATATTAAGTTACTAGTGTCTCTAGTAACTCATTACTTGAATACTTTTATCGTGTAGGCATTGCAGCACTAAGCCTTCCTGAAAAGTCCACAGTTAAAGCTTCTTCCTCATTCATTGTGAGTATCTTTTTTTTGATTCTGCTAAATTATTTTATACTGCTTTGTTTGCATCTTTTTCAAATTATTAAAAAAATAATGAATTGATTAGTTATAAATCCATCCTTTTATATTTGCATAAAAGTTAAGCAATCTGGTTAAAATAGTGTGTTTTATTGTAACCTTGTTTCAGATTTAATATCTGATAAAAAGCAGTGTGCTTGAGGTGCTCAGATGTGGACAGTGGAATGGAGATAAGTTACCCATATCAAAATGTGTCCTGGAGATATATCGCTCTCTTTTTAAGAGGAAAATTTTTAGACTAGCTTGTCAGTCTAAACATAAGAGCATATTTTCATGGTATTTTGCAGTTGCATCATGTGATCTTTTTCTGTGTATATAGAAAAATTCACACACACTACCATTATTGATACAAAATGCCTGTCATATCTCTCCTTAATCATTTACTGACAATGCATTCATGACTGGCAACCCATTCTATTCATTTACCACTCTACAAACAAAAAAATAATCCTTGTAAACCATACTTCCACAACTTCTACTGATGATTTCTTGTAATATTTCAGTTAAAATTTGTTATCCACAAACCAGTCTCCATTTTTGTCACTTTCCTCTGAATCTGCATCACCACTTCCACTTTCCCAAGAAACCCAAGCAACAAAATCTATGCAAAAATAGCCTAGGTATGTATCAAAGCCTTAAGAAAGAGGGATAACTTCCTTATTCCTGCTTAGCTTCAAATGATCCTGTGAGATATTTAGCCAACTTTTACAATATGTCCTCTGAACTTCAACTCTGTCCACCATTATCCTAACCTCATCAGTTTTTTGCAGTGCAGTTCCATCCATGTAATACATCATCTCAGAGTGCATAACTTTACACTTAGACACATTCAGTTTGGCAGCCATTATCCTCTGGCCAAACTTCAACCTGTTCAGATCATCCTGCAGATCTCTACATACCTTATTAACTGTTACCCTCCCCAGTTTAGCATCATTAACAAACAACTGGATATTCCTCCTCAGATCATTCCCAATATTAATTAATGTATAAACTGAATGTTTATACATTAATTAGCAACAGCTCATGAGCAGAGCCCATGGAACACAGCTGATTATCCCTTCATTCTCTTTGATTTATCTCTACTATATACTACTCTGATGTCTATTCATCAACTGTCATATTATTCGTGTTCATCTTCTTTTTCTCCACCTTAATGGAATTCCATGCAAAAATCAAATGCCTTTTGAAAAAAAAAATTATCATGGTGTAGTTATTTCTTTTATCCAGCTCAGCTGCCATTTAATTGTAGAAAGTAAGTTACTAAGAGAAGACCTCCTTTTCACAAAGCCATGCTATCCTCATGCTGTATATTCCTTTTCACAATTCCTGAATTGCTCTTAACCAGCTATTCTAATGCCTTAATCACTACTTCTGAAGTACTAATTGGCCTATTATTTGCTACCCTGTCTTGAAACTTTGTTTAAGTAATGAGACATTCTTAACGTCTTTCTGTTCTGTTGGAACTTTGCAGAGCTGAGACATAAAGAGCTTGTTCAGGGACACTGCCATTTTTAATTTTAACTTTCCTGTAATATTATATAGGCTGGTGCCTTTATATCCTAAACACTGCCAGTTCATTTAGCTCTGTTCTCATCCCTATCCCTGTCGTGTTGGTCACTGCATCTTCTCCACCTATATGATACACAAAGTGATCACTCAGTAATTCAACTATATCTCCCAACTATCAGTGTTCATTAAAGTTTTCCTTCCATAATCATTCTTCTTTTTGCTCACCACTTAGCAAAATAACTCTTTGGATTTCTATTGATTTGCTTGTCTAATATTCTTTCATTTAATTTTACCTTCATCGCCATGCAGTCACCTTTCTTCCTTTGTGTTGTTCACGAGCTTATTAATCATCTTTCTTCTTATATATTCTCCATACATTTTCTTCTTTTACAATTCTTGCTTAATTGTGCTACCTATCCATTTAACTCCCAAAGAAAGGTGATAAACGTCAACCAACAAACTACTATTCAATTGCTCTCACTTGGTATCCTTGGAAGCTGGGAATGAATGTGGTCAATAAAAAGATGAGAGCTAGATTTTTCTCTAATAGAGTGGTGCAGGATTGGAATGGATTGCCATTGGATGTTGTATGTGTAAGTAGTGTGAATAAATTCAAGAACAGGTATGATTGTTGGTGTGTGTGCGTAGTATGTATCCTCTCTTGATGAGTCCCTGACTCCCTGGAGGTCTCTTAATAATAATTATTACTATTATTATTATTACTATTATTACGGGCAACTCCAGGGAGTCATTAGACTCATCGAGGGAGGCCCCAAATCATATTCATCACAACTATTTGACATTCATACAGTATCTATCATACCTCGCCTTAAACTCATTCACTGTCACAGCATCCACCACAGACTCAGGGAGCGCATTCCACTCATTCACTACTCTAAAAGTAAAGAACCCAGCTCTAACACCTTTACTAACCACACTTTTGCCCAGTTTCCATGGATGTCCCCTAGTCCTCCCACAACCAGCCCTGTTCTCAAAAATATCTTCTGAATTAATTTTATAGAAACCCTTCAGTAATTTGAATGTCTCAATCATATCTCCCCTTCTCCGCCTATCAACCAATTTTTGCAACCCACAAATCCTCAACCTGTTCTCACACGGTTCATTCCACAGACCTGTTATCATCTTGGTCACTCGCCTCTGGATCCTCTCCACCTCATCCCCATCAAGAAGAAACCTAGGTGACCAAATCTGAGCACAGTAGTCTAGATGGGGTCTTATCAAGGCTCGATAGAGAGGAACAATAACCTGCTTGCTTAATTAACCAAGTAATTATAATATAATTATAATAATAATAATTTTGGTGTAAAACAATTATATATCAAGGGAAAAAAAGTTAGGATTACAATAACAGTTTTTATCCTCATCTACACAGCTAGACAAATTATCTTCTGTATTTGAAACAGTTATTGCTTTCTTCAAACAAAAAATCATCTTCATTGTTTTTGTGGCCACGAGTTTTAACAATAATACTTTTTTTTGCACCTTTAACATCCTCTGTTTTGTTTGAAAGAACATCAGATATCATAGGTACCTCATCCATATTTCCTATTTGTGATAGTTCAAAGTTCCCTTGTTTCCTAGCATTAATAATATACTTATGAAAGGCAACTTTATTTTCATACTCATTTGTTATCTTTTGTGATTTTTTTGTGTGCATGCATAGGTTTGTGATCTTGTTGTCTAATACCCCCATTTTTAATTCTTCCTCAGGTTTTGGCAATTTTACAATTCCTTTATAGAGATTATGTTTATTATTACATTTAGTCTCATAAGTTCTGTTCTTGTTTTCTCCAGTTCATGTCTTTTTGGTTGGTGGCCCAAAACACTGTGCTACTACTCTATTGCCATTTTCCTTTGCATAAGCAATGATGTCAAGTTTTGAAATCAGTACTATAGCAATGTCTGTGTTACTTTTGGGCCATGGGTTAATAATAAAAAATAATCTTAATCACTAGAATATCACTAATTCTCTTGCACCCGAAAGACCATTGAATGTGTGACTTGTCAGTTGCTGTTATGAAACTGTGCAAGTGCAAGCTGTTAGTGTCAGATTGACAACTGTCAATTGCCATGTGCTGTGTTTAAATTAAACCAGATACTTTAAGTTTCATTTTACATGGAATGTATCTGTTGTCTTCTTTAATTAGTTATAGTCATCTATATTTTAAATTTCTTACTTAACTCAAAATCATGTATGACAATAGATGAGACTACAAGCATAAAATAACAAATTTTGACTGATCAAAATTCTAACTGAAATGTCAATCTTGCATACAAGATTTTGAGACAAATGTCTCAAAACCAAGATTTTGGTTTTGAGACAAATTTTAGGGAAAAAAACGTGCATCTTATATGGCAGTAAATATGCTTTAAAAAAGTAAATTGCACAATAAAATAGTTGTAGTTAAATTCCTCCCCCTCCCTTCACATTCTCATACTAAATAGTTTCTTTACTATTTTCATGTGGAAAATATGACTTCTGCACTGATTTAACTTTAGTATATTTCTCGGTCTAGCTCCCACTGATGAGACATCAGTAAAGATCAAAACTTCTGTACATAATTAACTAGTCATGACGACTCCACATAAACTTTGCTTAAACTTGGGTAAAGGATTAAAACAAAAATATAATTTATTGCGAAGTATAATATACTTTCTGCTATACTATAAGCTTAAATGATGTCTGCTTTAATAATTAGCATTTGTAATTATTAAAGCAGAAATAAATTATACACACAATATTTGCTTATTATAACCTAATATTCATGAAGGCAGTATTATATTCATTAAATATCAATATTCCTTTAATTACTTTGAGAATTTATTATTAACCAAACTACAATCTGTATATAAATCTTTATGTAGTCTGAATTTGTCAGTCGCAGCAGGGAAATACCTATTATGCTGAATACAGTCAATAGTCAAGGTGAAGCACTTGTTGGTCAAGTGTTAAGGGTAAGTTTTTTTTTTTGTTAATTTCACAGTTAGGTTATGTTTAATTGTATAAATTAATTTGTTTGCATTCTGAACAGTTTAAAAAATTTGATCTTTTTTTTACAACATGAATATTATTATTATTATATTATTCATGAATATTAGTATATAACATCCTGATTTTAAGATTTCTCTTAAATTAATGACAGAATTTTTTACAAGGATATTGATGTATATACAAGTTACTTTGAGTTATTACCTTCACAGTAGGATCTTTTAATTATATACAGATATTCTTCTTTTGTTTGGCATTAGTGTTTTGGAATGGCCTAAGGGGGCAATGTTGTATTTAATTATGCACATATTTTAAAATTAAAAACCCTGCACACCAAAAAAGTTATGAAACGTAACATGTCAGCACATTGCATGAGCAGGAAATTAAGCTGTGAGTAAGTATTTGTTGATATGTTTCTTGAAAAGTTAGTGTTTGTCGTTTTTGAAGAATATTAATTTGAAGTAAGTCAAGGAGGCTGCTCCATAGAACTGGAGAACCCTCTTAGGGAAAAGTAGGGATGGTCGTACTCAGTTCGGTAGAAAATTATCCTTGAAAATAGAAGAGAATGACAATCTTAATGCTTATGATAGTGAATTTTTATGTGAGAGAAAGGGAGATTATTTAATTGAATTGCGATCTTCTAGATAGTATCAAGCATTTATAGTTGGGGTTCTTGATGTGCTAGACAAATCTGGGAGATTCCAAGTTGGATAGATTTCTGACAAATCTATCAGATTTGTCATTGGGATTTACATAGTGTAGGCAGTTGTGCAGGGAGGAGGTACGGGTAGTGTTATTTTGGAGGATGAAGAGACTGTAGCAGAAGTTTGTACCAGGAAAGGTTACATATAAGTCAGCACAAGGACAAAACATCTTGTTGATCTGAATATTATTAAAGATAAGGAAAAGTGAAGTTAACAAGATCTTTTGTTGTGAGGAATAAAACAAACTGCATTTTGTTAGTCTTGAAGTTCAAGAAAAAATGAATGAGTGAAAATAAGAACCAAACCTTGGAGATTCAGTGGCAAACCTTGAAGAAAGCATTGATTGATTCAGCCAGAGAAGTATGTGGCGAGGTAATCTGCACTGATAGAAAAATCAGAACTCATAGAAGTTAAAGAGGCAGTCAAGGAAAAGAAGAAAGTGTAACCTGTGCTCATAGAGAATGCAGAAAAAAAATGTAAGAATCAAAGCTAAATAAAAGTCATGGGAAGATATTAGTAAGAACATAGAAAGTAAAGAAGTAAATATCAGGAAAGTGGCAAAATATTCTGAAGGCTATTGAAACAGCTTAGAAATGGTATTATAAAGGGAATTACAGGTGATATGAAAGGTGACATGAAAACCGAAGATAAAGATATTCTAGATGGCTGGAGTAATTACTTTGAAAGATTGTTAAATGAAAGAAGCAGTGACAGGAATGCAATGACTCAAATACTGATAAGAATTGAGAATTCTTATCAGTATTTGAAGTAGAAGCCATCAGAAACCTGAAATGTAGAAATGCAGCTTGAGTAAATGATATTTAACCAGAAATTCTCAAATATGGAGGTATAAAGTTTTACAGTGGGTGCATTGCATAATTCAGGAGTTTGGGTCAAATTCTGGATGATTTCAGCAGAGTTCTCATAGTACCCATCTACCAAAATCGAAATAAAATAATGTGAGAAGTCAAGTTCCCTACTGAGTGCTCCTGTAAGATATATGCAAGTATACTTGAGAAAAAAAAAAAAAAAAATTTAAAAGGTAAGCTTGGACAAGAACAAGCTGAAATCAGACAATACAGGTTGTCAGCAGTGGAACAGCTGCCAAAAGGAAAGCTCCTGGAACTTGGAGTGTTAGCAGAATTATGAGAGTAGCTAGGAATAAAGTAGTTGAATATATTAGCTGAAATTTGTCAACAGGTTTGGAAGAAAATACAGTGGCCTAGAGATCGGAAAACATCAATATTCATCCCAATTCCAAAAAAATCAAATTGCAGAGATTGTGAGAATAACATAACAACAACATAACATAACCTAATTTCACATGCAAGTAAAATAATAGTGAAAATAACCAAAAAAAAAGACTAGAACCATATGTGAATGGAGAAATGCCAGAAGAACAGGCAGGAACTAGAGACCAAATAGCAAAGAAAGAACGAGAATTTCAGATGGAAGTATTAGTCTGTTTTATTGATTATAAGAAAGGTTTTGATTGTGTGGATCACAAGACTATGGAATGTGATGAGATCAATGGGAATACCCAAGAATCTAACTCTCTTGATGAGAGAGCCATATAACAACCATATGAAGCTTCAGTAAAAACAGTCTTTGGAAAAACAGACTGTGTTTGAGTGGGAAAAGGGGGTTGTATACTGTCTCCCTATGGCCGAGTTAGACAAAGACCCAGCAGGAATTAAGATTGGTGACAAATAAATAATTTAAGATATGCAGATGATACAACACCCATAGCAGAAAAGTAATGAAGATGTGGAGGAGTTGATTCTGGTTAAAAAAAAAAAAAAAAAGTGAATTGAATGTAATTTAAATATCATCAAAACAAAAGTGTTGACTTCTGGCAATTTGGATGAATTTAAGATTGAGGGAGATAAAATAGAGATGGTTGAAAGTTATGATTTACTGAGATCCAGAATAAGAAATGTTGGTTCAGTGTGAAGATAGAAGAAAGATAGCCATGGGTGTGGGCCGGGGGGGGTATGTTAAACCTGACAAAAATTATGAAAGTTAGAGATGTTAATAAAGTCACAAAAGTTAAAATTGTCAAAGCAATGGTATTTCCTGATGTACGGATGTGAAAACTGGATTATTAAGAAGAAAGAAAACAAATTGCTTCATTTGAATTCTGAGTATGGAGGAGAAGATTATGAAATATCTCATGGACTGCAAGAATGACTGACAAAAAAGTTTTAGAGACCATAAAGACTACTCCATGGAGGCAATGATTGCTAAATAGAAATTAATGTGCATTGGGCATATTATGCAAGCAAATGAATCATTGAAAAGGCAGTTATGTTGTGGAAGATTTAGGGAATGAAAAGGAGAGGAAGAGTGCAAAAGAATTGGATAGACAACATAAGGGAACTTACCAACTTTGAACTTACAGTTGTTGAAAGAAAAGACAAGAGGCCAAGTGAGATGGAGAGTCTTTGTTCACATGATCACTAAGAGTTGGAAATGACTGGATGGCACATAACAACAGAGTATAATTTAGTTGTAAGCCAGCAGCTAGATTTGAATATGAATGTGAGGTGCGCATTATCTCCACTTATTTTTTCATCTATATGGATCACATTATGAAGAAAAGTAAGTAGTATTAAACCCAATATCAAAATTGGAGATGCTAATCTCAGCTCTCTACTTTATGCAGACAATGTTATACTTCTAAATAATCCAGTACAAATCTTCAGGATTCCCTGAGGAAATTGAATAACTGCTGTAATAAATATGATAAGAAAATCATCAATAAAAAAGACAAAGAAAATTATAATAGATAGAAACATTGAAAACATCAAGTGCATCCTAAATGGAGAACCTAGTAAAATGTTTCAGCTATTTAGGCACAGTTTTTTAGTGATGATGGCAAATTAGTATAGATGAATTGTTGTGGTTGGTGGAGTGAGTGGTGGAGACGGAGAGTTGTAGAGTAGGTACCCTCCTTCAGTGAGTCTTTGGACTCCCCTGGAGGTGTTTTGTAATAATAAAAAATATGAAAAGAGACAGCAGAATCAACAAAGCTGGTATGATAGGGAGACAACTGAATAATGTATATGGAAGAAGAGAGAAATTAGTCAGTACACTAAACTAATTGTATACAAGACTGTATTGAAACCAATTTTAATTTATGGATTTGAGAGTTGGGTTAAAAAAAAACACTTGATCGTAGATCAGAGATCACGGATGTAAGAGTTCCAAGAAAATATAAGATCTGATAATGTTGGAATCTTGACAGTTTGGAGGAAATTTGTCAACTGTAAATTAGTAATGATGTAAGTTTTTTATGCAATACTATCATAATGTCCTATACCCCCCCCCTCAGGGTGTATATCAGGAATTTGATGATGATAGTTTTGAATTTCACATGATTATCTTAGTACTTATAGTTTAAAATATTGGTCAGTATATTTTGAAACTTCGAATGACAGTGGTACGAAGTTTGCCAGGGAAAGAGATTGTTCTGTCATTAGAAAAACTATGGATGTGATTTGAGGTCAGCAAGACTGTCATTTAGGTATATGGAGTGGATGAAAATATAGTTTGCAGGAGAGATAGGGAAGAGGAAGCTAGTGATCCATTTGTAGTAGTTAGAAGGTAGAGCATAAGATGGTCTACCATCTTATGATGGTAATTTGGTGAGTAGCCCTGTGCCAGAACAGAATCAAATCTCACAAATGACCACACATATTTCTCTGAACCTTTTTATCACTTTTGTCCAAAAGGGTGGTGAGAATAATCACTTGCTGGTCACTTCATTGATTAGTTGGGTGTCCTACATCTTGGTAAGAAGAAGACTGTTGATGAACTCCATGATTTTTGGGTGACATCACTTTTTTTTTTTTTGGAATGGGCTGAATATAGGCTTGCTATGCTATAGACAAGCTGTACTGTGCAAGTAGCAAAGTTTGAATAGGTGTTAAAAATGAGATATTCTATTATTGATAATGTGGCAGGTGATTTGCTGAAGTTGTCTGTGTGAGTGGGAGGAGGAAAATAATGGGCAAGATTTTAGTTGATGTTATGATGGTACAAGCAGAATGAGTTAGGTAGCAGGAACATGGAAAGGAATTGATTACAACAGCCCTTTCAAAATTAGATTTCAACTTGTTGCTTTATTGCAGCTGTTGTGAGCTCAGTGTAGCGTAAGTGTGAAATTGAAGTTTTTGTCTTAAGCCATTTGTGATATGCTGAATGTTTTTTCTTGGACTGTTAGAAAACAGCTTGGATAGTGTTTGGAATTTTGAGTGGAATTATAAATTAAGGCTTTCATGCTAGTTAGAAACCTTTCTGTTATTTATCAGAGAAGGTTTTTAGATCATAGAGTGGAAATAATAATCAGACCAGGAAAAATAGAATATGAGGAATATCTTTTCTTTAAGTTACAAATGTAATTCTATTTTGTAGCATTGAATGAGACTTGCTGGATGAAGAATATTCCAGTCTGTGGTCCACATTACCAATAGAACTGACATCTACAGTATATTTGGAACGATATCTGAAAAGAAAACCACAGTTATTTGCAGGATAGCAAAGATTAACTAGCATCCTAGTAGCAGATGGGCTATCCGTGTTAGGTTATTGCTAACAGCAGATTTGGCATGCTTTCTGACTTGATCACTAGCATTATAGAAGGGAACCTAGTTTGTCATTTCTAGAAGATAATCTTATGGGAAAAAAAAAACAAAAACACCATGCTCCATCATAGTAATTTGGAAAAGAAAGACTGGAATCTGCAGCTGCCCTCAGAAATCAGAAATCAACGAAATTTTAATAAATACAGGTGCAAGAAACTTCCCAAAATTTGGGAAACTAATCCTTGGAGATTCCAATTTACAACCCCACCTAGACAACTTTAGCGTTATATCCATGTATTCAATTTAGTATTGTGTTGCCTTTATGCATGTGTTACAAGTGTTAGTTTATACTCCCTGAAGATATCTTAATGACTGAAATGAAATATTGGAAGAATTAAAATAGTTTTTAATCCTTTCCCAGTGCTGTTATACTTCATTGAATGTTTCAACATGTCTTCCCAGCACTTAAGCCTTAACACATCGGTAAGTGGAAGTACACATTATTTGTTACTATTAAGACCAAGAAAGTGGGTGTGGATTTTTTTTTTCCTAAACAATAATTATTTCTTTGTTTTCATTCATGTCTAGCTCTGATCCTCTATCCTTCATATCAAAGAAAAGGATCAGCATTTCCTTACTTTTTATTTTTGGCTAAAAGATGGTCAAATGTAACAATTTCTTATAATAGTTTTATTTCTTGACATACTGTCAGTTTTGCAGTAGAACTTGTTTATATGTGACTTCTTGAACATTTCTTTCACAGCATGATGTAGAAAACAATATGCTTGCACTGTAATCAACTTAAGATCAAGTAAAGCTGCCCTCTTGCTTTCGATAGGCAGTATCAGTAAGGTTGAATCATATCTCCTGTTTGATTGCTTCTCCGGTAATGTTAGTACAGTTGATTTTCACTGCAACAAATGTTTCATAATCTCTGAGTTTGATTTAATGAGTTGGCTGTAGTTGTCCTTAAAATAAATTCTAATTAGTTGTAAACAAAATGACATTTTAAATATTACTTTATTGTTGCAAGTTTAGACATCTACTTCTTCTCTGGATATTTGTCCCCCACATTGAAACATTTGTCATATTGTTATCTTGTTAAAACAGTCTGCCACCAATATTTTGATTCCGTCCTTCTTGAACATCTTCGTGCTATCATCACTGTTAAGCCTGCTAAAAGTCTCTTCCAATGAAGAAAGAGATGAAAGTTGCTGATTAAAAAATCAGGCAACAATGTGGGTACTTTGTAGCCACATTGTAGCCTGATGTAGCAGTGTGGTGTTTGTTATTGTGAATCAGAACGACTCCAAAGTTGAGAATTTGTCTTTTGTTTCAAATAGATTTTTGCCATTTTTGTAACTCACAGTAAACATCTTTGTTTATTATTGTTCCTAGCGGCATGAAGTCACTGAACGAGATACAGCATCAGTCCCAAAACATGGTATACAGGGTCTTAGAGGAAGAAAGCATCTGCCTGAATTTCTTTGCCTTCGGAGATCTGCTCTTGCCATTACATTGATTGCCACTTAATTTCTGGTTAGAAATTCGGGTCTTGTCTCATTTCCTGTTGTTGCATGCTTCAAAGCTTCATCACCTTCATTATCATACCATTCCAAAAAAAGTTCAGTGCTACCACCCATGCATTTTGTTTTGTCATCATTGGTGAGCATTTTGGCAACCATCTTGCACACGGTTTTGATAGTGTAAGTCAGGGGTGTCAAACTGGTGGGCCGCATGCGGCTCCCAAAGCAATTTTGTGCGGCCCATGATGCCTCAAGGAATTTTTTTAAAAAAAAGGATGGTTGCTTTTTATAATAAAACAGAAATACCGTATTTACTCAATATAACTCTCTTTCGCATATGACTCACACCCCCTGTACCCTGATTTTACTTAAAAAAAGAAATTAAAAAGTTGTACTGTGCATTGCATGTACTGTACATCGCACACGAAAATAAAGTTTAACCACTTTCGCTTCAGGACGATAACTCGCTCCCCACAGTAATAAACAACACACCTTCCCCAACTGCCATTATACTACAGATGCAAGAAAAACTAGTAGTTTTTTTGTACCACTGAATAAAGTACAGAGACATTTGCTGTCTGTGTAATATATTTCTCAACATGTTTAATATATTTCTTTAGTGCAATTAGAGACAACTGGTATAAAAATAACACTAACTAATGAGTCACATGTCTCCCCCCCCACACACATTAACCATGCTGTTTAGACTTAAGCAAAACCATATGTTTCACTGGCAAACACAGTAACTAAAATGTATTGTTTTTAGTTAGATGTGTGGTGTGTGAGTGCCCCACTAACTCAAACACAAAGCTGCAATAAAATTTGTAAATGCGTTAAAACTAAGACATATAGAGTGAATGTTGTTATGACAGTTTCAGATAATATGGAATTTGGTTGAAGAGAATTAGCATTTCAGCTCAAAAATGTCAACTTGACTTTTTGTTTTGGTAACGCGATATTTTGTTAATACCGTACCAATCATATCCACATCTTTATAGCTGTTCTATCTCTATTGGCCTACCATTGCTGTCTATTTTACGTTCTGCTTTCACTTCTCAGACATTCATGAAGGGTGTTCATTATGTATCTGAAATCTTGTAAATCACTTGTAATTTTTACTTGGAATAATGGGAAAGAAGATGACAATGCACACAAGGAAACCGCGCTTGAGGCCAGAAGTAGCTATAACGGAGAGGCGATTTTTGGTAAGTCATCCACATTTTCATTTTTTTTTCTTGAAAACTTTAGTTTCTAAAAATCCCCACATATATTCACACCATGATTTTTTAGCTTTAATTTTGGAGAAAAAAGGTGCAAGTTATATTCGAGTAAATACAGTATCGATTTGTTTTTTCATACGACATTTATAGTTACAATATGGATGCAACGACCTGCTATAATGTAATTGCAGTAATAAAAATTTATATCACAATTTCATTAGATCCGATCCTAAACAATCGTAAACTATATTTATGCTTTCATGGTTAATTTATAGCACGCTACTGGTAGCATACTGAAAAAGTTGAATTCTATTGGCTACCAGCTGTTCACGTGACGCGCAGCATATGCACTCATGAAAATCCAGCTATGAGTTTATAATTGCCTGCTACAGTCGATCAGTGATATTTGAAGTTCATTGCGCACGATTCAACGACAACCTAGCACTGAGAGAATTCCTTTTATTATTATTTTTTATTTTTATTTGCAATAGTATCGTGCACTGGTCTACAGTTTCGTACATTTTTATTCAAAAACATTTTTATAAAAATTGTTAATAATATATTTATTCACTGAGGCAATGTCACTTTCCAAGCCAAAAAGAAAAATTGCTGAAAGAAGAAAAATGAGAATTAAATTACTTCTGCCCTGAAACAAAGGACAAAATTGTGTGCATTATTTGTAATGAAATAATTTGTGTCGCCAAAGATATAATATAAAAAGGTGCTACGATAAAATTCACAAAGAACAATATTCACACTTTGAGGGTAAACTGAGAGAGAAGAAAAATTAAAAAGTATGAGGAATTCATTTCAAAGTTATCATAAGTATTTTCAAAACTTATGAAAGATAATGAATCAGCAGTGAGAGCCAGTTATGAAATCAGCTATTTATTGGCGAAACATTCCAAACCTTTTAGTGACGGTTCCTTGGTTAAGGAGTATATGATAAAAGCAGCCGAAAACGTATATCCCAAAAATGTGCAAGTATTTCGCGATATTTCTTTGTCCAGAAATACTGTGATGGAAAGAATAACCGAAATGGCAGATAATCTGCATGACCAGTTGCAAAAAATATCCACAAACGTACAGTGCTTTTCAGTTGCACTTGATGAAAGTTTCGATATTCACGACGTGGCTCAAGTTGCTTTGTTTCTTCGGGCTTGTGGCGACAATATGAATATTAATGAAAAGTTCTTGGAAATGATTCCCATCCATGGAACCACTACGGTGGGAAGACATTTTTGATGCCATGTGGAGCATTTGTGAAAAATACCAACTTCCTCTGAACAGGCTCATAGCAGTGAAAACCAATGGCACTCTAGCAATGACAGGCAAAAATAAAGGTTTTGTGTCAAGACTTGCAGCATACTTAAAGGAAATGTATCCAGACATTCCAAAAATGCAATCTTTCCACTGCATCATTCATCAGCAGGTCCTGTGTTCCAAAGTGTTGGAAATGAGCAGCGTACTCAAGCCTGTGACAAATACTGTGAACTTCATCCGATCCAGAAGCCTCAATCACCGCCAGTTTGCACAATTTCTAAAAGACTTGGAGAGTGAATTTGAAGGGCAGTATTACACAGAGATTCGTTGGTTATCTTGACACAAGGTTCTAAAAAGCTTATTTTTACTTTTAAAGGAGATCAAATTGTTCCTAGAAATGAAAAATCATGATGTTGCATTTCTTAATGATCAGACATGGGTACAAGATCTAGCATTCTTAGTTGATATTACAGGACATTTGAATGATTTAAATGTCAAACTTCAGGGGAAAGATCAGTTAATAATACATGTATGATGCACTGGCAAGTTTTAGATGTAAGTTAGTTTTGTTTCAAAATCATTTAAAACAGAATATTCTAAATTACTTTCCTATGTGTGAACAGTTAAACAATAAGAATCAAAGTTTTACCTTTTCTCAATATTGTCCCAAACTAGAAAAGATAAAAGAAGAATTTGATAGGCGATTTAAAGATTTTAAGGAGCAAGAAGTTTTTTTGCTTTTTACAGATCCTTTTTCCTTTAATTTTGAAAAAGCTCCTTTTTGGATTCAAATGGAACTTATTGATTTCCAAAATCATTCCATTCTAAAAGCGAAATACCAAGAAGTTGGTGTACCAAAAATATCCAAAAATAAAAAAAGTTTGCAGCAAATATTCTATGTTATTTTGGTAGCATCTATTTATGTGAACAATTATTCTCATGTATGAAAGGTAGCAAAACAGCCCACAGATCAAGATTGACTTGCGTTAACCTTTCTGGCATAATGAAGGTCATATGCTCACAATCTTTGAGTCCAAATTTTGGCAGGCTGGTTAATAATAAACGTTGTCAAGTGTCGGGAAAAAAATAAAATACTGAAATTAAATTGCTGTAATTATATTATGCAAGTGTGTGTGTGTGTGTGTGTGTGTGTGTGTGTGTATATATATATATATATATATATTAACCCAAAAATATTATTTTTCCCCAAAATAATTTCAGTAACATTTCAAAAATTCCCCAAAATATAGTTCTTCCCCCCCCCCCAAAAAATATATATATATATTTTTTTTTTATTTCAACACAAACACAAAAAATTTAAAACTGACAGGAGGCTCTGTATAATACTTTTTTTAGAATGTATAAATATATAAATAAAATACTGAAATTAAATTACTATAATTATATTATAGTAATTTAATTGATGGTGGTGACAGTATGCACAAGCAAATAGAAGAAATGGGTGGAAGGAGGGTGATTATTATGGGAGATTTCAACTATGGTCGCATTGATTGGAGTGAGGAGAGGACACACGGGAGGAAGGAACTGGATTTTATGCGGTTATTAAGGGATAACTATCTGCGACAGCATGTAATGGAAAATACTAGGGGTCAGAGAGTGCTTGACCTAGTAATTACATCTGAGGATTTGGCTGTAACAAATATGACCACATTGCCACCAATTGGTGAGAGTGATCATAGGGTTTTGACTTGGGAGGTGGATAGAGGTGTGGAATTTTCAATTAAGACAGGGTACATGTGGAATTATCGGGCTGGAAAGTATGACAAGCTTAGGAGTTTGATTGGTTCAGTGCCATGGCATGTACAACTGCAAGGACTAGAAGTTGATAGTGCATGGGAGGTAGTTAAGAAGTGCTTGCATGAAGCAATGGCTGACTGTATACCTAGAGTCCGAATAATAAATCAAGTAGGGGTTAAATGGATGAATAACACCATTAAGCTTGAGTTGCAAAAAAAGAAACAACTATGGAGGGAATTTAAGGAGAAGGGTGACCGACAGGCACATGAACGGTATAAAGCGCAGGCCAGAAGGGTGACGAGTGTGGTAAGAAAAGCAAAAAAGGATTACAAAAGAACATTGGCCATGCAGGCTAAAGAGAATCCTAAACAGTTTTTTAGATATGTAGCAAGTAAAAGGAAAAATGTACATGGCAGATTGATTTTAAAGAATGCCGATGGTAGGGAGGTAACTGAATCAGTTGAGATAGTTGAGTTACTGAGTGAGCACTTTGCAAAAGTATATCATCCAGGTGGTGACATTGCAGAAACGAATAAACCAGTAGATTATACGGGAATTGTGGTTAATGAAGTGGAGGTGAGTAGTCTATTGCATAACCTCAATGTCAATACATCTGTGGGATTGGATGGTATACCAGCTCGTGTTGTACGAGAAGCAGCTAAAGAATTGTCAGTACCCTTGACCATTTTGTTTAATTTGAGTCTCAGGTCTGGGTTAGTCCCGAGCAGGTGGAAAGAGGGGAAAATAGTTCCACTGCATAAAGGTGGTTCCAGGACTGCTGTTGTGAATTACCGACCGATTAGCATATCAGGAATCATTGTCAAGGTCTTAGAGAAAATAGTCAAGAGGAAAATACAAGATTGGATAGAAGAAAATGGGATACTGTATCGGGGACAGCATGGTTTTGTGAAGGGTAGGTCATGCCTCAGTAACTTGCTCACGTATTATAACACAGTGACGGCTGAACTGGATAAGGGTAATGGGTTTACGGTGATTCTACTAGACCTTGCCAAGGCCTTTGACAGGATTCCACATGGAATTCTAATCAGTAAATTGCAGCATATGGGAATGGACATAGGGTTGGTGGGATGGATAGGAGGGTGGTTGACGGAGAGATATCAGAGAGTGGTTTACTCGGGAGTAGAGTCCACAAGACGGCCTGTGACTAGTGGTGTGCCACAAGGATCTGTTCTTGGACCACTGCTGTTTAATTTGTTCATAAATGATATAGGAAATGATCTGAGAGGAACAGTTCATTTGTTTGCGGATGATGCGAAGTTGGGTAGGGCAATAGTGAATGCAGATGACGTCAAAATTTTGCAGGATGATTTGGATAGATTGGAGGTCTGGGCTAAGGAGAATGGATGTCAGTTTAATGTGGCAAAATGTAAGGTTATGCATTTTGGGGTGAAAAGATTGGCGGCAGTTTACTGCATTGGTGGAACCGTGCTCCAGGAAATTGATGAGGCACGAGATTTAGGAGTGTTGGTAGATAAGGAATTGAAATTTAGGGGACACATTGCAAAAGTGACCAAAACAGCTCATCAAATCACTTGGTTGCTGAAGAATACGTTGACAAGCAGAGACAAGCAGGTTATTGTTCCTCTCTATCGAGCCTTGATAAGATCCCATCTAGACTACTGTGCTCAGATTTGGTCACCTAGGTTTCTTCTTGATGGGGAGGAGGTGGAGAGGATCCAGAGGCGAGTGACCAAGATGATAGCAGGTCTGTGGAATGAACCTTATGAGAACAGGTTGAGGATTTGTGGGTTGCAAAAATTGGTTGATAGGCAGAGGAGGGGAGATATGATTGAGACATTCAAATTACTGAAGGGTTTCTATAAAATTAATTCAGAAGATATTTTTGAGAACAGGGCTGGTTGTGGGAGGACTAGGGGACATCCATGGAAACTGGGCAAAAGTGTGGTTAGTAGAGGTGTTAGAGCTGGGTTCTTTACTTTTAGAGTAGTGAATGAGTGGAATGCGCTCCCTGAGTCTGTGGTGGATGCTGTGACAGTGAATGAGTTTAAGGCGAGGTATGATAGATACTGTATGAATGTCAAATAGTTGTGATGAATATGATTTGGGGCCTCCCTCGATGAGTCTAATGACTCCCTGGAGTTGCCCGTAATAATAGTAATAATAATAGTAATATTATGCAAGTGTGTATATGTATATATGTATATATATTAACCCAAAAATATTATTTTTCCCCAAAATAATTTCAGTAACATTTCAAAAATTCCCCAAAATATAGTCCCCCCCCCTCAAAAAAATGTATATATATATATTTTTTTTTTTTTATTTCAACACAAACACAAAAAATTTCAAACTGACAGGAGGCTCTGTAAATTTTTGTGATGGTTATTAATGAGAGTCTATACTTTTTTCCGAATGTATAAATATATAAATATTTGATTTATTCAAATAAAATTTAATTTCACTTTAATTTGGAATCTATTGTGAATGTTAATATAATAAAAATATTCTTTATATTATTTTTTTTGAGTTGTCATAATCATTATACTATTATTTTATGTCTTGTAATGACTTAGAATAAATAAAATTTTTGTTATTCATTTTCCAATTTATTTACACTCATTTTTTTCACTTCCCTTCGATTCTAATTAGTGCAGGTTTTTTTAGTCAAATTTTTTGCGGTCCACTTGAGATGCACTTTTATAGCAAATGGCCTGGGGTCCAATTGAGTTTGAGACTCCTGGTGATTTTGAGTTTGAGACTCCATGACAATTTCTGTTAGTAAATAATGAGAATTGTGCAGAAAATGTTTAGTCAACTTAGGAATGGTGAATTTTCTGTTGTCACAATTCTTCTTATTTACCTGGTCAAGCACATCACTAGTAAACTTCATCTGCTGCATTTACTCTTCTTCAAACTCCAATAACTACTCAAGCCTCTTCACATTCTCTCCATGAAACTTGACCATCTGCAACGAAGCCATCCAAATAGTGAGGTCATCTTCGTAGTTGACCTCAGTATCCATAATTCCAACTAGCTCCCCTTTTCCAACACCATTGACCATGTTAGATGATTGTTAGATGAGATGCAGAAATTTTTGATATAAGTAATGACTTATCACAAATCATTCATCTACCTATGCAAATTCCTGATAACCCTCTTCACTCACCCAATACTTTGAATATCTCATTAACCAGTTCTCCCTCCAAATACACCACAGATGCCACCTCCCCTCTCAGCAACTCAGACCACAATCTTGTACATCTCTCTCTCACAGAACACCCATGATCAAGCTGCTTCCAGCCACACAGTCTGGCACTACAAAGACAGAAAATGAGATGACTTCCAGAACTTCTCCTCCTCCTCCTTTCCATGGTTGGACTATGGCTTCAGCTCATCTAACCCTAACACCTGCTCTGAACAAGTCAGAGAAATTATCTTTCCTGACATGAAGACCTTTATCTCCCATTCTGCTTAGAATCCTCATCCACTTTCCAAGTCCCGGTTCAACAGAAAGTGTAGCAGAGCCATTGAAGAAAAAAATTCAGCTTACCACAGGGGACTTGCATCAAGAACTCCAGCTTCATACTTTGCCTATCAAGCACGCAACAAATGCAAAGTAGTCATCAGCAGATCCAAATCCAATTTCATTCAAGCCAACAGCAGATAACTTTCCTACTGTCCAAAGGGAAGCCGTTCTTTCTGGTCCCTTGCTAAAGCCATTAGACACAACTTCTGCTCATCTGCCTCCCTCCCTCTCTCTCTCTCTCTCTCTCTCTCTCTCTCTCTCAACACACACACACACACACTGATGGTTCCCACTGTTACTTCAGCAGAAGATAAAGCTGACCTCCCAACATCACTCTTTTTTTCAAACTCCTGCATTGATGACCAAGCCACCTACCAAACTGGAAGCCAAGAACTGTATGCTTCCTGTAGTTTTCCGACAGAAAAAAATGAGGAAACTACTAAAAAAAAGTTGGGTACTGAAAAGTCTTCTGGTCCTAATGGCATCTCTCCAGTTGTTCGCAAATATTGTGCTCCAGAGTTAACACCTGTCCTGCATTATCTCTACAATTTATCTGTATGTATCTGTATCTCTACAATATATATGTATCTTGTACTCATCCTAATGTGTCTAAGTAATCTCATATCCATTCTATATCAAAAAAGGGCAATAGAGGTCTACTGTAAAACTACTGACGAATTGCCATCACCTTAGTTCTCTCCAAAATAATAGAGAAAGTCATCAATAGTCAACTCCTCCATTACTTAGAGGCCTACCAATTATCCAGTGGCCACCAATATGGATTCTTCCATTTAAGATCCCCTGCTGACTTCTTAGCTCACATCACCCGCCACTGAACACGTACAATGGAAAGGTTCAGCAAAACTTGTGTCTGGGATCTAAACAAACCTTCCATCCTTTGGTATACTTTCCCCCTCTGTAATTGGCTTACTAGCTTCCTTTCTTGTTGTTCACTGCATGTCCTGGTTGATGGTTCCCTCTTCAAGCTTAACAGCCAATGCAGGAATACCTCAGGACTGTGTCCTATCACCTGCCCTCTTTCTCATTTACATAAATAACCTACTGTGTCATCACTAATCCTATCCAGTTTTGTAGATGATATCTGACCACAACTTTTCATACTGCTCATTTGACAAACAACACATTGAATAGTGTTGGATCCTACTTCTTAATTTATACTTTGGATCCGACATTTAGTTATTACGATGTTCTTAACCTAAAAAATAGTTGCTAGTTGATTTCTAATACAAATATAGAGAAAATTTATATTTATAGACTGCGCCACTCTATATCTGGATTAGTTCAAGAATTGAAGATAAATCAACCTTCAACTGTTTCTCCTTAAAATATATACTGGCTGAGTATATTTAACTTTCTTAATTCACCCGCTTTGGTTCGAATATTTTATGACTGGTGCAGTAAAAGAGATTCAGGCAAAATACAACTTTCGATTAACAAAAACAAGCATTTAATTTTAGAATCATAAATTTTACACTTAAATTCAAATCAGTAATTAAGATATCGCAAACATTTTAACTTCTGATAAATTCAATCATACAACTCAGACAATGATAAATCTGTTATCTCTAAAATACAGTCTTCTCACAGTTCTTTAAGTTCCAAATACAACAAAAATTGCAGTAATACCTCTTCACAAACAAACACTTTTAAATTTACACTTCAGCTAACTTCCTCAATAGTTACTGTTAGTATAAGGAAATTCTAGGATGAAACTCTCACACTTTTCTGTAAAGGAATATTAATGGTTGGAATAATCTTACCGATAATCTTCTATCTTCATCAATTTATACATAAACACTTTTAACAATAAACGGCACTCTTTTAAAATAATTCTTCTAAGCAATAACTGAATTAATCGTCAGTCACTATACACATAAACAAACGTTCTTGCATAAAGTACTACTGATCACTCATGAAATAAGGCAGCACACAACAATTCTTAACTTGAGGTCTTATATGCACAGTTGTTCATTCTTCCTGCATTCAATTAATTCTTTAGGCACTATAATTCTTAACACAGCTAACGGTAAACTTCAACTTTACAGCTCTACTATTCTCTAGAAACTTCGTAATTTGCTTCAAGGTTCCGTATGCCCTTGAAAGGTCGGCGCTGAAACTAAATCTCAATTCAAGTGTCTCTAGTCTATTTAATAGTCTCTCAGCCTTTTTTTCGTAGCTATAATTGTTGTTCTACAACTTATTAGCTAACCGCCTCTCGACTAGTAGACTTTATTTAGCTGCTTGAGTGACTTGCCGACTCGCTATTATCGCGCTGTGATTTTCGAATGCCGAATGCTCAGATTCCAACCTAATGCCAATCTCTCTCTTATAAATCTCTAATGCTCTCTCTTTTCCAGTGTTCCTCGCTTTTTATATCCGTTTTTCCTGCCTAAATTCTTCTCGTGATCTCTTTAACTAATTCCTTTTTAGTAAACTTTCAGCTTTCTCCCCACGTTCTGTTCCAAAAACATGCTCGTTCACTTATGTTTCCATGACAACCAAACAAAATATAATAAAATCGAGGTATTGCATAATGCTAAACTTCTACAACCAGGAACAAAATAAGAATATTTAGATTTCAATTAATGTGCAGTTAAATCATCAAATACAAGTTCTTATAATATTAACATAGTAATAATTAAAATAATAATTAAAATGAATAATAATATTTACTATAGTCTTATCACTATTAATACATATATCTTTGATTAAATAATTAGATATTAGACAAAATTAAAGTAGTTATATGAATATTAAAATGTAAAATAAGTTGTTTACATTAAATAATATTTACAAGTCTAGCCTTTGTGATGGAAGATCATGTTGGATTCTGAAGCAAATAATAATTACTCTAATCTCTACATAATCAGAATCCAACAACAGATACCCTAAGCATCAATGCTTATTTTAGATTCTGCCAAGAATCCAATTTTTTATTTTTCAAATAGTTTCATTTTTTATTGAATAATATTTATATAGTTGAGTCTATAGTACACTTGTAAGAGCTGCTTAGTTTTAATTTAATTTTTTTACATTTTTCTTTTCAGTGTAATGTCAATTTTATACTGCTTAAAACTAAGTGATGGCCACTTCCAATTTCACATTCCTGACAATTATGTTCTTGTATCCTCTAACATGAAGATATTATTATATAATATTGTCAAAAGAATTTTCTTTCTTATTGTGTTTTCAGTGTGAATTTTTGCATATCTCTATGTTGAAATATGATGTTAGGGATGACTGTCTATTTGTGTCCTAAGAAAAATCCAGCCAGCACTTACATCTTATTTCTATATGCCTAGAATTCATTTCCTACCTTGCCATTTAGATTTCCAATGAAGTCCACCTTTTTTGTTTTTCCTGTGTTCAGCTGCCTTCTTTAATGACCTGAAAATTCTCCACTTCCTTAGGAGAACTTTCTGGAGACCATAGGCAGAAATATGTTGCATTGTCCACTTCCAATCAAAAAGTTTATCTTCGTGTTTGCTGCTGAATATACTATCCTTACTCCTTTCTCTACTTGATCACTGTTCAAATATAACATTTCTATTTATTATTTAGAAGGATTTCATCTGTTTGTCTTCGTCTTCCAATTATATCCACATGCCAGCTTGGTTATCAGAGTGGTTAGCATGCCTGCTCTCCAACCAACAAACTGCAGGTTTGAATCTGCCATGGCATGGATGTTTATGATTGTCCTTAGGTGGGAGATGAATTTCATTGCCTTGTGTGAGACCACTGCCCTGCTTACTGGAGTCTTGAAGTGGCTTGAAAAAAATTCCATGTTTGGTCTCTAGAGCAGGGTTTCCAGACTGTATAAAAAAAAAAATTAAAAATAATATATAAAAAAATTAATAAATAAAAAATAGGGGAAAAAATACTTAGCCCACCCATGGTGCAAAGTATACTATAGCTTTGCAAATAGCCTTTCATGGGTGGGAGCAACATAAAAAAAAAAGTAGTTCTCTAATCCTTTCAACTGCCTTTGAAAAATCCAGCAGCATTATGTAGTCATGCCCTTTATCCAACTCAGCCATCACTCTGTTATAAAAAGTAAGAAAGTACTAAGGTAGGCCCTACTCTTCAGTGCAAGTAAAGGTATTGTTCCATAAATTGCTACTGCAGTCTTAGTGTTTCCTTTATGCAACAGAACTATTTTTCCTTGCTATTTTCCCTTCAACTTTACTGGAATTGAGATGCAAGTTAAACAGCCTCATCAGAGGCCATACCAGTTATTTTTTTACATTCTCTTACCCAAGCTGATATCCTATCTTATCTTATGGCTGTGTTTACATCAAAATTCTGCAGTATCCTAAGTACTTCTAATTCATCACCTTTCAGTCATTAGTACCTACCAAAACAATCAGTTGTTTTACTTTAATATCTTTCTGCATCCTGACAGCTTCACTAATATTAATTTTTGCTCCAGGGAAATAGAATTTACTCACATTCTCATTAAATACTCATCTTATCATAGGATCACCATAAAATTATTTTTCCTTATTCTTTTCATGTTTCCTGTTACTTTTCACCTCTTGTTTTGTTCTCTTCTCAGCTTTACCAACTTGGTTTCTGCAGTTGTTCATTCTCATGCTTTGACCTATGAAGTACTCCATGTAAATATGCTATTTCTTTCATAACATCCTCTTCATTCTCCTGACCTTCTACTACTGCACTTTCATCAACAATGTTGCTTACCCTTACATTTTTATGACTTATCAGGGTACTCTTCTTTGCTATGTTCATACAAATGGCACTCATTCTAAACACTTTTCCTACATATTATTCATTCACCTGTCTTGCTTTCCTTCCACAAATATTTGACATTTTCCGATGAATGCATTTCACACATGCTACATCAAACAAAATCTTGTATATTAAACTCCTCTAATAAAGATATCTCTGCCCATATTCTGTTATGCATTGGCATCATATCAACAGTATCTAGTATAATACAAAATATACAACTTCTTAAAAAGTACTTTATCATGAGTAATGGCAGTCATCTGAACCATATTTCCTGATTTTCATAAACAGTAAAACAACTTTGTTGTCTTGTCAATGTTATCTTAGGATAGTGATATTTGGTAGACCTAAAGGTGTGGTGGCATTTAGTTTATTTCAATTTATCATCATCAGAAAAAGAAAAAAAAAACTCGATGAAAAATGAAACGTTGATTGTTACTTGCTTAATGTTAAGTAAAGTGATTATTCTAACACGTGTGTTATGTCTCCATAAATTCTTTGCTATTGAATGCTGAACACCACATAACCTTAAAAGAAAGAATTTCATAATCCATGGAGATCTGACCCACAAGCAATGCAGTCACTACAGTAAGATGAAATTTCGTGTTTCTATGTTAATTAATCAGCTAGCCTTTCTAAAACGATGTAGAGACATCTTCTTGATACTGAACTGCATTAAAATAAAAAAGAGGTTTACTTCAGCCAAAGTGCTCCATATTTATGCCCATATGGAAAAAGCTTTGTTGAGAAAACAGATCCATGGGTCTTGCAAAAATTTCACAGTTATTCAAGCTAGCATGTTTTACAACAAAAATCAGAGATGTTGAGCTACTTAAATCCCGATATTTTTGGATATTCTAGAGAGGATTACGGATGACTCTGCAAAGCACATTTTACTTAAAACAAAGAAAAATTAATAGCGAAGTTTCAAGCACTAAAAGAACAAAGCAACAGACAATCCAGACACCATATCCAGAGGAACAGCCAATCACCTATGAGCGAAGTTAGAAGCCACCAACTGACCATGGCCAAGTGATCAACAAATCCATACAACCTTAATGCTGGGGAGCTCTCGCTTCTGCAAAAAAGGCCTGAACTACGCTATTGCACCAAGGTCAGTTAACAAATTAGATTTTATTTATCATATTGAAAGAGGTCTAAAATCCCTCCATCCCTTCTAATTTAGCCAACAAAATATGAATGGAAACATCATACGTATTAAACTCTAATAAACAACTAAGTTGCAACCTAATCAGGACAGAAAAATTAGCAATTAAATCACTAAAAATAACTTAGACATTGTGATTACAAAAGGAGATAGATAATGCTCATTGTCCTTGATTGGACAGCATACCTAGATAAAATGAACCTATTGGTATCTGACCACAATACATACCAAATGGTGAATTACAACCCTACAAACCGCATCAAAAAGAAAACAACAGAATTAATCAAATCGGTGATCACATGGCCAGAGGAAACAACCAAAATACTTATACCACATTATGCCCATGCTCCTAAAATTTATGGCCTGCCAAAAATACACAAAACAAACACACCACTACGACTGATAGTTGAAGGAATCGACAGCCCTAATTTCGGTTTGAGGGCAGATGGTCCAAGATTTTTTTGTCCTTTTATTTATAAGTTTGTCCAATGAACACTCGTCCAGTCGGACATTTTGTCCAATCTCAATTTGTCCCATCGATGTCAACTGACTATTATTGTCATCTTTGTCAACTGACTAACCTAACTCAATCCACCTGACCAACCAGTGTGTCAACTGACTTACCCAACCTGACTAATTTGACCAACCAATGTGTCAACTGACTTACCCAACCTGACTAATTTGACCAACCAATGTGTCAACTGACTAACCTAACTTACTAACCTGACCAAACAAGGTGTAAACTGACTAACCCAACCAAACTGACCTGACTAACCTGACCAACCAATGTGTCAACTGTCTAACCCAACCCAACCAATGTGTCAACTGTCTAACCCAACCCAACCAATGTGTCAACTGACTAACCCAACCTACCCTAACGTGTGACGATGGACCATGCATATTGTCTTGCACCCTTCTCATTTGTGTCAACTGACTATTATTGCAAGCTGTGTCAAATGACTACTGTGCCAACTGACTAACCTAACGTGTGAGGGTGGACCATGCATATTGTCTTGTATTTCGTCCAATTATTTTCAATTGTACAAATAGAATGTAATGATAGAAAGTAGGATGAAATGTCCTACTGGACGAGAAAAGTAATGAACTGTCCTGAAACCCTAATTTCACTTAGCCGTGAAATTAGTGGCCACACTCAAGGAGCTGGTAGGTCATTCCCCACCCTACATGAAAATTGCACAACACTTCATAAACAAGATTAGATTTCTAATATTCTCATATTAGAAACATTGCACTCAACAACAAAGATTTATTAGTCGGCTTTAACATAACTGCCCCTTTTCACTAATGTCCTTATCAATGATATTATTCTTCTCTTACAAAACATATTTCTACCTGATGGCCCTCTTTGCCCACGTACTCCACTCTGGGTATTTCGTGTGGGAAAATAATTTTTATATACAAAAAGAAGGTACAGCCATGGGCTCGCCACTTCTCCCCCCCCCCCCTTTTCCCAGTACCTAACTTTTCCATGGAAGGCAATGAGCTGTAGATTCAGCCAGCCTAAAACCCAAAGTCTGGCTCAGATTATGTTGATGATATTTTTTCCATTTGGCCCAACGGCCACGAAACATTAAATACATTCTTAAGCCACCTGAACAAACAAAACAAACATATCCAATTCATCATCAAAATCAAAAACAACTCTCTTACTTTTTTTTTTTTAGATGCACTTGTCACACATCTTCCCTTAGGCTGCCTCTCCTTCACTGTCTACTGCAAACCTACACATGCAGGCCAATACATACATAAAAATTCATACCACCATACAACACAAAAACTAGGGGTCATCAGCACCTTCAAACACAGAGCCCTAAGTTTTCTCCAATGACAAGCTCTGAACCTAGAATTTGAAATCATTAATCAAACATTTGTCAAAAAAAATTGCTACAATAAAAAAACAGTTCATAAGATCCTCCATAAAAATGCCATTAAAAGCAAAAAAAAGATTACAAGAATGCCATAACCATGCCCTACATTATGGGCATTTCAGAAAAAATATAGAACACTACTTAAATACAACATCAAGACAACCTTCAAACTCCCAGCAAAACTAAGAAATTTACTTAGCTCCTCCAAAGATCCTCTTCTATACTTTGTCTACCCTGGGGTTTACAAAATTCAATGCATCTGTAACCTACCTTATATAGAGGAAACAGGATGCACCATCCCAATCAGAAAAGATGAACACAAATGACACATTAAATACCTCCACTATGGTAAAACAAGCTTATCAGACCATGCACTCTAAACATGCTACAGAAGGCACTAAGTCCCTACATCGCACCAAAACCTGGTATGAAAGAAAATTCAAACAAGTTTGTGAAATGCTAGAACGTCATCCAAATCTGAACAAAAATGATGGATTAATTATTCCAAGAATGAGGAGGACCCATCTTCAACCTTTAACCAGAACAACCCCAGACAGAAGAAAATCTCAATGCGAAAGGACTATCATCATCCAATTCCTGCCATGTACCCTCAAGGGGTGTACAGAATATGATATTACTACATGAAAAATTTACATCATTATTAACTATCTATCTTCCTCCAAATCAGTCTGTTACTTGTCAAGACTCCAACATTATCAGATCTTACGTTTCTATCGTCTAAGGCACTTTTTACCGTATAATTCCATCTATAACTTGGTCTTCCTCTGGGTCGTTTTCCTGCCAACCTGGTAGAGAACACTTGTTTTGCTAATCTTTCCTCGCCCATTCTGTTTAAGTGACCATACCACCTGAGATTAGCTCTGCTAATGCACTCCTAGATGTCGACAATGTCAGTTCTTTCCTAATATCCTCATTTTTAATATGATATTAACATTGATGCCATCTGTTCATGCCCCTAATCTTTCTCAGAACTTTCATATCTGCAGTCTCTGGTCAAGTGTTTTACTTCTGACCCAGCTCTCAGATCCATAAGTTAAAACTGGTTTGAACACTGTCTTATATACAGCTAATTTAGTGTTCTGACTAATTTCTCTCTTAATCATGCAGAGGTTTCTGTGGGTAAGAAGTTCAATCGAATCATTCCATTTTTTTTGACCACATTTTTATAAAAGACCGTTTTTTAAAACTAAACAAGTACTAAAAAACAAACCCGACAAGTTTCGTTAGTCATCAGACTAACATCTTCAGGGGTAAAGATAACTAACAGTTTAAAGCACAAACTATAAGAAATTACAAAAAAACAAGTTCATTTATTGGTATTATGAACATCAAAAAAAGTTCGTTAAAAAACCGAATAACAGATCTATACAACCGTTAATACACATTAGCTGGAAACAATGCTATTTGATATCACGTTCTGTGGTTCACTTTCACTCTGTCCGAGGTCTGAACTGGGTAAATTTTTAATAAACGCTGACCAAACTTGATTTAAAATCAAGCCTTGATTTTTGTTGCATTTGCGTAGGTTTTATCAATTTAGGACATGTTTGTTCTGTCCCAGAGTACATCATGACCAGTAGAAGCTGTGTGAAATGCCAAGCCAGACTTATTTTCTCTCTTTTTTTTTTTTACGTCCTTTTGATGTTCGCTCATGTAGATTTCTCCCGATCTCCCCATCTGGCCTACTTAGCAGATGCCACAGGAATAGTGAATATTATAAACTCCTGGTTTTTTCATTGGGTGATGTGGGTTTTGGAGGATGAAGAGATTTTGATATTTTTTTTCAAGTGGCAGGAAAGTCACTTTTATGTTGTACTTGTAGAGAAGTTTGGTTAATTTATCTGTTACATTTTTGATATAAGGAAGGGTCTTGAAGTCTTGTTTATTTAAGTTTCTTGTAGGTGCTGTATTGAGAATTTTTCTTAATTGTCTTAGTTTTGAAACCATTCAGTTGCAGGATCTGTGTTAAGTATTGTATTTCTTCTTTCCGCTTTTCTTCTATACTGGAGATGCTGTATGCTTTATTATCCCTTAAGGTTTTGATGAGGCCTATTTTTTGCTTGGGATGGTGGTGTGAGGTAGCATGAAGGAATCTTCCTGTGTTTGTTGGCTTTCTATAAATGGAGAATGATAATCTGTTTTTTATTTCATTTATTTCTATAAGGATGTCTAGGAAAGGAAGTTTTTTATTTTCTTCTAGTTCAAGAGTAAATTTTATGTTAGGATGTAAGTTATTAAGATAGTCTTTAAATGCAATCAGTTCTAGTGTTGTTCCTGGCCAAATGATAAAGATATCGTCCACATAGCAGAGCCAAATTTTTGGTTTGATGTGCCAGGTTTGTAGAGAATTATTTTCAGAATTTTCCATATAGAGGTTTGCTAGAGCTGGTGAGAGAGGTGAACCATTGCTAGTCCTTCTTTTTGTTCCAAGAGTTTGTCTTGGTAAAGAAAGAACGTGTTTTTATGCAATGTTCGTAGAACTGTACAATGTCCAGTGGGAAGAGATTTTCTAGGATGTTTACTATTTCATTTCTTGGAATCTTTGTGAAAAGGCTGACCACATCTAAACTCACTAATATGTCTGGAAGATCGATGTGTATATCTTTTACTTTTTCTATGAAGTCAATGAACGATAGTGTTTTTCCTATATGTGGTAAAATCAAGTTTCTAAGGTGCTTTGCCAGATTTGAGGTAGGAGAGTCCCTTCCATCTACTATCGGTCTTAGTGGTATATCTCATTTATGAATTTTGGGAACTCCATATATTCTAGGAACTAGTGGGTAGATTGTAAATTTCTTTTTAGTTCCTCAGACCAATTTGGTATATTCTTGATAAATTCATTGGTTTTGTTGTGAGTTCACTAAGTGGGTCTCTGTCTAATGCTGTGTAGGTGTTGGAATCTTCAAGAAGGCTTTTCATTTTTTCGTTATAATCTTCTGAGTTTAAAATCACTGTTGCATTTCCTTTGTCTGCTTTTATTATGATTTTATCTGATTTGAGTTTATTAAGGGCTGCAAATTATGTTTTTTGTAGTTTTTTTAGTGGTAATGTGTAATTTAATAGTAATGCTGTGCTTTGAATGCAGATCAGATCTGCTATTTCTCTCTTATCGATATGAATTTATTCAATTGACTTCCTGCCATACCAGCTTTGTTGATTCAGTTGTCTATTTCCATATTTAATTTAACATCTTCACTAAAAACCATGCCTGAGTAGCTGAAATGTTTTACTTGTTGTATAGGTTCTCCATTCACAATGCAGTTGACATTTTCAGTGAATCTGTTTATTTTCATTGTCTTTGTCTTGTTATTGCTGACCTTCATAGCATATCTATTACAACAGTTATTCAATTTAGTCAGGGAGCTTGCAGACTTGTAGCAGATTTATTTAGAAGTATAAATCATCTGCATAAAGCAGAGAGCGGACATTAACATCTCCAACTTTGATATCAGGTTTAATACCACTTTCCTTCATAATGTGATCTGTATAGATAATGAATAGCAGAGGAGATAATGTACATCCTTGTCTGACACCAGATTTAACTTTAAACCATCTTCCTGTACTTCCTTCAATTCTAACTGCTGACTTACAACTCGAATAAAGACTAAGTATTGCTTGATATAATGCCCCATTAACACCATATGACTGTAGCGTATTGAACAGCTTCTCTCTTGGCACCTTGTCATATGAATTTTCCAGAACTACAAACTTAAATACAGATCTTTGTTATATTCCCATGATTTCTCCACTATTTGTCGTAAAGTGAAGATTTGATCCTGACAGCCTCTATTTGACCTGAATCCAGCTTGTTCTTCACCAAGCTTTTCTTCCACAATTCGTCTCAACCATTTCTCAAATATACTTGCATAAATCTTACCAGGAACACTCAGTAGGAAAATACCTCTGTAATTCTCACATTCAGTTTTATTTCCCTTTTTATAATGGGTACCATGAAAGCTCTACTCCAATCATCGGGAATTCGTCCCTCTATCAAGGCATTCTGAAGCATGCAGTTCAGCCACTGTAAAACTTTTATACCTTTATACTTCAGCATTTCTGGTCGAATATCATCTAATCCTGCTGCCTTTCCACATTTCAAGCCTTTGATGGCTTTTTCTACTTCAAGTATGGATATGTGTTCCTGACTGTATGCCTGTTGAGTGTTTTTTACCACTGTGCTATCACTGCTTATTTCATTTAGCAATTTTTCGAAGTAATTACTCCATACTTTAAGGATATCTATTTTTCTCCAGTTTTCACGTCACCTTTATCATCTCTAATTCCTTTTACAACATTCTTTCCTCCATTTCTGGGCTTCTTCAACAACCTCAAGAATATCTTGCCACCTTGTTGATATTTATTTTCTATGTTCTTGCCAAAGTCCTCCCATGACTTGCTAATTTTACACAGTTTTTCGCTTTCTTACATTTGTCTTTGTATTCTCTAAGAGCACAAGCTGACTTATTTGCCAGAAACATTTGATATGTTTTCTTCTTTTCCTTTACTGCCTCTTTGACTTCCTGTGTCCACCATTGAGTTCTGATTTTTCTATCCTTATAGACGACCTCACCACATGCCTCGCTGACTGAATCAATCAGGATTTTCTTCAAGGCTTGCCACTGAATCTCCAATGTTTGATTCCTGTTCTCAAACTCTTTCATTTTTTCTTCAATAATCTTTGTGTATTTTAGTCTACAGTTCACATCTGAGATCTGCTCAACTTTTATTCGCTTTAAAACTTTCTTACGTGTTATTCTTTTCAATGTGAAATTCAATTTTATCCTGTTCATGACTAAATTGTGATCACTTCCAATTTCAAATCCTCTGTACACCCTGGTGTCCTGCACCAGGGAGAAAACATCACTATCAACAATAACATAGTCAATGAGACTTTTCTTATTCCTTGCCTCGTCTCTCCATGTGAATTTGTGCACATTTTTATGTTGGAACATGGTGTTAGTAATAACCAGTCCATGTCCTGAGCAGAAATCCAATAGGTATTTGCCATTATTATTAGCTTTGCTCTTTTCTCCAAATTTTCCCAAAATATTTGTGTATGTCTGACAATCATTTCCTACTCTGCTATTTAGATCCCCAACAAGAACCAACTTTTCCTTTTTCATTGTGTTAGTTACTTTCTCTAAAGCCTCAAAAAAAAAAAAAAAAAAATTCCTCTACTTCTACCTTAGTAGAACCTTCTGTGGGACCATAGGCAGAAGTAAGTAAGTCTCATTGTCCAATTCCCCATTCTGATATTAGCCCACATCACTCTACTTGAGGCTGCTTGCCATTCAAGAAAGTTAGCCTCGTATTTAGTGTTGAATACTATGGTTACCCCTTCTTTTCCTTGATTGTCATTGCCTGAATATAACATTTTGTATTTATTGCTCAGAAAGATCTCGCCAGTTTTTGTCTTTTTTGTTTCAGTCACCCCTATTATGTCGATCTGGTACTTATCTAATTTTGCTAGCTCCATTTCTTTGCCATTCAGGCTTCTTATGTTGATAGTACTGATCGTTAACTCTGGTGATGTTTAGTTGGGGTGTGTTTTCAGATTTGTTCCAGTAACTGACTTTTCGCTGTTTGCCCTGGTTCCCTGGCAAAAACAATTGGGGGAGGGGGGGGGGCCTTGTTTAACTGGGCGACACCCTATCCGGCATGAAATTTTGTCATGTTATACCATCATTTTGTATTTTGGTTTAAGCCAATAAGAATACAATTTGGTCGGCTAAATCCCAAATTGCCACCCCATCCTCATTCGTTTAGTATCCAGGTAGATACCCAACAGGGTGCACCATGAGAAGGTGAGGATTGGACATTAGGTCAGTAGCCCTGGTCGGTTCTCTACATTCCTTTAAAGGCTATATGAAGGTCTCCTCTTAGTTATACAGATTTGACCCTTAAGCACTCCAAAAGGACTGTAGAAATTGTTTAATGTACTTCAGTTTTTTTTTTTTTTCCCACTAGATGTCAGGCTAGGATAAATGATTAACAAACATTTAGATTCATTTGACTTTTCTATAGTGCAATATGTGTTTACTAAAATAAAGAGCCAAAAGGCTTCATTTCAGCAATGCAAAATTTATAAAAATCAAGTAGATATAATATCCAGCATTATTTCAAAGCTGAATGTAGAATCTATGAAAGTTTTGTAAAAAAAAAAAAAAAAAAAAGTAGATCAGAGAGCTTACGGGAATACGCCTGCTGGTATTTACAAGTTGCCTTAGTGCCAACCACCTAGGTGTCAATATGTAGACTTTTAGATATACATATTTATATGTATATCGGGCATACATATGTATATTTCCTGATGATGACCTCAATACAGAGGTCGAAACATCGATTGTTACTTGCTTAATGTTAAGTACAGTAATTATTCTAACATGTATTGTCTTCATAAATTCTTCACTATGAATGTTGACTACCGTGCAACCTTAAAAGAAAGAATTCAACTGATATATGTTTAATATTTTATATTTTTTTTCAGTAATGGCTTTCACATAAGGTATTTTCACTACGTTGGCATCAGATCAATTTTGACGGATGTCGCTTCAAAAGTTTTACATAGTGCTAAAATTCAGTTAGCAGATAGCCTTCTTTTAGTTATTCCTTTTAATTTTATTTATTTTGTGTGTGTGTGCTTGTGTACACACATGCAGGTATTTAGTATATCTGTTAGTATATGTGGGTTTATAGTAAGTCATTAGAATTATAGTTTAAACTACCCAGAAAGGACAAGAATTTTTTAATGTAAATTTAATTTGAAATGGGGGGCATATGATTATTTAAATGTACAAAAAAATTGTCAGGGTGTGTATAGGACAGACGACCATTGAGAAAAATTATCTGGTTTTGTTCTTAAAGCTTTACATTTGCATTAATGAAATGTCGAATATATTTGTACAGACTAATTACTGATCTGTGTATATTTTCATCCATTATACATTATACTGTTAATAAGAGCAGGCAACAATCCTTTTTTGATTCTCGTATAAATGTATCTTTGAACATTTCTTGCTCCTTTCTCGGAGTAGAATATATCTATATTATGTGACTTTCATTCGCAAAAGGGTTTTAAACCTATAGTACATTAGCACTATAGGTTTCAAACTACTCTAGGTGGCTACAGATTGTTTTTCAACATTTTTGTGTATTTTTTACCTAATTTGGAAACCCTGCTCTAGAGACTAAATGTGGAACTTTCTCAAGCCATTTCAGGCATCCAGCAAGCAGTTCAATATCCCACACTAGGCAATGAAATTAATCTTCCACTTCTAAAGACAATTGCAAACATTCATCCCAAATGTTGAGATTCCAGACTGCAGCCAGTTGGTTGGACATCAGATACGTGAACCAGTATAAATTTTATAATTTTTTTTTAGTAACTTTCAGAAGTTTATGCATGAACTGACTTTCAACAAACATCCAGTTTTTTATCAGATTTCTAAATTATCAGTCCTTGCATGCTAGATTTTGTGTATATCTGTCATAATCAGTTTCATGTATACCCCCACAGTGGTGCAGCCAATTCAGATATTTATTGATAAATAGTATCAGTACATTAAGTAATGGGGAGTTGGTAGGCAAGTTTGCATGCAAAAATATAGTAGATTAAATCCATGCCACTGTTAATTGACTAATGAGCTCAGTATGCTAAAGAATACTAATTGGCAAGCTTCTGTGAGGGGGGGGGGGAGACTGATTATAGAATTTTTAATTTAATATATTAAAACACAGTTGAAATATTTTAATAGGTGATAGGAGGAGAGGCTCCAAGAACTGTTGTTGAGCACATGCCGGATATTCTAATGGCTTTAAATAAGAAATACTTTGACAATTTATGTCGCTGGATGTTCACATATTTACAACAACAAGGCTTCCCTTCTCCTAGAGTAAACAGAGAGCAAAAGGAGCATTTTACAAGACTTGTATTAAAGTGAGTATTTTTCTTATATCATTTAATTAGATTTCAAAAATAACAGTGAAGCCTTAACTTTTTCCTTTCCTAGACCCATTATTCATAAGTTCTATAAAAACACAATCTTTGGGGACGGGGAGAGTAAAAGAATTCGACATCCATCATTCAAAGTCATGGACACAAAGTGAAATTTGGGTTGGGAATTTATTTGACTTTATTTGTACTTAGTTGTATTTCAGTGTCATTTCAAATTTTCTTATCTTAGCATAAGCAAACAAAAATTTGCACTTCCACATGATGAGACTTATATAGTGATGTCTGACAATAGGACCAAAGATATCAAGTATCCTGGAGTAATTCATTTAAAGAAATTAGAGATTGTTTTGGATAGTTGTAAAGTTCTTAAGAGCAAAGACTATTACTTTTATTGAACTCTAGGAGTTTTTGAAACTCTGGTATTGGATTTTTAACAAATTGTTTCCTTCTTAGTGAAAATTAAACCCAATCTGGGTGATTTTCATCATAATGCATGACTGAGAAGGGATGATACCAGGTATTATCAGATACAAAGAGTAACATGATGTCCAGTCAACTGTTTTTCTGTATACAGGGTGATTGTATTAAGCTCTTGTGCAACTTGCATAAATTAGGATGATAGAAATATACAGTAAATTGTATATAAAAGCTTATTTCATAGAAATTTTATATATTAGTGTTTTCAGTTTTTTTTGTTAATGAAGTTTAATTTATTCTCAGATCCTTTACCCAATGAAAAATGTCAACTGTGGAAGAAAAGGTTAACTGTGTGTTGCGGCTTGCAGATTGAAGTCTAACAGCTATGAGAAAAAGATTCACTTCTCATTACACGAAAACAATATAGGAACTCAATAAATATCTGAATGAAAAGTCTTAGAGAAACTGAGTCAGTGAATGACAAACTATGATTCAGATAGCCACCAATCACTGAGGAGGCTGTTAAAATTTTTTTCACTTGGCTATACTTATAAGTTAAAGCTGCCAAAAAATTATATTCTTAGTTTCATCCTTTATCCAATTGTAAGCAAATAAAGTTTGCACATGAAGTAACTTCAACTGGGCTGCTTGTATATAGAAGCCAATGACTTCACATGAATTGCCTTAGTATCCCATATTGCAAAGCACATATCCTTTACTGACATGAATAATGCTATGCATTATGGGAAGGGCCACTACCCAAACTGGTTTTGACCTTTATTGAGGTCTTATCAGTGGGAGCCAGACCCAGAAGAAATACTAAGGTTGAAGAAATGCAGAAGTCATATTTCTCCTATACAAGTAGTCAAAAGGTGTCACACCTTCTTACTAAAATACTCTGAATTAGAGCTAGTTGTTGCAAGTTTCTCATAATGCATGGCATTATATACGTCTGTAAGGATATGTGCCTTGCATTATGGGATACTAAGGCAATTGATGTGAAGTCATTAACCTCTATATACAAGTAGCCCAGTCATGTACTTCACATGCATACTTTATTTGCTTGCATTTGGATAAAGGATGAAACTAAGAATATAGTTTCATCCCTCTCTCTCTCGAAGTGGCATGTGGAATTCAGAGCATCCTAAAATGATTTCAAACTTTTAAACACCACTCCAGGAATCTACCTTGAGTTGTGACCTGTGTATGCCTTTTCTGGCAGGCATCTAGTGACATCACGCTATTCAGTAAACAGCTTTATTCATGTAGTGATTTGTTTAAAGTCAGAGTGGTGAGACCACCTGAAAAAAATGTGTTCAAATTTTATTTTAATAACTTCATTAGAGCATCTTTGAAATACTGTCTTTTTTGGTTTCAAGTTATAGCCAATTTAGGTATGCATCTTTAAAAAGGTTTGTCACCCATGTTCTAGTGTGCCCTCATTAAGTTGTGCATTATTGGTCCCTTCTTCCCTTAAAAAGCAAGTCAGTGGTGAGTATTTTCTTGTAAATAGTACCTTTCAGCAACATAGCACATCCTGCCCTTGAGCATTGAATATACAATGGTTTTGAATGATGATTTTCCAGATAGGTGGATCATTAGAGTTGGACTAGTTGCTTGGCCACCTCGTTTGTCTAATCTCACTCCATTTTACTTTATTTTATGGAGTCACATGAAAACATTTTTTCTACTCGTCAGAACCACATTTTTAGCATCAATTCATGAAATCACTGAGCAGCAACTGAGAATTCAGTTTGAAAACTATTTGCAAACTGAAAGATAGCAGCTATGTTTTAGGTTAAAATTTTCAAATGTATTGAAGTAAAGCTAAGAATTAAGCTTTATAATGAAGGAGACTTTCAAAAATCAGACTTCTAGTGCAGGGATGGCCCATGTCTCCCCATTTAGTCTATTTCTATCATGCATACATAAATTAAAGTCAAAAGTTGAAAAGTCGTTATAATTACACTGTATACAAACCAAGCTGCAAAGATATTCTCACATGAAAATGATATAATTTCTTGGTAAATGTTATTGCTTTCAACTCTGTGAAAAAAGCTTACTACATACATACTGAAATCTTTGCTTGAATCAAGCCACCTGGATTGAAGGTGATATTTTTATGCCATGACATATTACCTTCCAGAATGAACCTCAGTGGATATTATTATTAGGGAACCATATATATGCTATCTACCAATAATTGTCTGGACACTTGAGCAAATTACAACTGATATCAGTAGGCAAACCCTAATATCGAGTATGTCCACTTTTGTCCTCATGCACCCCTTTCAGGGAGGCTTTCCACCAATGTGCAGCAAACATCAGGTGGAGTTTGTCTCATTTCGCCATCAAAACAGCACTGAGTTTATCGACAGATCAAGGATGTGCTGCTCTGGACCTCAATCACCTCCAATTCGTCCCACAGGTGTTTGATGGGGTTGAGATCAGGACTCTGCACAGGCCAGCACAGTCATTTAACAGCCATCTCTTCATACCATTCCATAATATTTCATCTTTGTGGCATGGGGCATTGTCTTGATAGTAACACAGGTCTGTTCCAGAAAAAAATTCCACAGTGTAGGCAGCACCTAATTATCCAGAATATCAAGGTTACTGAGCTGCCTTCATGGAACCATTGACAACAACCAGTAGTCCCACTCCAAACCAGCTGAATGCACCCCCACACCACCAAACTTGACTGTGGGTACAACACACTGTGGTAACAAGCATTCACCAGGCTGCCTCCACACCAACACACTGCCATCAGACTGGAAACAGGGAATGTTGATTCATCACTCCAGAGTACCATCTTCCACTGGTCAATTGTCAAGTTCACCAGTCCAGACGAGCCGCCTTGTTTGTTGTTGTGATGTTCAGCTTGTGTATTGCTGCTCTTCTCTGGAAACCTAGTAAATGGAGTTCTTTTTATACAGTATTAGTGCTCACCATGGTGTTACTGGCATTCTGGAACTCATCATGGATGGTCTATGTCGATTGTAGCTGTTTTTGCATGCCACCTGTTTTAACACTCTCTTGTCAGTCATTTTTGGCGGCCACCTTGGGTGTTTTCCTCGTGATGCTAGAACATCTCCGTTTGTTGATCACATAACCAACCATTGATTTTGGATGTTCTAATTGAGTGGCAATGGCATGTATGGACATGTCACTAATGTGACAGCACATAATGACACTTCTCTCATACTCACTGAGTTCACATCGTGTTGCCATTCCACCTGTATTCAACTGCTATGATGAAATACTGCTTCCTACTATATGTATGCTTGCTTTTATGTTATTAACAAACCTGGAATGTTTCATAACTTCAAATAACAGGGGTGTCCAGGCAATTATTGGTAGATTGTGTGTGTGTGTGTGTGTGTGTGTGTGTGTGTGTGTGTGTGTGTGTGTGTGTGTGTGTGTGTGTGTGTGTGTGTGTGTGTTGTATTTTTTTTTAATTAGTTAAATTACTATAAGCTGAGAGGTAAAAATAGAAACATTTTAATTAAGTAATCTGCACAACTAATTTCGTCTTCTTAGAAGACTTCTTCAGGTACATAACATGAGGGAACTACCAACAAACATTGCAAAATAAAACAATATATGTTAAAGTGTTAACATATTAATATTTGAAGCTGTTCTGTGTATCTTATCTCATCATTGTTGGGCATGTGCATGTGTTTAAGGTCTGGAATGCCAAAGTGTCAAAGCAGTGCAATGACAGTCTGAGAGATTATAGCTGAGGTTAGTGTATATGATATGTCTATGAATGATAGCTTTCATCATTAGCATCAGCAGAATTCAGGACATGGTTTGACAGAGCACTTGCTCTGGTTCTACCAAATACATTAACTGCTGGAATATTTCAAGTTATTGTGTTTTTTGCTTGGGCATACTGAGCAAGGAATGGAGTTTAAGTAGAGGAGCGAAAGAAGTCCGGATATTATATTTTTTAAGAACTTTGGCTAATTTTGGCAAAACGGAACTGATATATTGTAGGGATATGTAGCCTTTTTCACTATTTCTGCCTTCAATAACTGTTTGTTTTGAATAACTATATTAAAATAGAATTTTAATTTCTGAGATATGCGAGTGAGTTTGACATCCAGGAACACAAGAGAGCCATCAATTTTCATCAATATATCTTTTCCACAATCTTGGTTTCAATGGGAATAATTTGCCAGTATGGGTGATAAAGGATTACCCATGGCTAAACCAAAGTTTTGTTTGTCCATAGTGTCTTTAAACTGGAAATAACCAGAATTAACAGAATAGGTTAATAAAGACATTACTGTTTTTTTGATAATTTATCTTTTAACAGAGTAAGAACTTCTACTATAGGCACATTCATGAAGCAGAAACAGCTAAACTAGCCCTGATTTTTTTTATTTTTATTATTTTATTTTTATTTTTATTTATTTTTTTTTTTTGAGTATGTATGTTTTTGACACTCAAAATAAAGATTTTTTTTCTTTTCTTTTGCAATATTTGTTGGTAGTTCCCTCATGTTATGCACCTGAAGAAGTCTTCTAAGAAGACAAAACCAGTTATGCAGTTTACTTAATTAAAATAGTGTTTCTATTTTTATCTTTCAGCTTATAGTTATTTAATGTATTTTAAAAAATGTGTCTCTCAGCCAAGTAAATCAGCTATATCACACACAATACTACCACTAATAGTACCAACTAACAATGGATATTAACAGATTATTCAGGAGCCATATATATATATATATATATATATATATATATATATATATATATACTGTACTATGAACTGAAATGCATAACAATGTCCTATACATACAGCTGTTATTTGCATAGAGTTGAGGTGCAACTGTTCATACATGGTGGGGCTTATGCAAGGTGAACTTATGTATGTTTGCAAATTAGAATATAAACATTTATTAAATCTGTAGCACATCTTGGTCAGAATGGGATCATCATTGTTTGCTGTTATTAGAATTTTGGAGAACATGTATTGCTTCTGACCAAGCCTTCAGGATTTAAATCAAAAGGGTCCATTCAGGACCCTTTTGATTTAAATCCTTCTTTTACATTAATAAATTACTTTAATTTATACAGAACTTTGACCAAGTCTTTTCCTATAGTTTATGGATTTTATGGATAATGAACTAATCATGAATTAGTTCATTATGTTAATTTTTACTGAATATTTTTTATTACTTTTTTTGGAAGTTAACAGATTACTTCTCCATTCCTAAAATAAGACAGTTATTGAAACTTGTTTTAGTTTTTTTACATCAGTAATGCTGAGATGAACAAGCAAAATTATTAATTAAGTAAAATAAATATAATTTATTAAATGGATAAGAATCCTATATTGTTATATAGCCAGTAAGTGAAACTCAAGATCGATAACTACGATCTATGAGTTTCAATGCCGAAAAACTATCGGCGAAGGCAATTCGAAGCAAAGGTGGAGCAAGCTCCCTCACTATTCTTGATATTCTCTCATAATGTAAAACACAGCTCCTAGGAGAGAATATCAAGAATAGTGAGGGAGCTTGCTCCACCTTTGCTTCGAATTGCCTTTGCCGATAGTTTTTCAGCATTGAAACTCATAGATCGTAGTTATCAATCTCGAGTTTCACTTATTGGCTATATAACAATATAGGATTCTTATCCATTTAATATCTATTCAATTGCCAGAAAACTAGCCTTTTGGCTTTTTATTTTAATTATAAATATAATTTATTTACCATTCTTACCAGTTTTCATAAATGGAAAACTACATTCTGTGTATGTACTTAAGTGTTTTTGTACAAATCTGTGCTTGAATAAAATGATAATTTCTTGATATACAGGGGTGTGTTGGACGCTAAATATCCAGTACAGCAGACAATATCCTCTAACCCATTCAGACCTCAACCACATTGCTCCTCTTTCTGCTGTTTACTAGTGTCTGCATTCCGCATACTCTCAATCTATCTTCCTAATCCATATTAGGAAGATAGATTGAGATAATAGGAAGCTATTATATAGAGGTATTGATAGAAGCAGCTTCTTTATCTCCCTCTGAACCTAGGAGACCAAATCTGTATATAGTAGTCCAGGTTTAGTCATATCAGTACCTTGTAAAGAGGCAAAATGACATTTGTAATTTTTGTTATATGACCTCTGACCTTCAACCCCTATCCATCATAATTCCAAGATCCCTAGCCTCATCAGTTTCTTTTAGCATAATCCCACCAATCCATTCTGTAAGTGCTTGAATATCTGTGGTATCCCTGATTGCCCTGCCTATCTTTGCATTATCAGCAAACAGCTGAACATTCCTGTCAAGCCTTTCCCAATATCATTAATAATATAGATTAAACAATGGTTCTAGGACAGACTCCTGGGATTGCCTTACATCTGGCAGATTCGTATCCACTTTATATCACTTTATTGATACCTGTCAACCACTTATACAAATTAGTAGTTTATATTCCCTATCCCCCATTGTACAAAAATATCCCATAATTTAAACACTATACCAAAATAAAATAAAAAAAAAAAAATCTTATTTGTGCAGAATTGCTAGATAGAAGTTTGATAGTATTCTTTCTCCATGCCCCTTTGAGCTGTAAAGTAATGTCACTGCATGTCAAAAAAAAATAGCATCGACATATATGTACATTCATCAAACTTTAATTACTGTAGTAGTAAAGGCATAAATTTACATTGGTTTTTGAGTTTTTGCAGAGAGTGATATGTGTATTTTTAATTCACCACTTAAAGCATTACTGCAATGCAAATGCAGTTCTACAAAGATAGTCTTTTAATATATATATATATATATATATATATATATATATATATATATATATATATGACCATGGATCAGAAATGACAGTTGTTATGTATAGTACATTGTAATACATAACAAACTTTTTTAATATAATATTGATGTGTAATTTAAAATATTATTATCCTATCTTTTAAGGTTACACGGTGATCAGCATTCATATTTCCGAATTTAGGGACACAAAACACACGTTAAAATGATTATTTTACTTATTAATAAATTTTATTAATAAATAAAATAATCATTTCAACACCTGTGTTTTGTGTCCCTAAATTCGGAAATATAAAATATTATTATTATACGGACACCTCCATGGAGTCCAAAGATCCATCACGGGAGACCCAACCCTCCACACTATCATACCTCTTCTTGAACCTGTTAACAAAGCACTCACAACTGATTCCACTCATTCATAACTATCCAAGCAAAAAAAAATCTAGTCCTCACAGTGATTCCTACTAACCACACCTTTATTCAGCTTCCAGAGGTGACCCCTTTTTCTGTTCCCTCTAGTCTAGTGCTGAAACATTTCCCCCTGCATCCTGTAAAGCCCTTTTAAGCAACTTAAATGTTTCTATCATATCCCGTCTTTTTCTCCTATCAATTAACTTCTGAAATCCACAAACCTTCATTCTATCCTCACAGGGAACATTCCACAGGCCACTCACTATCTTGGTCACTCGTCTCTGAATTCTCTCCACTGCTTCCTCATCTGCAAGAAACCCAGGGGACCAGACTTGAGTACAGTAATTCAGATGTGAGCATCGTAAGTCGTTATAAAGAGGAATGACAACTTCCTTATCTCTACTTGTGTTCTTCAATAGCCAAGTTATCTGATGGGCAACTTTACCAACATATCCTCTATACTTTAACTCTGTCTACCACTACCCCTAAATCTCTAGCTTCATCTATTTCCTGGAGTACAGTGCCAACAATGTGATACACAGCTTGTAATCTATTTATCCCAAAATGCATAACTTTACATTTCTCGACATTAAACTGACACCCATTAACTTTTGCCCATACTTGACAGCCTATTTAAATCATTCTACAAGCTCTCCACGTTGCCTTGATTAACTATTACTCTACTTAATTTAGCATAATTAGCAAACAACTGAATGTTTCCTTCCAGGTTATTTCCTATATCATTTATGTACAAATTAAACAGCAATGGTCTCAGCACTGAACCTTGCAGCACACCACTAGTCACCTTTTTTTTGCCTTGATTCTGCCCTTCCATATACCACTTTTTGATATGTGTCTAGCAGCACCCTCTTATCCACTTAAGCAGTGTCATAACCATCCCCATTTTTTCCGATTTGCATAACAGAGTTCCATGTGGTATTCTGTCAAATGCTTTTGCAAAATCATCCTGTAGCCATTTCCTTTATCCGACTCATTTGTTACTCTATTATAAAAAGTTAGTAATTTACTAAGGCATGACTGACCTTTTACAAAACCATGTTGAGCCTCATATAGTATCATATTTTTATCTACCCATTCTTGAATTCTCTTTTTTACTAATTTTTCTGTCAAATGCTTTTGCAAAATAACTTTTGCTTTTTTGGGGTGCTTAAGGGTCAAAGCAGTATAACTGATAGGAGACCTCCACATAGCCTTTAAAGGAATGCGGAGAACCGACCAGGGCTTCTCACCTAATGTTCAGTCCTCACCTTCTCGTGGTGCACCCTGTTGGGTATCTACCTGGATACTGAACGAACGAGGATGGGCTGACAATTTGGGATTTAGCCGACCAAATTGTATTCTTATTGGTTAAACCAAAATAAAAAATGATGGTACAACATGACAAAATTTCATGCTGGCTGGGGCGTTGCCCAGTTAAACAAGGCCCCGTTGTTTTTGCCAGGGAACTGGGGTGAACAGCGAAAAGTCGGTTACTGGAACAAATCTGAAAACACACCCAAACTCAACATCACCAGAGTTAATGATCGGTACTATCAACATAAGAAGCCTGAATGGCAAAGAAATGGAGCTAGCTGAGGAATTAGATAAGTACCAGATCGACATAATAGGGGTAACTGAAACAAATAAGACAAAAACTGATGAGATCTTTCTGAGCAATAAATACAAAATGTTATATTCAGACAATGACAATCAAGGAAAAGGAGTAGCCATAGTATACAACACAAAATATGAGGCTAATCTTCTTGAATGGCAGTCAGTCTCGAGTAGAGTGATGTGGGCAAATATGAGAATGGGGAACTGGACAATGAGAATTATTTGTGCCTATGGTCTATGGTTCTACTGGATCTTGCTAAGGCCTTTGACAGGATACCACATGGAATTCTAATCAGTAAACTGCAGCATATGGAGATGGATATAGGGTTGGTGAGATGGATAGGAGGATGGTTGATGGAGAGATATCAGAGTGGTTTATTCAGGAGTCCAAAAGACTGCCTGTGACTGGTGGTATGCCGCAGGATTCTATTCTTGGACCACTACTGTTCAATTTGTTCATTAATGATATAGGAAAGGATCTGAGAGGAAGTGCTCATTTGTTTGCTGATGATGCAGAGTTGGGTGGAGCAATAGTGAGTGCACAGGATGTCAAAATTTTGCAGGATGATTTGGATAGTTTGGAGGACTGGGCTAAGGAGAACGGATGTCAATTTAATGTGGCAAAATGTAAGGTTATGCATTTTGGGGTGAAAAGATTAGCAGCAGTATATCACATTGGTGGAACTGTACTCCAGGAGATTGACGACGCCAGGGATTTGGGAGTGTTGGTGGATAGGGAGTTGAAGTTTAGGGGACACATCACAAAAATGGCTAAATCAGCTCATCAAATCACTTGGTTGCTGAAAAATACTTTAACAGGCAGAGACAAACAGGTTATTGTTCCTCTATATCGAGCCTTGATAAGACCCCCATCTAGATTACTGTGCCCAGATATGGGCACCAGGGTTTCTTCTTGATGGGAAAGAGGTGGAGAGGATCCAAAGACGAGTGACCAAGATGATAGCAGGTCTATGGAATGAACCTTATGAGAACAGGTTGAAGATTTGTGGGTTGCAGAAATTGGTTGATAGGCAGAAATGGGGTGATATGATTAAGACATTCAAATTACTGAAGGGGTTTCTTTAAGATTAATTCAGAAGATATTTTTGAGAATAGGACTGGTGGTGGGAGGACTAGGGGCCATACATGGAAGCTGGGCAAGAGTGTGGTTATTAGTAAGGGTGTTAAAGCTAGGTTTTTTACTTGGAGAGTGGTGAATGAGTGAAATAAGCTGCCAGAATTTGTTGTGGGTGCCATGACTGTGAATGAGTTTAAGGCGAGGTATGATAGATACTGTGTGAATGTCGAATAGTTGTTCTTGACATGATGTTAGGGCCTCCCTCGATGAGTATAGACTTCTTGGAGTTGCCCGTAATAATAATTCTCGTCACCTAACAGACACTTTTAAAACACTTTCTCTCTCTCTCTCTCTACTTTCAATTTCCTTCTACATATTCTTTAATTTTCTCAATGTATACATTTCACATACACTGCACTGAATAATATCCCACAAATTGAAATTGCCCAACAAGTGGTCTTTGCCACCATTGTTCATCTTGGTGCTGTGCCAACAATATCACTATAAATATTACAATAAAAATGTTATAAAGATACTAAATACTCTAAAGCATGGAAATCTACATTAATACATTCTTCTTCTTCATGTAGCTTCTTCAGTGAGAGGGGGTGCAGCACCATGTCCTGTCAATGATCTTATATCTTCAAGCCATGACCTGCATTTTTTTCTCTTGATCCTTTTCCCACAATTTTTCCTTCTAAAATTGTTAGTATCCTCTGTCCTGCCCATCTCATCTTTCTCTGGATCATTTCCTGTAATAAAGATCTCTGTGGGACATCTGTATTTGTTACATGTTCTGTCCATGAGATTTTCAGAACTCTCCTATAGCACCACATTTCAAAGGCCATTATCTGTTGTCTTATGCTCTTCTTGAAAATCCAGGTCTCACTTCCATATGTGAAAACTGGTCACACTAACGTTCTTTTCTGCTTGATACCTACAGAACTTCTGAGCAGATCTTTATTTTTCCAGAAGGCATCTTTAGCTATGGCTGTTCTTATTTTTATTTCTTTATCTTGCTTTCCGTCTGCAGTAAAGTAGGTGCCTAAATATTTGTATTCTGTTGTATGCTCAATTTTCATATTGTTTATGAATATTTCTGCCTCGGATATGTTTTCTTTTGAGATTTTCATAAACTTGGTCTTTTTTGCATTCATATCTAATCCAAATTTTTTACCTTCTTCAATTAGTAGCTGCAGTAATTTCATTAATTTGTTTGTTTTCTGCTATTAGAATGATATCATCAGCATATCTAAGATTGTTGTATTTTATACCATTGATACTAATTCCTATTTTTTGTTTTTCAATCTTTTTCGTTACAGTCTTACTGTAGATATTAATCATTATAGACATTAATACATTATAATATTCTAATTTTCTGTGGAAAAAATACAATAAAACAGATAAAAATCCCTAATTGTGATTTGATGTGTAAAGAAATTATAATATGATATGAGATATACTGTCTGTTAAACTTAAAAGTTAAAATTCTATTTGCATAAGTTCTATTGTGATAGACAAACTATTTGTTCTTATTGTAGGGAAAGAAGCAACAAAAGAAAATTAAGAGAGACTGTCACTGAATTTAGCCTTATCTGTAGAGGTTTGATTGGTACTGAATATGCAGCACAAGCAACAAGTCTATGATAGGGTTTAAACTAGCATAATAGCAAAAAATAAAATAAAATAAGCAGAACTGTTATGACCATGGATGATTAATCAAGGTTGAATTTCTTTTATAAGGGAAAAAAATTTTCCTAGTAGCCCTTTCAAATATTATTTGCTTACAGATCTGTATTGCATTTTAACTTATTTCCATGAAAAAAAGTAGCCCTAAGATTAAAAAAAAAAAAAAAAACATAATAAACGTATTCCCATGTATTATTTGAAGCCATGTTTTTCAAGTCATTTCTTTTCTTCTTGTAATGTCATTTAATTGTGAAAAACAAGAATTACTGTGATACAAATGCAGTTCTACAAAGATATAGTCTTTTAATAATTATAATATATATGTGGCCATGGATACAAGATCAGAAATGACAGAGACGTTATGTATAGTACATTGTAATATATCACAAACTTTTGGAATATAGTATTGATGTGTAATTAAAAAAATAGAAAATATTCTAATATTTCTTGGTGTAAAGAAATTATTTGTATTCATTTTATATTGCAATATATATATAACTTGAGAATAAGTACTCTGTGCAGATGTATTGAAGACATCATTCAAATTACATGACATCCCATATTCATCAAATGAAGAGGTTAGTTAATTTTTGAATACAAAACCTATAACTTCTCATATTCTTAATGAAAATATTGTACACTATTTTAATGTGATTTCAGGTTTTATTATCTTTTTAATTTTTTGTAATATCCTGTATAAAGTTGCCAAAATATGTCATTATTCAGCAAGGTCCATGTTGTAACATAAAGAAAAAAAAAGAACAATAAATGAAAATATACATTTTCTGACTTTAAATTCATAGTTGATCAATTGATGCAATTTTCAGTGTGTTGTGAGAAATAATCTTTAATAGTATGTCATGTAAAAATTATATACAAAGTTTGTTCATGAAATTCCCACACTTTTTAAATAAACATTTTCCTGTCTAACTTAGAAGTTATTTGGCCTTATCGCCTTCAAAGTATTTTCCTCCACTTTGTATACACCAGTGCCAGTTATTTCTTCCATCTTTTGAAACACTTCTAGAATGCTTTTTTTTTTGTATACTGTGCACTTTCACCAGCATTTTTTTTTTTTTTCCCTTCTTTCTTTAGCCAAAACTGCTGGTGTTGAGGTCAGGTGAGTAAGCAAGCTGTGAAACAACCATTGTTTCGTAGATTAGTTGATGAATTAGTAATGTGCATGCAGGTGCATTATCACGAAGCATCTATCGGTTTTCCCTCTAAGCATGAAGCATTTTATTATGATAGCCTCACAAACACGTTGCATCACCTCCTTGTTCACTGTCCTGCCTTTGGAAGCAATTCATGGTGAACAGTGTCCTCAGAATTGAAAAAAAGCTGTCATCACTTTGATGTTTGACTGCTCATCTCGATTTCACCAGCATTTAACTCTTTTATAGTGTGCCACCCACTGATGATTGATCTTTTGTTTCAATGGCATAGTCGTAAAAAAAAAAAAAAAAAAAAAAAAAAAAATATCCCTCATAAGCTCAACTAAAAAGCTCTTGTTTTTGCAAAAATCTGAGACTTGCAAAAACATTCACAGCATCTTCATACCCCCCCATATCTTGCCCCCAAAAAATAAAGCAGAAAAACAAATCCAGAAGAGCACAGAAGAATACCATAGGCCATTTGCCAAAGAAGAAATGAAAGCTGCTTTACTAAAATGCCATCCAACTGCTGTTGGGCTATGAGTATGAGAATACTCTTGACTCTGGGTTAGTCCCAAAGTGGTGGAAAGGAGAAAATAGTTCCATTTCACAAAGGAGGCTCTTAGACTGATGTAGCAAATTACCAACCAATCAACATATCAGGAGTTGTCATAGTATACTGGAGAAATTAGTTGAGCAAAATACAGTAATGGATAGATAGAAATGGGATACTATATTGGGGTGGGGGGAGCATGGCATTGTGAACGGTATGTTGCACCTCAGTAACATGCTCACATTTTATAATACAGTAACAGCTGAGTTTGGATAAAGAGTTTACTAAATTTTTGTAATAAATTAAATTGAAAACCTTTATAAATAGACCTCGAACAACGTGGTTTTGCATAGCGCGGACGCTTCTTGGAACCAATTAACCATGCTGTTCAGATATTCCTGTACTTTGACAAGCAAAGATAACAGTTATTATTCCTCTATTGAGATTTGATAAGACCCCATCTTGACTACTGCATGAAAATCTGATCACCTGGGTTTCTAGGCAATGGAGAAGTGGAGAGGATCTAGAGGCGAGTGATAAGGATGATATCAGGTCTATGGAATGCACATTACGAGAACAAGTTGAAGATTTGTGGGTTACAGAAATTGGTTGACAAGTGGGAAAGGGGTGAGATATGTAGAGACATACAAATTACTGAAGGTTTTTACAAAATACAGAGAAACTTGAAATAACAGCTCTGGTGGTGGGAGAAGGGGCATCTATGGAAACTGAGCAAGAGTGTAGTTAGCAAGGGTATTAGAACTGGGTATTTTGCTTGGAGAGTGGTGAATGAGTGGAATTGGTTGACAGAGTGTTATGGGTGCCATGACTGAGAGTTCAAAAAGTATAATAAATACTGCGCAAATTTTGGATAGTGCTTGGTATAATGTTTAGTGCCTCCCTCAATGAGTATAAGGACTCCATGGAGTAGTCAGTAATAATTAGACATCTGTCAAAATCGTTAATGGATCATCTGCATACCTTTTTGCAGATACTTTGCAAAAGGTATCAGGAAATAAAATATGCTTAATCTGGAAACGTGTTTAACTTAGCAAGCTCTATACGAGTGGCAGCAAGTTGTTCTCATAGGAGTGCTAAACTTGCCTGTCAGTAAATATGATGTAACTTCTTTGAGAGCTTGCCAAGTTAAACAGCTACATGAAGAACTATTTAATGTTTTAAATCCTGAACTGTGGACCATCCTATATCACAGCTCCAAAGTTTCTGTAGGAAAAGAATTGAAAAAGGCACTTGATGAGTACTGCTCATCAAGTGCCTTTCACACAGTCGATGAGATTCCGTGGTCATCAATTGATCGTCACAGGCAGAACCGGCGCTAGGGTCTTTGCCTCCCGCACAGTTTCTATCTAAGCGTCTCTGTAACGATCCGGGCGTGTGGGGTTCTTTTACGATAATAATTTAAATTATTTGAAATTTCTTAGCCTGTGTAGCTCAGTGGATGTGGCGTTTACACACCACGGCGCTTGGCCGCACGAAGGAAGACTTGGTTTCGAGTCTAGTCGGCGACTAGAGGAAATTTTTCTAAGCCTTTTTTTCGACCGGTTCCCAAGTTAGTCGATCTCTGGCACAGGCAAGTGGGTTTTTCGTCCCGTAAACTCAAGAAAATCGACCGTAGAGCCCACATTATTTCAGACGTTAAATATATTGTGTTAGGGACCATGAGATGGCCATCTCTCTTCACTGTGTACCGCTTAATGTGATGGCTTTGGGCCATCTATCTCCGATTGGTACCAGTGGAGATTGAACTGCCCACTCAATCTCCAAAAGTTAGATAGGGCTAAATGGCCTCGCCTACTCCCCGTATACGGGAATAAAAAGGCGTTAGATGATTTTTTTTTTTTTTAATTTCTTAAATAAATTTTGACAGAACAGCCACATGTTGGTTCACTAAATGTAACGAACCAGGGGTGTTGACTAGGCAGGATAATCGTTAAAAATCCGAATTTTCAAAAAATTCTCAAAAGTTAAAGCAAATTTTGATAAAGCCACTTCACTTTAATCGTTGAATATTGATACAGGGATTATAGCCTTCTCACCGACCCGAATTGCTAACAAAATTAAAATGAATTTTAATTATAAAGTTAAACTTTATTTGAACTAAAGTTTAAAAATTCTTGCATTTTACACGTTACTAAATTCTTAGTAACTTTTAAAAATTTTTTAATACTTTTTATAAGTGGAACTATCTTTTAGAAAAATAAAAGAAACGCGAGATAGATGAGAAAATAAAAGAATTCAGAAATAATTAGAACATTTAATATAAGTATTCAAAAAATAACAAAATAAATTAAATTACATAAATATACTTGAAATTTTTTTATTAAAATTTTAGGATTTTTGATTTCATATTCACAAAATTAGAAATAATGGTCTTAACATCTAATTCTGCACATATATCATTTTCAAGAGCTATTAACGCCAAACTAACAAGCCTTTTTTGTAACATACTTGTTCTTAAATAGGTTTTAATAATTTTAAACTTGGAAAAGGAATGTTCACCGCTCGCTACACTAACAGGTAAGGTTAATAGTATTCTTAAAGCAATTTAAAAATTAGGGAAAGATAAATTATTAGACAATAAAATTAAGAATATCGAAAGGGTTCTGAATATTTAAATTATCCTTCCGAAAAATATCCTGGAAAGCACATAACTCGTCATATAGTTCTATTGTATTTACGTCTTTATTGTCGCCGTCCTTCAAGAGAATCTCTAAATCGTCACAATTTTTTCGTAAATCTTCGTTATTAATTTATAGTAATCTATACAAGAAATCGAAATTATCATATGTTTTTTTAGTATAATTAGTAGCATAGTCAAGTGAAAAGACTTCCATAAACTTATCTTATAGAATTTTAATAATAGGGTGGCAACTCGTATAGGAAAATATGACTTCTCCATTACTTCCGCCTTAGTAGTACGACCCCTAGGTCTGGTTTCCACTAATGTGCTTTTGTGCAGAAGTGGTTGCTTTCCCTGAGATGTGAGAGGATCCTTCGGGGTAGGTTTTTGCCCGTCTCTGAGTGGGGCCGCTGAGATTATGGCACTGCTTCATGGTGGGGTGAGCCTGTCACTGAGTTGGACGGTCCATCGGTCACTTGTAAGGAGTGGTCTGGGGGACCGCCTAATTTTTAGAGAGATATTTACTTAAACAGCACCTCAATAGAGGTCGAAACTGGTCTGGGTAATGGCCCTTTCATTAATGCACAGGATTATACGTCCGCAAGGAGACGTGTTTTGCATTATGGGAGATACTATAATCCTATACTATATATTATAGTCCTGAAAGTATACTTCAGGTACAAACTTTCTTTCCTTACACTTGGATAAAGGATAAAACCCAATAAATAATTAGTAGGAATAGTGGTGTTTTGTTCTTGAATGTTGGAGGAGAGGGGAAAGTAAGAGGGTCATGGTATTTTAGAGGAGCTGTAGCCATTGGCTAGGAAAGTATGATGAAGATATTTAAGTTTGATGGAAAGAGCTGGAACATTTTAGAATACCATGTTGTAGGGCAGGATGATGTGATTGTTTATTTATATAATAATAATAATATATTCTTATTGTTACGTGACACCTCCAAGGAGTACAAAGACTCATCGAGGGAAGTTAAGTACACTGTCTACCACTAACATCGTCATTAGCATTTTTTTTTTTTGTAAATTGAGTTTTCTACAGTGAACCAGCTAAAAGCCCGATGACTATTTGAAAGGCAGATTTGTCTGTATGCGGGATGAAAAGACCGAGTTTCCGGGAGGAAAAAACCCTGCTATCCCCTATGAGATCCGTTAACTCACCTTCAATTAAAAAAAAAAAAAACATTAAGATTCCTATCGTAACGACGAGAATCAAACTTAGATCTTTTGCAAAAATCAAAGGGCGCCACGTATCCTCGTTCTTTCAATTGTGCTACAGAGGTACTCAACATATAGATGTCTTCCTGTGTGTATTGGTTTTCTATAAATAAAAAAAAAAAAAAAAAAAAATGAACCAGCTGTAAGCCAGGTGACTAATGTGCCTGGAAAACGCAGTTATATTTTCCACCGTGAAGTGAATTTTGCAGTGTTGGCTTTAGTAGGTAATATGTCAACATAGCGTCACCGCACTGAGGGCTTGTATGTAGCTTTGGTAAGTATTTTGTTTTCGAAGTGTTCCATGTAAGTTTTGGCATAAAGGGGGAGTGGGGACTCAGAAGTACTATTACTCTGTAGATTTTTCCTTGCCATGTAAAGTAACCTCATGCATAATAAATTTGAAGATATTGTGTATGGGGAGAGAGAGAAATTAGACTTCATTAAATCATCTGCATCTATTAGTGGTACATTAGTAAATAAAGATATAACATCGAAACTAATAATTGTCTAAATTTTTAAGGATGTGATTTTCAACTAGTGATTTGAGATAGGCAGAATTTTTTTTTTTTTTTTAATATAAAAGTAGAAGAGTTGCCAGCAAGGGAGGGTAAGCGATTTAACTGTTGATAGCATAGACAGTCCTAGTTATAAATTTGCTCAATTATAGGGCATATGGGGGTATACAGAAGCCCCAACTTATTCGTCAGGTTAGCGACAGAACCAGCAAAAACCGGAACCTAGCCTTTATTTAGCTTGCAAATACATTTTTGGCCGCTTAAAAACATCACACTATATCACTTCTGGATGCATGGGAAAGCTAAATAACACACTAGAATATACATAAAAGTACAGCTAAAATGAACACATCGAAGGCGAGTCAAGAGATGCGCGTGGAAACATGGAGGGGTGAAAGAGCCGAACGCCGAAAGCGGGGACTACTGTATTAGATTTGTGAAGTTCAGTTACTCCATAAATACAGGGTTTAACATGAACAAGTTTTATTTTTTGGGTCAAGAACTCGCTTTTTTTTTTTAATAATTTATACTTTTTTTCCTTTTGAGATATAGTGGGGTCTCAATCAATGATTTAGTAAGTAGAACTGTCACTTAGGATAATCTCTCTCTCTCTTTTTTTTTTGGTAATCCTCTTGATTGATCACTGTGGCATTACCCTTATCAGCTTAAGAATTCACAATATTTCCATTTTTATAACTGTTTTAAAACAGCTGTTTCATCATGTGGCTAGATTGGTTTAGAGCAGGCGATTTAAACCTTTCAGACAGTGCGGTGCGGGCCGCATTAAAAATTTCAATGAAGCCCGCCGGCCACTAAGCTATACTGCGGTATTTAGAATTGTAAGATGCTTTCCAGATTCACAAGGAATGCTGTGCATTTGATACTTTACATAAAATCCTATAAAAATAAACAAACTCTGCTTTAAGAGCGCAGGTAGCTGTCAGGTTCATGATGAGTAAATACAACCAATACTTGAAAAAAGATAATGAAGAAAATTTTCATTTTTTCCAATGTCAATGGACAACTTGGCAATGTTTTTCCTTGACCAGCTTGTCGACCAACATTGACCATCAATATTGAAAGTCGCCATGCGCAGAGTATTCTCGATATGTTGGTCCGTAATCTGAGTTCTTGTCTTGAACTTCACATGCTTCATTCCGGAGAAGATAAGCTCACATAAGTATGTGCTTCCTAAAAAAGCGCACGTCTTCCAAGCATGCCGGCGAAGATTAGGGAATGCGTCCTTAGAAATGTAGCCTTTGTAAAATGTAAGCAAGGGCACACTGAATAATTTTTTTTCTCAAAGAAGAGTTGTTTTGGAGTTCAAGTAGCTCCATTTGTACTGAGCCTGCATTTCGACAGCATTGACACTGAATGGCATTAAAAATAAATCTAAAGAAGACTAAATCTCTCTCGAACTCTTCGCAACACGACTAATTTTGTAACGTATTCATCAAGAGACGAACAGTTGGACTCAGCAAGCTGAAAATGAGTTATCTTTCTTTGCTAGTTGTGCCTCCCAAAGTTCCAGCTTGGCCACAAAAGCTTTGATGTGATCAAACAGAGTGTGCACCGGTTGATCTTTGATTGTAGCAGCGTATTTAGGTCGTTCATATGCAACGAGATATCGGTCACAAAGGCAAAGTATTTAATCCACTTCGGATCGTTAAATTCCACAATCGGATTCCCCTTGGTTTGCATGAACTGCTGTATTTCGCTCCTTAAGTCAAAGACTCTTTTAAGAACCTTCCCTCTGTTCGACCAACGCACATCACTATAATATAATATAAACCACATCGACGTGATCCGCTTCGCACTCTTGGGTCAAAAACTCTTGGAATTGATGATTCAATCCTCTTGCCCTAATAATGTTTACGACAGTCACAATAACTTTCATGACATTCTCAAATCCAACAGTTTTCGCGCACAAATTCTCCTAGTGGATTAAACGGTGGTAATGGACGAAATCGTTTCGTTCTGGTTCTTTCCGTAGCAGCGCAACAAACCCTTCGTTCTTTCCCACCATAGCAGGGGCACCATCAGTTATCACACCCTCGATGTTGGTTAAGATGAGGTCAAAACGCTGGAACGTTTTCTTGGCGGATTCAAGAATATCAGTGCCTTTCGTAGTTCCCTTCATAGGTACAAGTGCAAGTAGTTCTTCTGTCACATTGAATTGTTGATCATTGCCACAGACAAAGATAGCCATTTGTGCTGTATCCTTCACATCTGTGCTCTTATCTAAATAAAGCAAGTGAATATGACGTAAATTCGGTCGACCGTTTTTTTAAGTTCCTTCAGTTCTTCGACACGTCGTGCTACAGTTACTACAGACAAACTCGGTTTATTTGGGCACAGAACATTTCCCCAGCAGCGATGAGACGCTCTTTCACAAACTCATCGTCCAATGAGGCTTTTGACTTTTTAGCAATTTTTTTCAGCTATTACATAACTTACTTTGACGCACGCTTCGCTCTGCCTTTTAAGCATACCCTGCTGGCATTTTAAATCAATTTGGAGACGGTTCACTTTGTCCACATGAAGCCATCCTTGAAGGTGATCGAAACTGGATGCATTCTTTGTCTCAGTGTCGTTTTAGATTGTATTCTTTTGATGCTGACACTGACTCACGACAAATTAAACACCCTGGCGTATCATCGATTGACACAAAAAAGTACAAATTGGTCCACTTTTCATTAAAAACCCGACAAGAATCACTTGATTTACGCTTTTTACTTGTAGACGCCATAGTGATGGAAGTTGAACCAAAAAAAATGTCCAAAATAGAAAAATGTCCAAAATAGCCGTGTAACGGTTATTATCCACTGAATATGTCTCACCCTAATGAAAAGTCTGACAATATATGAAACCACAATAGGCTATGGCTGACACAACGAACCTGATTGTACTTATGCACATCTGACTGTGGATGAGATCTTGTATTTTTTATGAAAACGAAGTATCTGAAAGGCACTAGACAGCGCACTCGAACTACTGCTTCAGCCATCTACCTGCGACGTTAGTACTAGTACTTAAGTACCGCTTGGCTCTGGTAGATGGCTGTAGAAGCATGTCTATTTAATATTTATTTTTATAGGATTTTATGTAAAGTATCAAATTAAATAATAAAGTAATACGGAAAAACCACAGTGATATCTTTAATTAGTAAAAGGTCAGATATTTCATACTAAAATTAATAGTACATCTTCAGTGTCAGTAATAGGAATGGAATACAGGCAAAACGTTCGGTGGATCACCTATTACAATACAATTGTTACCATGTGCTAGGAAATAATAGAAATAACAAATTTAATCTATTAAGATAAATGTTTTTTTTACATAAGATAAAAGTCTCCCAGATCTTTGAGACAGACATACAGTCATTTCTATTTAAATTCGGCGGGTGTAAGATAGTTTCACAACTTTCTTTGAATAAGCGTTCATATTTGAATCTGCATCTATGGAGGAGAACTGCTTTATCCCACTGTACACTATGAGTAGGGTCAATAGTGCTGCACCGGACCAGACTTCAGAGGTTTGTTATAATTAATTTAATATTGATGTTCTTTTATTCTTTTTTCCAAAGAACGGCCAGTTTGTCCAAAATAAGAGACATCGCATTCCCAAGGTATTTGGTAAACGCCAGCCAAAGATAGAGAAGAGTTTATCCTTTGTAGAAGGTAATAAAGAAGAAATTTTGTTGATAGGAATATATGTTGGAATCAATTGATACTTTTTTAGAATTGTACCGATAGGTTCTGAGATTCCTGGAATGTACGGAATAGGAACTCTGCAGACTGTTGAAGAAACTGTAGGAGTTGGAAAATAAGAGTCAAGTATCTGTTGGATTTGATTGGAGTTGTAATCATTTGATTCCATTAAATTTTTAATGATGGAAAGTTCTTGTTGTAAGATTATTGGGGAAGAGCAAACTTTATGTGCTCTATGAATTAGAGATTTAAGAATGCCAAATTTTTGAGACGTGATGCACAAACTTTTTGTGAATGTATCTGCCAGTAAATGTGGGTTTTCGAAAGACGTTCTAGTAAGGAGGATGTCCAAGAATGGTAAAGTAGCAGAGTTTTCTTTTTCCATTGTGAATTGGATGCGTGGGTGAAGGTTATTTATCCGTTTGTAGAAAGGTGGAAAGTTCATCTTCAGTGTGTGGCCAAACAGCAAAAGCATCATCAAGTAACGGTACGAAAGAGATGGTTGAGGATGAATGGATGAGAACATAGTATCTTCGAATTGTTTCAAATGGTAGTTTGCCAATAGGTGGAGACAGAGGGCTACCCATGGCAGTACCTTCTATTTGTTTGTAGATTTTGTTTTTCCAACTGAAATAACCTGAGTGGATGACATATTCGAATATCCTTGCAATATCTGGAGGGTAATCTTTATATAAAGAATTAACTGTGTCGATTAATGGGATATTGGTGAACAGAGAAATGATGTCAAAACCGAACTAATATTTCAATCTGTAATTTTTATATATACTTGATTTTTTCAAGGATATATATAAAAATGGAATCCATTTGAATTGAAAGCTCAATTCAAGTGGATTCCACACATTGAAGCCTGTGATGCCATGAATATGTGATCTGGAGTCCTGAAAAATGGTATAGTTACGATCTCTGATGAGTCCCGTTTTAGCTTGCAGACAGATCCTAGAAATTGTTTCAACTGGAGAGGAAAAGGAATGCGGTTACCATCCCTCCAACATTAGAAAAAGGGGACACTTATGGTAGAGACATTTTTCGTGTATAGGACAGATAATGATCAACAGGTGCACTCCTCTTTGTGTTTTTGATGATACCATAAATAAGCAGATGCACCGAGTGTCATCTTCAATTCTTATGTGCGACTTTGTAGGGGTGCAATTGGCGAGATTTTGTTTTTCATGCATGATCTTCCCCTAGAGCTGAAGTGGCACTGCCTGTAGAGTTTAAGTAGTGGAAGAGTATCTTGAAACTGAAGATATCCAGTACTCTGGCCAGCACAATCACCAGACTTAAATCTGATTGAACATATCCTTGGACTCTGCATTGCAGGAAAACATCCACAGCCTTAGTCACTTTGTGGGCTAAAGTCTGCTTTGGGGAAAGAATGGGATTTATTACTAGAATTTATGAATGCCTTTATATTGAGCATGGTCAACTGTTGTCATACCTATGTAGCCGTTAGAGGAGCTCCCTACTGATGTTATGTGACTACTGTTGTTTTAGAGATACCTGTGTCATAAGGTTTTATAGAGTTAATACCGATAATATAAGGAAAGGAGTGAATATCATTTATTCAAAGAATAAATTTTTGAATCTTTGAATTTTTGAACATGTTATGTCGACTTCTATGATGTGATCTTTTTGGTAGAAGTGATGCACTCTAATGAAATATCCATTATACATGCCTGACGTTTCTCGCTTTCCTCATTTCATTGTTATTTTGTTGTTGCACCACTATCGCAAACTACTATTTTCGAGTTTATACTCGAAAATATGGTGATAACATATACTGCTTGACTTTTTTTTGTCAAGCAGTATATGTTTTCTGCATAATGTACATTCTTCAAGTTGTGATATTAGATTCCATTTAATTTCTCTCTTTATTCCTGTAACTTTGCTCATAATCAATAATTATGCTACAAGTAATCTAGACATCACACAACCCAGTATCACATTAATCCTTACCTCAAGCCATTCTGCTATTGTTTGATGTGCAATAATATGACTGACTGACTGACTTTATACATTTTTATTATTCTCACATATTTTTCAAGACTTATAGTTTATAATAATTATCCATAATGTATCTCTATCAATATTGTCAAAAGACAATACTGATAGAGAAATCGATATTGTCGAATAAGGTGGGTGAGGCAGACATTGAAAGCCCAAGGTGTGTATTATCCGTTGGGTTTCATCAGCAGTGTGAGTAGGTGCGTTGTACTGCAAAAGCAACACGCCTCTGCTCAGGTTCCCGTGGCGTTTTCCTTCAGTATCTCTAATTCCTTCAGAACTGTTGAATAAACTACTGCTATGACATTTCTCCATTTTTTGAGGTACTTGGTAAGGATTACATCATTCATATCCCAAAAGACAATGGCAAGAACCTTCCCTGCTGACGTTGGATTCGGAACTTCTTTGACTGTGGAGAACCTTTGTCCCCCACTCCGTTTACTGTTGTTTGATATCTGGATCATAGTAATGAAGCCATGTTTCGTCAACTCTCACAATACGAGCCAAAAAAATTTGTACCTGATACCTGATACCTGTTAGTTCAGGAGCACATCTCTTGCACAGAATGGATGGGATCAAAGCAGGACCGTTTATGGTATCCAAATTATTCAATTATTGATATGGTCACAGAGCGTCAATGTTCTAGGCAAGGGAGGTAATTTGTCATTGTCATATATGTGGAAATTGGAAGAGAAGAACGAAGCTAAGACTTATCAGCTTAGTCTTTATTTGATGTTACAATGCTACCGTTAGGGTGAGACATAGGAGGTAACATAGATGGACAAAAATTGCGCTGAACAGTTTTAGCGAGGATCTACAAGGAAGAAGCAGTGTGTTTTCTACATTTATCCTTGTTGAATTTAGGCTTTACCCTTTTGTGATTTTACTTGTGTTTTGGTCTTAAGCCATTTGTGATAGACAGTTTGTTTTTCTTGGACAGCCCTAGCACACTTCTTGGAGAACCTTGGTTTAGATATATGGGGTTGGAAATTTGAACAAAGGGAGGAATGAAAATTTTCATTCCAATATATATATATATATATATATATATATATACAGGGTGTTCGGGATAAATTTGACATATTTATAATTAATTATATTTTTCCGTAAGTTACATGTATTAACACACACTTCTCTTCATTTAAAAGTTTGGACCCTTCTTCATTCATATACAAGATGTCAGAAAGGATGGATAGCTGGAACCCACCTGAATCATGGAAGAGAATAACTTGTATCATGATGATTCGTGCCCGCCATCAAAATAAGGATATTACAACTGCTGCCCAATGCTCCCTGAATACAGTAAAAACAATCAGGCATGAACTAGAGACTTGCAATGGTGACTACGAGGATGTAGCAAGAAGAAAGATCCCTAGCAGACGATCTGATTGCGTTCGTACAGCAGAATTCCTCGCAAATCTGCAGGAACAGGTGTTGAAGAACCCTGGCATTGGAATTCGGGCTTTGTTCGTGGAGTTGCTAACTGTAGTCAAGCCCTGGATAACAAGGGTAGCCAATGGTAGGCCGTATGTATGGCAGCAGGATTCGGCCCCTTGCCACACCTCTGGGAAAAGTCAAAAATGGTTGTCTGAAAATTTCTACGACTTCACCAGTCCAAATGTTTGGCCTCCAAACTCCCCAGACCTTAACCCCATAGATTATTTTGTATGGGGCGCAGTTGAAAAAGACACCAACCGCACTTCCAGTAATACAAAAGCCCAGTTAATGGATAAAATTAAAACAGTTTTTGCGGCCCTTCCCAGGGAGACTGTAGCATCAGCTTGTTCGAGGTTCCGAAGCAGAATTGAAGCTGTGATCGATGCTAATGGTGGTTATTTTGAGTAAATCTTGTTGATAGTATTGTAATTAACTCTGCCTGTAATGTTTTTTTGTCAATTCATTAAATTTAATAGATACAAAGAAGATTTTCTTTTTCCTTACGAAACTGTCAAATTTATCCCGAACACCCTGTGTATATATATATATATATATATATTGTGGAAGTTTGAGTATGAAAAGAAACTGGCTCTGTGAGATAAAGACAATCCAAAAGAATTCTCTCGTTATTCTGCTAATAAAACAATGAATGAATGTGAAAGAAAAATTCTACTGAATGTAGATGGTGTGAAGATGACAAATGCATCAGAGGTTCAACTAATGATTGCCCATTTTGACAAAAACTATTAAACGTTGTATGCAAAGTTGAGCTCACTGCTACCAATTCATTGGATGAAACCACTCAGGTGTATGATGAGGTGTTAGAGCTGTTGCACAAACTGAATAAGAATTCAGCAATAGGGGCTGATGGGATATCAGCACAGATGATGAAAGAGTGTTCGACTGAACTGACTATTCCTTTCAGCCTCAGAAGGAAGATTCCACAGGAGTGGAAAGAATGTGTGGTTATCCCATTGCACATGGATGGTACAAAGACTGATGCATCCAACTGTCGACCATTGAGTATCTTAGGAGTGGTGGTGAAGATTTCTTAGGAGTGGTGGTGAAGATTTTGGAAAAGTGGATTAGGGTTCGCACTGAGAAATGGTTGACAGAGAATCTCTAATTTGCAATGAACATCATGGGAAGGTCATGTTTCAGCAACTTACATTCTGTGATAATGTTACCACTGATTTAGACATGAGGAATGTATACACGATACTTTGGATTTTGCTAAAGCTTTTGAGAGAATACAGCATGGAAGACTGTTGAATAAATTGGAGAATATATAACGTATAACAATACAGTATGATGAGCCTACTTTACCAGGAAATGAAGCCTTACTTTTAGCATGCGTAAGATACATAAAAGAAGAAGAAAAAAATGCCAAGACTTGCTTGCTAAAAATTTGCTGAAACTAAAGGACAATCAATATTTCATGCACTGGAAGAGTTTTTTTAAAGAAAAAGAAATCCGTCTGAGTAATATCTTGTCAGTTGCTACCGATGGTAATCCAGCGATGGTAGGGCGCAATCGCGGGTTTATTGCATATTTCAAAGAGGCGGTGCCAAATGTATTCACTGTACATTGCGTGATTCATCGTCAACATTTAGTTGCCAAATGCCTGAGTGATCGCCTACACACGTCATTACATTATGCAATTACAGCAGTCAACAAAATCAAGTCATTCATTGAATGATAGATTTTTTGGACTTTGAATTGAAAACGATGAAGAATTGAATTGCTTGCTGCTCCATGCAGAAGTTCGTTGGCTATCAAAGAGTGCCTGTTTGAATCGATTTTATAAACCCTGACTCAGTGCTAGTTTCTAGAAAACAGAGATGATTCTTTACAAGCCAACTTGATTAATTTCAAAAGTGGCATAACTTATATGACCGACTTGTTTAACAAATAATCTACAGCTACAAGATGGGCTGAATTTAATAAAAAACAGAAGCTGTTATTTCTACATTTGTCAAAACTTGTCCTGTACAAACGAAACTTAAGATGTGAATTCAGCTAGTTTCCAAATCTATCAACAATGGAAAAATGTGATGAAGACGTGCTCAAGTATTATCAGCACTTGGAGGCTCTCTATTGTGATTTCAACGAACGATTTAAAGTTATTCTTGAAATGAAAATACCCGATGGGATTTTAAACCCGTTTTCAATTACAAACACTTATTGCTTGCATCAGCGTTGCAGCATGTAAAAATGCAAGGGCTGGATGTTGATAACGCACGGGAAGTAGTAAAGAAGTTTGAGGGAGGCAAGACACTGAATACCTAGTCAGGAGAATAAATCATGCGGGAGTTAAATGGATGAATACCATCATTACGCTGGAGTCACAATAATAAAAAAATGTGGAGGAAATTCAAGGAAAAAGATCACCAGCAGGCACATGAGCAGTACAAAGCACAGGCCAGAAGGGTTAACTAGTGTGGTAGGAAAGAAAAGCAGAGTGTAGGAAACCATAGGAAATTAGCAAGCCAAAGATAATCCCAAAAAATTTTATGGCAGAATCATTTTAGTGATTGCTGATGGTAAGGAGGTAACTGAATCAGTTAAAATAGCAGAATTACTAAGTGAACACTTTGAAAGAGTATGTCATCCAGGTGGAAATATTGCAGTAATGAGAGATAAAGGGTTATATGGATACTGAGGTAAAGGAACTGGAGATGCGTGGCATATTACAGAACCTTGACGCGAATTCAACTATGGGACCACATAGTATACCAGCTCGAGTTTTACGAGAGGGTACTAGGGAATTGGCAATGCCACTGACAACATTATTTAATCTAAGTCTCAGTTCTGGGACTTAATCTAAGTCCCAGAAGAAGCAGGTGGAATGAGGGTAAAATAGGTCCATTGCATAAAGCAAGCTCCAAAACTGATGTAACAATGACTCCAATATGCTAATCGGTAGGTAATTTGCCACATCAATTTCGGAGCTTCTTTTATGCAATGGACCTGTTGTTCCCTCTTTCCACCCCGCTTGGGATTAACCAGAGCTGAGACTTGGATTGCTGCAGTTCATTGATTAAAATTTTATGTGGGATCCTGTCAGAAGCACTGATGAAGTCTGGCAGTATCGCTGTAAACCCATTACCTTTATCCAACTCAGCTGTCACTGTATTATAATACATGACCAAGTTACTAAAGCACGACCTACCCTTCACAAAACTGTCTCCCACAATACGGGAATGGATAAGACAAAAATGGGATACTGTATTGTGGGAGAGTTTTGTGAAAGGTAGGTCATGTATATAATACAGTGCCAGCTGAGTTGGATAAAGGTGATGGGTTTACAGTGATACTGCTGGACTTCATCAGTGCTTCTGACAGGATACCACATGAAATTTTAATCAATAAATTGCAGCACATGGGGATGGATATAAAGCTGGTGAAGTGGTTGATGGAGAGATTCAGAGAGTAGTCCAGTAGAAAGCCTGAAACTAGTGGCATGCCACAAGACTCTGTTCTTGAGCTGCTACTATTTAATTTAATTTGTACATAACGATATAGAAAGGATCTGAGATGAGTTATTCAGCTTTTTGCCAATGAAGCAAAATTGGTTGGAGCAATAGTTAATATGTTAAAAGTTAGCAAGATTATTTTGATAGACTGGCAGTCTGGGCAAAGGAGAATGAATATCAGTTTTATGTGGCAAATTGTATGGATATGCATTCTGGGGTAAAAAGTTTATATACCAGCTGTACTACATTGATGGAACTCTACTTCAAAAAACTAACAAAGTCAGGAATTTGGGAAGTGGATATGGAGATATGGAGATAGAAGTAGCTCATTGAATTACTTAGTTACTGAAGAATACTCTGATGAGCAGAGACAAGCAGGTTATACTTCTTTATCAACCCTTCCAAAAACATCTTGAGTACTGTGTGCAGATCTGCTCACCTGGATTTCTTTGCGATGAATAGGATCCAGAGATGAGTGACTAAGATGGTAGGTCTATGGAATGAACCTTACAACAGGTTGAAGATTTTGGGTTGACAGGCAGAAAAGGGGTGATATGATAGAGACACAAATTACTGAAGGATTTTTACAAGATTAATGCAGAGGAAATTTTTCAGAACCGATCCAATGGTGGGTGAACTAATGACCATCCTTGGAAACTGTGCAAGATGGTAGTTAGCAGGGGTATAACGATTAAACCTTTTGCTTGGAGAGTGATGAATGAGTGGAATAGAATGCTAGTCGGTTGTGGGTGCCATGTGAATGAGTTCAAAGCATGATAGTTATTACTGTATGGATGTTGGACAGTGCTTGGCATGATGTTCAGTGCCTCCCTTGATTAGTCTAAGGACTGTGCAGCAGTCCATAATACTAATTACTAAGAGGACCGAGAAACATTTTGTTGCCATTTGCTGAAATTGTGCAGATCTAAGAAATGCAAGGGCATACCTGATATATAAGGAACTATATGGTATATGGTAGGAAAGAGAAAGACAGAAAACAGCATAAAGGAACATCATGGGGAGGGCAACATGAAGGAAAAGATTAATATATGGAAGATGGTTAGGTGATGATAGTAATAATGTATATCTTGTTCTAAAATGATGGAAGAACAGTGAAAGTAAGCAAGATTTATAGGGAAGGAGTGAACAATTATATGAAGGCTATGAAAATAGTACTATGTAAGGGTACTATGTAATATTATATGAAACACAGTCTAGAAGAGTGCTACATAATATTATATATTAAAGATAATTTGCAAAACTGACTATGGAAAATTCCATATTTTCTGCTCTTGTGAAAATGACCTGGGGAATTGCTTTGTTAGTGTTAATGGTAAATAACCAAGGCAAACCATAACTTAAAATAGTATGATATAATTTTGCCTTGAATAAAGGACAGCACTTTTAGTAAAATTAATTCTTTATTAGTAGAATTCTTATTAATATATCATTGGCATCATTAGTACAAAACATAACATATAACTTAACAGAACAAAAATTCCAAGTACCACGACAGCTTTGTATAGTAACAAATGATCAATAAATGCTTAGTTAATTAATGAGAAAGGGTTAGAAGTATAGGAGATAATTATGAGTCATTAGATCTGTTTAAGTTAAGACAACACAATAATATTTCACAACTATTAAGCCCAAAATTTGATGTACGCTGTATCTTCTTTGTGACAAACAGATGCAGATCTTCTGCGAGTGTACAAATTAAGCAAAGGGATCGTAGATGCCTGGTAAGCTTAATGGAGGTTTATATTTTGGTGAATATTTATTTTGTTGAAATACGTAAAACATTTGCTATTCTTTAATTTTTTTTAATAACTTTTGATTAAAAAAGGAAAAAAAAAAATACTAATTCTATATTTTATAAGGAAAAAAAACCCCTTTAGGAATAGGTAAGGTTTTTGCACTGTTTGATTACGTGTTTCATCGAAAAGGTTAAACTACACTGTACGAAATTATGACCAATATTTGAGTGCACCCCTACAGTTCAAAGATATAGAGGAGTAGTATATTATATTCTTGGTTTCACCCTTTATCCAAGTGTAAGCAAACAAAGTTTGCATGAAGTAATTTCACGACTGGACCACTCGCATACAAAGGCTAATGACATCACTTGCCTTAGTATCCCATAATACAAAGCACATATCCTTATGGATATGTATAATGCTATGCATTTGGGAAGTAATAAGGTGCGATGCCTTTTGGCTATTTGTATATGGGAATATGACTTTTGCATTACTTCGACATTTGTATCACTTCTGGGTCTGGCTCCCACTGATGAGACTCCAATAAAGGCCAAAGCCGGTGTAGATAGTGATCCTTCCCATAATGCATAGCATTATACATGTCTGTAAGGATATGTATTCCATAATGCTTTGTATCATGGGATACTAAGGCAAGTGATGTGAAGTCACTTAGCCAGCAAAGGTTGGTCGACTGGTAGAGTCTCTGCTACTAATGGCTCACGCACAAAGTTAGGCAAGTTTGAGCGCAGTTAGTTGGAAGGGTTGAATCGTTCGATGCTGTTGGCACACTCTCCCTCAATGAGTCTTTAGACTCCCTGTGTGTGTGTGTATATATATATATACACAAGTTGTTCCAATGGTGAAATCACACGAAAACTTTGTTTGCTTACACTTGAATAAAGGATTAAACCAAGAATATAATTTCTTGGCATCTTTAATTTATAGTATAACCAAGTGGGAAAACTTCCAACATTTATCACTAATCCAGAGTATTTTAGTAATAAGGTGCGACACCTTTTGGCTACTTGTATATGGAAATATTATTTCAACCTTGGTATCACTTCTGGGTCTGACTCACACTGATGTGCTTAAGTGTTAAAATGGTTGCTGTGCTGAGAAATATGAGCGTCTCTGCTTGGGGTTGGGCTTTTGCCTGTCTCTGAGTGTGGCTCTGATTTTTTTTTTTTTTTTTGGGGGGGGGGGGGGCAAGACTGCATTGAGCGCTGTCAACACTGAGAGCTCCTCTCTGAGTAAAATGATCCTTCAAGTTGCTTGCACTTGCTGAGTTTAGTGATCTGGCAGGGATCACAGAGTTTTTGGAGATTTCCCTTCACTTATATAGTGTAACCAGTCTGGGTAGTGACCCTTCCTATAATGCAAGCGATGTCAAGTCATTAGCCTCTATATACATATATAGTCATTATTAGCCATTGTCAATCCACTGCTGCTGTATCTATACATATAGGAGTTGTCCAGTCATGAAATTACTTCACATGCACTTTGTTTGCTTACACTTGGATAAAGGATTGAACCAAGAATATAATTTCTAGGTATCTTTAATTTAGAATGGGATGTGCAAATCAAAACATTCTACAAAAAAAAAAATGTGGAAGGAATTCCATGTGTATAAGGATAATGTCAATTGTGAAAGTTATAAGGTACAGGGCCAGAAGAGTTAAAAGTATTAAACAGAAAGCTGAGCAAGTGTGGAAAAACAACGGCTCTATATGGCAAAATAGAACATAAAAAAATTCCATCATTATGCTGTACAAATGAAAGAATTATTGGATGCAGAAAATATTCAACTAATGTGCACTCATTCTGCTAAGAGATATCAACTAGATGTATGCAATATGGAGCTCAATGCAATCTCTACGCCAGATTAAAAAAAAATCAAGTTTATAAGGGGGTGCTAGAGCTGTTGCATAAATTAAATAAGAATTCGACAAGTCTGATGAGATATCAACAGGAATGCTAAAAGAGTGTTCAGCTGAACTGGCTGTAATAATCAGTCACCTTGGAGAAGATTCCCCAAGTGAGATACCACTATTCTAAAATAATGGTATCTCATTTTGTAGATTGATGCACAACTATATCAACTTATCAGTATCTCTGGAGTGGCAAGTGAAGATTTAGGAAAAGCTGGAATTGTAGGCATGCCAAAATGGATGTTCATTCAATGTTAGAATTATGCTAGAAATCTTGGAATTTAAGAAGACAGGAAAGTTTAAGTTCAAGGGCCACATAACAAAGATTGTAAACACAACTCAACAGTAACTGCAATGCTGAAACAAACACTGACATGTAACAATAAGGAAATTATTTTTGTCTCACTATGAAGCCTTGATTTTTACTTCACCTAAACCAAATAAATACAGATCTGGTTTCTGAGGTGATGCATACACAGTAGAGAAGGAAGAAAGGAGTGCATTAAAGATACTGGCCTGTGGAATGTAGATTATGAAAACGTGGACTGCAGAGATTATTAAACAGGGGAGAGAGAGTTGGGGGATGATATGATAGAGCTACAAACTTCTGAAAAGGATCATATTGGATATCAAAAGATGGAATTTTTCATTGTATGGGATGATGAGAGGGCATGGGTGAAAATTGAGAATGAATGCATTCTAGAAAGGAGTGAGAGCTAGATTGCTATCTCAGAGTGGCAGTGTGTGACTGAATGCATAGCCTTTGGAGGTAGCGTGTGTAGGCTATGTGAATGAATTCAAGAAAATGAATGACACCTGGGTAAGAGTGATAATGTGGCTTCTCAGAATGAATCCCCAAGATATCCTTTGGCAACAACAGTAATAAATTTATTCATAAAAAAAAAACTCATCTGAAATTTTCCTTTGATTTCTGGAACATAAGAAATATTCAATTTTCATAAGTTTTTAGGCAACTGAAGTGGCCTTGTTTACAACAAGCACAGGTTTTACTTTCATTTTCACTGCCATGGAACCAGGAAGTAGTGCACATGTATAAAAATGTATTTATGAATTGAAAGTTTGATATAATGAGTGAGAAAAGCCATTGATTAGAAATATAGTCTGGAAGATGAATGTGGTACAGGCAGAAGAATGTTTTTCAAGTCAGAAAGGAGAATAAAATTGTTAAGAGAGGCAATAGTTTTCTCAGATTAACAGATACAGATGAATTTCCTTCATATGCTCTAGTTTTGAATAAATGCCTGAAGGATAGTTAGATGAGCTACCACAAGAAAAGAGAACTTTTGTTCAGCCTTCAAGGAAACAAAAGAGAACATATGTTTAAAGGAGAAATATATTCAAGATATGGGAAAAACATGTATGAGTTATCTGGATTGAATTCAGTGACTCAGCACGAAGGGAGGAATAAATAGTGCTTATAATGTTGAAATTAATTAGCCATGAAATTCTGTTAGTTCCAAGGAAAAATCTCATAATTCTATAGAGAAATTAGAAGTTATTTTTATATCATGTTCTTAAAAATATTAAGGATTTTAAAATTTTGTCTTTATAAGAAAGACAACCTGGCTAATATTCTGCTGATATTCCAATTGGCAACAGAGCACAAATTGCAACTGTGGTGACACAAACAGACTGTTATGAAAACAATTTAGATGGTAATTGATGGGGCCAGATAACAGCAAAGTTTGGAGAAGTTTTGTGCTACTGTGGTGGTCTTAGAATGATTGTCTCTCAGATCTTTAGCAAGTTATACTTCAGGTTGGGGGGGGGGGGTGCTACGAGAGTGGTCAGAAAAGTTCTTGGACTAACAATGAAAAAAACAAATTTATAATTTCAAAATTATTTTTATTTTTCAACATAATCTCCTTTAAGACTAATACATTTATTCCAGCGATGCTAGAGCCATTATCCCGTCCCTGTAGTGGTTCTCAGTAAGATCTGCAAAATATCCCTCTACAGCTGCAATCACCTCTTGATTCGAAGAAAAATGCTGACCATCAATGAAGAGATTTAGTTTTGGGAAGAGACAGAAGTCAGAGAGAGCCAAATCTGGGGAATAGGGTGGATGTTCCAACAATTCATAGTGCAGATCCCTTAATATTCCCATTGCCAAAACACCGTTGTGGGCAGGTGCATTTTGTTCTGATGAAAGATTTTTTTTTTCTTGCTTCTGCACACCGGATCTTTTCTCACAAATTTTTTTGTCTAGTCTGGTTAAAAGATCAGAATAATATTCCACGGTTATTGTTTTATCCTTTTCAAGATAATTAATAAACAAAATGCCTTTAGCATCCCAAAACACCAATGCCATGACCTTTCCTGATGATGGAACTGACTTTGCCACTGAACAACCAACTTGTGTCCACTATTTTGACTGCTGTTTGGATTCTGGTATATAAAATGGTGAATCCAATTCTCATCCATAGTAATAAATTGACTCACAAAATCAGTTTTATTCTTGTTAAAACACTCCAAACACTGCTCAGAGATTTTCATGCGAGCGCATTTTTGATCTGCTGTGAGCAAGCACGGCACCCATCTTGCACAAAGCTTTTCCATTTGCAATTCTTCATGCAAAATATACCCTACACATTCTTTTGAAATGTCAATAGTCTCAGCAATTTCACACACTTTGACTTGCCGGTCATCTAATACCATATCATACACTTGATCAATGATTTCTGGTGTTGCTACACTTTTTGGATGTCCTTCATGTGGATCATCTTCAAGGCTGGTATGGCCACGTTTAAACTCGGCAGCACATTTCTAAAGTGTTGAAAATGAAGGAGAAGAGTGCCCATAAATTTTTATGAACTTCGAATGAATTTCTTTTGGTGTTAAACCTTCTTTTACAAAGAATTTTATAACTACACAATGCTCAATTTTATTCATTTCAAGGGATACAGACAACCCTTTTGCATCAGACATCTGTACTATATAAAATAAATTACTTGATAGAATGACTTGCAATTTCACATGGATGCTTATGACAGATGTACCAACTTAGAAAAAAAAAATCTTGCCGATAGTGTTGCCATGTATGGTTGAGGCCAAGAACTTTTCAGACCACCCTCGTATATAACTGATGCCAATTCTAAATAACTTTTCAGATCCGTAGTAGTGACTTCTGTTTAGCACAGTTATCTTCAATTTAATTCTTGTGTTTATCTACCAGTCCCATTTGGCATACAGATGATCATGGATTCAGTTCTTAGGTGTTAATAGATTTACCAGTCTGTCCAAAATAAGCCAAGCTACAATCACAGGGAACTTTATGCTCCAGAATATGCAAGAGGATGAAGTTTGGTGGCAAGTTTGAATGTGTAGATTGAAGGTGGAGTGAAGATTATATTTATACAGAACTTCAACTGTCATTTTAGATATATACATCTTAAACATATGACATGAGAATAGTTTTGTTATGACCTTTTGGAAATGCAATATTTTATAGGGGTTGTAGACATTGGAAGTTCAGTAGCAAGAGATATGTCAATTTAACAAATAGTCCTAGCTCTGTGGTGAAGTGTTTGAAGATACTATGCTGTTGGGATGGGTGATGATGTGATTTGCTTATGAATGCTTACCTTCCAGTGTGTGTGTGTTTCCTATAAACAGAAGAGAATAGTGAACTATTTGGTAGTCATGTAACTAGGGTTTGTGTCTAGGAAGGACACAGCTGTTCCTTTTTTTTTCCCTCTATGGTGAAGTGTATTTTAAGATTTTGGCTGATTAAATGTGCTAAAACATGTTTAATACTGCTAGGTGCTTGGATTTCTTCAAATTCCATACAAAGGCTTGAGGGGAGGAGACCCCATAGCAGTCCGGTCTTTTCTTTTTCCTTTCCATGAAAAATAACCTGAATAAATGATGAATTTGAATAACTCTGAAAGATATGTCAGAAGATGAATGCTGCTTTAAAGTAAAGTGCTCTGTATCAATGGCACACTGGTAAAAATAAAGTAATATCAAGGTTGACTATGATGCTGAATCTTTCAGCTGAAGATTTTAAAATTAATAGAATTTTTGATAAAGGAGGAAAAAGTTTGTGAGAAGTGATTTTGCTAGTTGTTTGGCAAGTTTGTAAGTGGGCTGGCTGTGTCACCAACTACTGGATGAAGAGAGTTTGTGAACTTTGGTAACCCATATGTCTGAGGAGATTTGATCTGATAAGATTTAAGTTTTTGGTAATTTTTTTTGGCCAAGGTGTAACCTCTTCCTTTAATAATTTATGCACTTTTTTCTTTTGAAATTTATTATGATCCTGGTAAGAGTCTAAAATTGTTAATTTTTCTGATATATTCTGATCCATAATGACAATGTTTCCTTAGTTGGATTATTGCTTTTGGGAGGCTTAGATTATGTATGAATTCCAGTCATATCCACATTAATACCAATCAGTCACTGGGAGGGGTGGTGGGGAAATAGATCGTAGATAAAATTCAATACTGATCATAATTCCTGGGACAGATACTTGTGTAAGGTGATGACAAAATTATGACTTTGACTGAGGACACTAACAGCATAAGTGGCTACAACAAATTCACAACTGGGTGATCTTGATGTAGTTGGGATCAGTGTTTTTTTACTGCTGTAGAGCCCCCCCTCCCCCAAGTAATTGACTTATTTTGAATTCTTTAGCACTTTTGGAGATGGTGTGGAGGATTGACCACAATTCTGGATTTAGTATATCAGATAAAACTTTTAACTAAATATTCTCCTATGGTGGTGTTTATATTGTAAAAGCACTACAAAAATAAAAAAAGTGGTAATTGCATAGAGTGCTTTTAAATGTAGAGATTGCAAATATAAGTAATTTCCTAATAAGCATAAATTACTTCTGTGATATTTCCATCCTGAACTATTTTAGGTACAAGAATTGTAACAAAAATGTGCTCAAATACATCTAAAAAATGTCAACTTTGAACAAGAGATTAAAAAAAAAAAAAAAAACATAACAGACTTCAAATTTGCAATACTAAAAACAATTATTTTATTCATCTGTTATTACACAGATAATGAATTTAATGCCTGAATTAAACAAGCATTCTGATTAAATCTTGTAATATATATTTTTTCCCCTTTTCTTTTTAGAGAATACTGATTTGAAATGACGTTATAGTTTCTTTATACAATGAAAATCATAGACTAAGCAGCTACTTTCAAGGCAGAAAGTTGTTAAAAACATTCCAATTATAAATTACCAATCAATAACTTTATAAGAAATTTGAAAATGCAGAATGGATATAGTATATAAAACAAGTTATGTGAACATTATTAATTTAGACTGAAAAAGCTCAGTTCACTCATTGTTTTTTTTTATGTTTAAAAAAGAATGTAAATATTTAACAGATTAATACACTGGCAGTTGTTTAAACATATTTCTCAAAAGTTGAGGGAGAAATTCTCTCAAAACATAGAATACAGATAGTGAAATGTCACTAAAAATGTCATGAAATACATCCAGCACTAAGTGCTGGAGATTTTCAATTTTGAAATGTTCTCTCTCAGCAAAAATCAAAAGAATATATTCATCAGTGAAATGACTCGATGTCAAGTTGTTTTTTCTTTTAAATTATTTAATAGGTACACAGCTAGTTTAGGAGACTAAATACACAAACTACAATTCTTAATTTTTTTTTGGCCATTTAATATTAATATACAGCCTAGATATATTCATTACAAGATATCACAATTTATCTCAGTATATTCAAGATTTCTCTTTCAGTTCATAAAAGAAAATAGTTTTAACAAAAATATATGAGGGACAATCACAAAGTCTGCAGACTTTTTATACAAATCATTATTTTGGAAGTGTATAAATCATAAAAATCACTATTACAGTAGTAGCAATTAATAATCTTGCATGCATGCCACAATGAACACTATTCAGTGGAGAAATATTGAAACTCCCTGACATTAAAAACCTGAGTTAGTCACATTGCAAAATATGATGCTTGTGGGATTTACTACAAGTACCATTATTTTCATTTCAATGTTATCTGTAATGAGCACAATATATGCTTAACTAGACAGACTACTGGTGTAGTTCATCTGTTTGCTGCCAATACGAAAACTGTTCAATAATTCATCCCTTTTAATACAGGTAAGAGTTGTAGATGTTTTGCATGGATATAGAAATAAAGCACTTCCTTTTTTTCTTTAGCTCTGAAGATTGCTTTAACTCTGAAAAGCAATTTCTACTAGCAAAGGGAATATGCCATTTAAAAACAATTACAAGTTCTCCCCAGTACTCTGCATTTAAATGTTATTACAGGAGAAACTACTGAAAAACTTTACAGAAGAACATTAGACAAGACAACACTTTTTCGATGTATGTATGTATGCATGTGAAAACAATGACTTCATGATTACCCCCCATATAATTATAATTTCCAAATTATCATTTTATAAATCCAATTTAGCAAAATGTAATCATATTGAATGTCACACTTTTTTTTTCCAATTTTTAATAAGCTAGATGTACTGCTGTATCAAAATTAGAAATACTCCTGAATAATGTCTATTAACAAACTGTGACTAAAAGAGAAGATTGTGAACTTAAATGTGGCAATATATATATGTATATAGCCTTTTGATTTCAAACAAGATTTGGTCCCATTTTTCATTAAACATGACAATCCATCTAAATCATTGCTGCAAAATTTAAAGGAAGAAAAAACTAATATAGTATGCATATCACACCCTATAAAGAAAACTCTTTAACCTGCTGGCATATATAAAGCTTAATAACCTTACAATAATAGTTGCTAAAACCTGAAAAATATTAAATAGGCTTAAAGGAAAACTGGCTCAGTTGTGCACAGCATTACAACAAAACTGTAATATTTGATATAATGTCTAACATATATTTTAAACAAAATTCTGTGTGGGGGTGGAAGTGATACTTTACTTCCATATAGTCATGATTATTTCATTTTCTCCACATGGATAAAATCGCACAGTTGATATCAAGAATGTGTTTCTAATATGATAAAAGCAAAATAAAAATAATAATCTCAAAACAAATTCTGCAATCACAATACATAAGGTGTATCTCAAAAATACATGACATTTTATATAACTCAAAAAGAAAAAAAGGCACAGAAAAATAATGACACTACAGATAAAGGCAATCCAAACTTCTTAAAAGGCAATGCTACATGAACACCACCACATTAAGTAATTTATAGGCAAATACATAAACACACCTAGAACATCTGAATCACTGACATCAATTAGTTTTATTGCTACTTCAAAAAAAGCAAGTCGTAGCTAAAGATTGTCTGATGCACTGATGTAGTGAAAGGAAAAGGCATGAATCAACTATCGGTTATCCACTGGTAAGAAAACTGTATCAATTCTTGCTTCTTACTGAGCAAGTACTATTCCTCACAGCATTATGATATGTTATAAGACATCCAGAAGAAACAAAGCACATTTCTGTTAACTGTTGAAAAATGACAGTTGCAAAAATTAAATTAACATTTCTCTTCAAAACTGACACTGGCTCTGAAAAATCAGTGAGAAAAATAAAGAGTTCTAAATGAACTGAGATGAGAATGACATTACTGCCCACATGCAGTGATGATTGTTAATGGTTCCACAAACAATTCCTTGTTTACAGTTAATCTTTTGCAGCCTAAATTAATCATTTTGAGCTTATAATTGATAAAAAATTGAGGTCTCTGGGTTAGCACTAAAATTCATAAACCACAAAACTGTCATTTTCACAAACTCTCTGTCCACGGAAGCCTCTCAACATGCTGTACATTAATTCCCTTTAGCACATAAACCTGAAAATGAAATACACAAGTACACCCATTAAAGAAAGGTTAATTCAATGACTGAATACATGTTACTAATATGCAATATTAAATCGATAATATAATTTATAATAAGCATAAAATATATTTTATGTATAATAAATAGCACAAGTATTCCTGGATCTTAAAAAAGACAAACCTGTGAACACACCCTAGAATGTTCATTGATTTATCTTCACACACTTCATGATTTTATCGTGAAGTGTGTGAAATCAATAGCCATGCCTGCAAGCTCAAATCACATCTGAGAAATAAACTTATATATAGGCTTAAAAATACTTTGTTTCTCCATAATGACATAAGTAAATGATAATTCCATGCTATTATAATCAACAATAACTTCTGTGATTTGCCCTATGTTTTGTTAGTAATCATGCCTTCATCAGGGACAAAAAAATAAATAAAATAAAAACAATACAATAAGTTATGTAAGAAATTGAAAAATTACTATATAGAACACTCAGTGTGAAGCAAAGATTTACAGAGTCCAAATTTCATGATTCAGATTAGTGCTTTATGCAAAAAAGCAGATCTGTTCAGGAACTGCAACAAAAAATCATACTTGAAGTCATCAAAAATGAGGCCAATGTGGATGAACATATACATGCTACTTAAAGTACTCTATTATTCCAATTTAGTGTCCTTCAGCATATTATGAGTACAAGTAAGGGAGAAGATAAAGTATTATCATCATGTGACTTTATAGCACATGTTTGCATACATGACATTTCTTTTTATCCCTTTCCTTAAATGCAATGTTTGCTTTATGCTCTTTCTTCTTCACCTCAAACAAGGCAATTCTAGTTATCTGTTCTGCAGGGTGCTCACTGGCTTGTAGGTCATCTGGGAAATCTTATTTAAGGGAGTTATTTCGGAGACATATCCGAAGATGCATTTTGACATAAGGAATACAATATTATCTTGATCTCTGAAGTGCTGTTAGTAGAAGTGGGATTTTCTGAGATCTGTTGTACTTGAGGAGGGGGGGAAATGCTATAGCAAATCATGTAATCTTCAGGACACTAATTCTTGTGTTAGAGAATCCACAATAGAGCAGAGCAAATGCACTCAATTGGCTATGGACTGCATAACTTCAGATTTTCTAGCACGGCAATCATAGTACTATGTACTTGTTTCTACCCATTGCAAATGTGTTAAAGTGTCCAAGTATTTTAATATTTTTGATGTTGTACGTAGGCTGTTCAATAAGTAATAAGACTATATTTATACAGGAAACAGATTACCTTTAATCGTCATCATTTACATGGTCTTTTTCGAAGTAACTACCGTGAGACTATGCATTTGTCCCAACGTTGCGTCCACTTCTTAAACACATGCGAGAGTCCGTTTTTTGAGAGTTCTTTCAAAACACAGTTTACAGCTGCAAGGGAAAGTGGCTGATCTTTGGTGAAGCAGAAAAGGGATGATGGTTTGTAACAGGTCATATTTTTAGGATTTTGGTGAACTTTTCAGAGGTGCCCTGGATGTAAGGAATGGTGATGGATTTAGTGCAATCTTTGTAATGAAGGGGAGGGGTTGTGGTTAATGGGTTTTAATATTTTCTGGATTTTTGGGGGTCTATAGCTATTGGCTAAGAATGTGGTTCGGTTCAGTGGTTAGGGCATTGTCATCTGAGATTAATTTTGTCTTGTTATATAGGGTTTTTATAACCCCATATTGTTGGAGTTGTATGGGTTGGTTTTCTTTAAGCACAGAAAACCAAGGATCCATGAGGCTGGCATGTAATCAGAATGTCTAGGAAAGGAAGACTTGTTTTTTTTTTTTTCCAAGGTGAACTGGATTCTGGAGTGTTTATTGTTTAAGTGTGTTAAGAAGATGTGAAGTGCATCTAAGTCATGTAGCCAAATAGCGAACACATCATCCATAGTGTAGTCAAACAGTGGGTTTTTGTGGGCTGAGTTTAAGGCTTTTTCTTCAAAGTCTCCATAAAGAATTGTAGAATTTTCCTTGCCAAACTAAATAGCCTGAGTTCATTATGAATTGAAATAGGGCTAAGATATTGGGAGGAAATTTGGCTTGGACAAGCTCTACGGTATCTTTGAGTGGGACATTTGTGAATAGGGAGGAGACTTCAAAACTGACATTATGTCAGTGTGTTGGAGTGAGAGGTTTTCTATACTGGCTTTGAAGTGGGCAGAGTTTTTTTGTGTGATGGTGTGTTGCTAGTATAGTGTGAGAATCAATGCCATCCACAATGGGATGTAATGGCACATTTTGTTTATAGATTTTTGGTAGTCCATATATTCAGGGGTGGGGAGTATAGAGTTAAAAGGCTTTAGTTTGTTAGTGACTTCCACAGACCAAGAAGTACCCTTCTTAAGGAGCCTTTGGAATGTTCTGACTTGGGAGCTGGTGGGATCATATTCAATAGGGAGGTAGGTAGACTGATCTAACAATAAAGAAGTAAGCTTACCTGTATAGTTGTTTGGTTGAGAACCACAGTGGTATTTCTCTTCTCCACTTTGGTGATTACTATTTCTCTATATAATGTGGAATCCACAACCTTTCCAACAATATCAGACTGGATGTAGCTGGTGTTCTTACCAAAGCAAAATCACCAAAAACCATCCTATCCAAAGAAGAATATAAAGCTCCAAGAAATGAAGAACAACAGAGAAATAGTAATCACCATAGCAGATAAGAGAAATGCCACTGTGGTTCTCAATCAAACAGACTATACAGGTAAGCTTACTTCTTTATTGTTAGATCGGTCTACCTACCTCCCTATTGAATATGATCCCACCAGCTCCCAAATCAGAACACTCCAAAGGCTCCTTAAAGAAGGTTACTTCTTGGACTGTGGAAGTTACTAACAAACTAACGCCATTTAACTCTAGACCTCTCCAAATATAGGGACTACCAAAAATCCATAAACAAAATGTATGCCATTATGTCCCCACATACAAATTAGCCAAACATTTAGCCAAAGTGCTCTCACACTATACTGGCAACTTCAAAGCCAGTATAGAAAACCTATCACTCCAACAAACTGACATAATGGTCAGTTTTGATGTCTCCTCCCTATTCACAAATGTCCCACTCAAAGATACCTTAGAGCTCGTCCAACCAAATTTCCTCCCAATACCTCAGCTCCATTTCACTTCACAATGAATTCAGGCTATTTCGTTTGGCAAGGAAAGAGTGAAAAAAAATTAAATTTTGCTTTGTGAATAGTGTTATCAGCGTAATTATTAATAAGTTATAACCTTTATGCATGCATGCTATTGCCATTTTCATTTTTGTTTTCAGTGGATAAAAAAAAAAATATATTGAATGCATGACTTCTGCATTAAACTTTCTGTGCCTGGCTCCCATTGATGAGATCTCAAATTAAGGTTGAAACTAGTCTGGATAGTGGCTGTGGTGCTTCTCATAATGCAAAACAATGTACACATCAGAAATGAAGTGTGCTTTACATTATGGGATGCTATGGCAACCGATGTGAAATCATCAGCTTCTACGTGGGCTGTTCAATAAGTAATAAGACTAATTTTACTGTGGCGAAACCATTCATCACAATATTATTTTCTGTGGAATAAAGAAATGTTGCTGTATGTATTAACAAAAGAGGTTGCTAGATGGCATATACAGGCTGATGTGCCAGAGTGTCACGTGACTAAACGCAAGTGCTTATCAGTGCGCCTACGAGGTGCGCCAGTCTTAAAAATGGAAGCATCCTTGAAACAGCGTTATGCGATTAAATTTTGTGTGCGTTTGCAAAAATCGGCATCGGACACTTTTAACATGATACGCGAAGCTTTCCACGATGAAGCAATGTCGAGGGCAAGCGTTTTTTGCTGGCATAAAACTTTTAAGGAAGGAAGGCAAAATGTGGAAGATCGTGAACGTGAGGGAAGACCTTCAACGTCCATCACAGAGACAATGATCAACACAGCAGCGATTATCATCAAGCACGTCAAAAGGAAGCGTCCATCTGAAGAATGGCTTCTTATTGCACCACGATAATGCAAGGCCACATATTGCTGGCCGTGTAGTGGACGTTTTGCAGAAGAACAACACAGATATCCTACCACACCCTCCATACAGCCCTGATCTCGCATCGTGTAATTTCTGGCTGTTTCCTCAGCTCAAGAAATCACTAAGAGGCCGCCATTTCGAAAGCAACAAAGCATGTGTAAAAGCTGCAGATGCGGTTTTGAAAGAACTCTCAAAAAACGGACTCTCACGTGTTTAAGAAGTGGACACAACGTTAGGACAAATGCATCGAGTCTCACGGTAGTTCTTCGAAAAAGACCATGTAAATGATGACGATTAAAGGTAATCTGTTTTCTGTATAAATATAGTCTTATTACTTATTGAATAGCCCACGTGTATATATATACACACACACGCACGCACACACACACACACAAGTAGACCAATTATGAAGACAGTTCACATATAAACTTTATCTACACGTGGGTAAAGGATTAAACAAGAATATAATTTCTTGGCAAGTATAATTTACATTCATCATTAGCATGTCATTTCTACCAACAATTTGTAGATTTACAGGCAAAAAGACTGTCACAGAAACACTTTTGTGTGTTCTTAACCCTAACTAGTATTATTGTGTGAAAATCAATTTAAAGAACTCACACTATTTTAAAATTTGAGTTGGGGGGAGGGGAATTAGAAGTAAGCTTGAGTTTCAAGGAGAAATACTTTAATTTCCTACATCAGAGAACAACTAATTCAGGAAGAAGCGGGAAAAAAGTTCCTCTAGTTAGATTTGAACTTGTATTGGTTTTTATTCTACTAATGTAGATTGTGGAAGATACTATGAGTCAATGCAAGCACCTATATTAGTTGCAATGTTTAGTTAATTTATTGAACTTATATCATCTATGTGTTGTGCTTTACATCATGGGATACTATGGCAACTGATGTGAAGCCATCAGCTTCTATACACAAGTAGACCATTTATGAAGAAGTTCACATGTAAACTTTATCTACACTTGGGTAAAGGATTAAACAAGAATATAATTTCTTGGCAAGTGTAATTTACATTCATCATTATCAAGCATGTCATTTCTACCAACAATTTGAAGATTTACAGGTAAAAAAACTGGCACACAAATACTTTTGTGTGTTCTTAACCCTAACTAGTATTATTGTGTGAAAATCAATTTAAAGAACTCACACTATTTTAAAATTTGAGTTGGGGGTGGGGGATTAGAAGCTTCAGTTTTAAGGAAAAATACTTCACTTTCTTGCATCAGAGAACAACTAACCCAGGAAGAAGGGGAAAAAAAGTTCTTCTAGTTAGATTTGAACTTACATTCGTTTTTATTCTACTAATGTAGCATTGTGGAAGATACTATGAGTCAATACAAGAATCTAAATTAGTTGCAATGTTAAGTTAATTATTGAACTTATATCATCTTTGTGTTGTGTTTGTTCTCATAATTTCTAAATAACCTTGAAATAATATGGTTCTAATGATAAAGTAATTAAGGGATAAATTTTCAGTAATTTAATCAGATAAATCACTGGACAAAATGCACTACAGCTTCAGTCCTATACCCTAATAAACATGGAGAACTGCCTCAATTTTAAGTTGTAAGCGATTTCAATAACCTAATCAATCTCAACAAGAAATGGCTTCAACTAAAATAAATTCCAGATAATACCAGCACAGTCCATTCAAACGAATTAGTGATTTTAAAACAGTATCATCTGACACAAGTTTTTCCAATGATGCTAGACAAGATGCGTGGGCAACATTTTATAAAAGATATTAATATTTAACATACTAGAGGCATTCTTCTTAGTATACATAATCTTTACCAAATAATAAATCCTAAAGGATGATAGACAATATTTAATCACATAGCATCTTTCAGAAATTTTGCCACAACATCTACAATTAAAAAAAAAAAAAAAAAAAAAGGAACAGCAAAGTTTCAAAAATGATTTACCTCTTTCCATTTACAGAATAATGCATCTTCGTTTCCTGCCCTTATCCTTTTTCTTTTTGTCTTTTCCCTTTCTGTCTCTCTGAAAACAAAAATTATCATTTGAAACAAACAAAATATACTACATAATAAACAAATGTGCTTATTAACACTTGTTTATATATTATTATTACAAGATACCGCTAAAGAGTCGGGTACTCATTGAGTAACACCTCATATCATACCTTCTCTTGAATTCATTCACACTATGTGCACTCACAATCTCCAAAGCAAGCCATTCCAGTCATGCATTACTCTATGAGAGAAAAATCTAGCTCTCAAGCCTTTCTTGAATGCATTCATCCTCAACTTCCATGGTTGCCCTCAGCCATCTTTGTCTAAACTAGTAATTTATAATTTAATCCTACATCCTCCAACTTATCCAACAGCCTTTCATGCTGAATCCTGTCAAAAGCTTTAGCTAAAAAAAGGCCAAGAGCATCAGGGTGTATCCATTCACCTTGTCTAATTGAACTAATTCAAATATGAGCTATTTGCTCAAACATGATCTTGCCATAGCAAATCCATGATGTTCATTGCATATTATAGATTCTCAGTGAACCAAATTCTGTACGTGATCTCTTGCCAACTTTTCCAAAATGTTCACCACCACCTCCAGAGATACTGATAGGATGATAGTTAGACACATCTGTCTATGTACCACCCTTGCTGAATGGGATAATCACATTTTTTCCACTCCTGAGGAATTTTCTGTGTACTGAGACTCAAACTACATAGCCAGATCAAAGGAACAGCCAATTCAGCTGAACACTCTTTAAGCATTTGTGCTGATATCCCATCTACACCTGAGTTTCTTTCTTCCAGGATAGAGATAGCTTATCAACCAGATTCAGCATTTAAATTGGCACTCAATAGTTGAACCTCTTCTGCATCTGTCAGCACATTAAGAGTTATTCTTTCACATTCTTTCTTGTACTTACAACTTAACAGTTCTTTTGGATTGTCTTTAGCTTGTAGAGCCAGTTTCTTTTCATACTCACACTTAGCTTTCCATGCCATACTTTTAATTCTTTTGGCCTGGGCCTTATAATTTTCATAATTGACATCATCCTTGTAATTTGTGTATACATGGTATTCCCTCCATGTTATTTTTTCTTAAGAATATCTTGTTTCTCTTGAATCTCTAAGACTGCATATCCATTTCATTCCCAACCTGTTTAGTTTGTGAATTCTACAGACACATTCCAATACTTCATGACTGATGTAAATACTTCCCTATGTATCACCAACATCCTTCTCATTAAGCAACCAATACCATGAGAACGAACCTAGTATTTTCCTCAAAAATAGTCATAATTTCCTGCTTTACATCATGTAACCTTTTTCTAAATGGAATATCCATACACTTTTTCCACACTGTTTAAAATCAACCATGATGATTAATCATTTAGTACCCATTAGGTATATCTGGCAATGCATTTCATCATCACTATTAGCTGATCCACTAAATCTGTAGCAACATCCAATGTGTATTTGATCTTTTCAGGCTTCACCTTACTTCATATAGTCCCGAACTCAGTGCTGTTGGTTCCTACTTTGTACTCCGATGTATATTCTAGTTGTTGATTGACTCCTCATTCGAACACAGATAATATTTATTTTTAACTGTGCCACCTTATGTTCAAATTTGCATGAGCAAATTTGAACATAGGGTGGCACAGTTAAAAAAGAAGGAATTACCATAGAATGAGTAATTGCAGAAAGAACACAAATAATACAAAACAACCAAAACACAATAATAGCAACGGAGAACAGGAATTTTATTCTGAGGAGACATTCTCATACTACAGGTATAGAAGACATGCTGACTTTGATAATAAGGGTAGTAATTCAAATGAAAAAGTAGACGAGAATAAATGCACAAATCATAATAAGGAAACAAGTTTTATCCAAACGAGATATGATCTGAGACCTAGAGAAAAAAAATAAGAAGTCTGAATCCTCTGCAGGAGTGACCCGTGTGAAAGATTTTTCAGAGGAAGAGTTAAGCCTTTGTTGGATTCTGAATGAAGAGAAATGGAAATTATTAATACTTCAATCAGAGTCCAACATAATCTACCATTCCCTGAGCAAAATTTGTTTTTTTTAAACTAATAGTCTCATGCTCATAACACTGCTACATGGGAAAACCATTACTAATATTGCAATCAAAGCCATCTATCTACCCTGACTAGACTCAAATCATTCAATATCATTAGCATCACACCTGGTCCTCTCCTATCTGCTTATCCTTCCTAAAAATGCTGTACTCTTTACACTCCAGTTAGTAGATCTGCTTCTGAGAGCCAGGTCTCACTAATGCCAATAATCTGAGGTCACAACATATTCACTAAGGCAACAAACTCAACCCCTTTGTTTCTCATACTCTTGGCATTTACATACGAACATAAGTCACCTCCATACTGTTTGGTATACTCTTCTCAGTAGTCTGCATGACCTAGCTGGACAATTTCTTTTCATAGTTAATGCTTCACTTATGCAAACATCCTTACACATACACCTTAGTCATTCACTTAGTCACTCTTACACATCAGATTTACACCATTCCTCCCTTAGTAATCTAGTTCCCTTGATTTTCTGTATTAGGGCAGGCACATCTATTAAATTTCTCAATGATATTATTTAATCATTTAATAATAATCAGCAGCAATAATCATAATCAGTCATAGATAACTAGAAAATGCATCTTTTATGAAATATCTAAAAGGAGCAAGAATAACAGAAAAAGAAAAAACAAATCAGATCTCTGGGAAATAATTTTGAATCTTACTATTGCTAATAATGAAGGAATTAAGTATATAGAGTGTATATGTATAAAATGATCAATGATTAACATAGGGACAAAAAGGTGTGTTGGAGCAATTAATTTGCTTACGATGCCTGGACCTCTATATCAAGGTCATCATCAGGAAAACATACATGAACAAGACACAAGCTACACGACACTACACATAAGTATGCTAAATCTAACTGTTGTTAACCATTTACTAGCCTGACCTCTGGCAAGAAAAAAAAAAAAAAAAAAAAGAAAAAAAAAAAAAAATATATATATATATATATATATATATATATATTGCACAAGTTGTGATGATATCACATCAGATAATGGCAATGATGGGGAGAACCCTGACATGCAGAAATAGAGGGGTTATGATTCCATTGTATAAGGCCTCATATGGATTATTGTGCACAGATTTGGTCACCAGGTTTTCATGGTGATGAAGATATGTTGGAAAGGGTACAGAGAAGATTCACAAAGGTAGCCAGTGGTCTTTGGAATGTGGACTACGAGGAGGAGATATGATTGAGACATATAAGCTGGTCAGGGGTTGTTATCAGGTAGACATGGAAGAGATTTTTCATAGAATGGGAGAGGGGAGTAGAACAAGAGGCCATTGCTGGAAACTGTATAAGGAGGGTGTGAGCAAAGGAGCGAGAAGCAGGTTCTTCGCATGGAAGGTGGTTGGTGAGTGGAATGCACTGCCTGAGTGTGTTGTGGACACATTGAATCAGTTTAAGACACGGTTGGATGAGCATTGTATGCAATAGTGAGTACCTCCCACGATGAGTCTCTGACTCCATGGAGGTCAAATGTTGATAATAATAATAATATATAATAAGTATAATATACTGAGGATAAAAAAGAAAATTACAGTAAACTAACATCAAATGCATCTCTACAGTCCAGCTATCTTAGAAAAAAAAAAACTTAAATTTTTTTGCATTGTGGATCAACATGGCTTTATGAAATCTAAATACTATTCCTGCATTTGAATGAAAATATGGATGTAGAACTATGAGAATTCCATGCAGAATTTCAATCTTTTTGATTTTGAAAAACAATGCCATTTATCACATTAATGACAATGTGTTACATTAGGTATATGTATTTTTTTTTCCTTTGTTAAATAATAAGGAAATGTAAAATATGAATCAAAATATGTAATTTTTATATTTAGGTACACAAATATAATTTAATTTTTATCGCAAAGATAGTACTTTGATAATATCTTTATTATTCACCAAATTGCTGGCCTGATTGGATAAGTTGTTAGCAAATCCACTCTCCAACCAACAGGCTGTGGGATTGAATCCTGCATTCAGTATGGATGTTTCTGATTGTCTTTAGGTGGGAGATGCATTTCAGTACATTTCATTTCATCATAGTGCAAGTCCACTGCTCTATTTACAGAAGGCCTGGAGTGGTTTGAAAAAGTTTCATGTTTGGTGTCTTTTGCAGATCTACATAAAAAAAGTATGAAAACTACACCACTCTTTCAAAAAAAGAAATAATCTGATATTTGATTATACAGGGTGATCGTAAAGTTATACAACCAAAAGTTTGAATTTGTACCAATTGTTTTCAAATCATATAATCATTCCTTACCCCACTAGATGTCACCATTATATATTTACAAACTATTGGAGACACCAAATTCATTGTGATGTGTACAGGTTGCTCTCAGTGTAGTTTTGTTCACCGTGGAAGTTTATTTATTCGTGCAAGGTTCACCCCATTCTTCCACCATCCCTTAGCACTGGTTGAGCCTTTCTAATGAGGAATAAAGTATGTATTTTGACTGTAGATCAGTGTGTGTTCACAGGTCAGTTTGCCAGTTCTGAGGAATGAAAAACCCGAGTTTCCAGGTGAAAAAGCCTTCTACCTTATGAGGCCAGCTAACTCACCTTTAGTTGAAAGAGACCTGATAAAGGTTCCTCAGATTATGGATGGGAATTGAACCCAGGTCTTTCCAACCAAAGGGCTTGTCTATACCGACTAAGCTATGGAGGCTCTTGTGGAAGTGAAATGTCTTTTCCCCCAGAGCTGCGAGTTTTTATTTTGGAAAGTTATTTTACTAATTTTCTAACACGTGTTGCTGAGGAATTTCGCGAAAAATATCTGGGTACAGCAATCTCTCAGAAGTTGACGATAAGATTAGCGCAGCATTTTCAGGAAACTGAATCTGTTTCAAATTTCAGATCTCCAGAAGGCCCTCCATTTTGACTGATGATAAAATGATGAAGTAAAGAGAGCACTGCAGTGGTCCTCTCCAAAAAAGCCTCAGGAAACTTGATTTGCATTTATGGTCTATCACAGGGGCGGCAGCCTTTTTGGAGTAAAGAGCAATTTTTAAAATTATATCTGTTAAAAAAAAAAATTTAGAGAGCCGCACGCAGTGATGAGCAACCAATGGTCCACGGGTTGCATGCAGCCCTCTCAAGTTTTTTGTGTGGTCCATGGTGTTGTTTTGTACGGCAGAATTAGTATATTTTAATTAAAAATCTATTTTATGAATGTTGATATTTACATTGTGGATTTATTTGTGCAGATTAAAAAATTAAAATATACCTAAATAATGGAAAATAAATTAATACTTTCTTATCAAAGAAAATATTCTTTATGCGGATCGAACCAAGTATTTGATTTACTATTTAATTGCTCATCACTGCTTTAAATTTAGAAACTACATTGAAAAATATTATAATTAAATTATTTATTCAGGTTTTTTTTACAGTAACACATTATCATACCTGTAAAACACAGGGGTGGCATGTCACACGAAATTATATGGGATAGTTTCTCAATATGCGCCGAATAAGTTGTAATTTTCATTTTCAAACATGACGAAAGACTCATGTTGTTTAGTTGGTTTCTCATCTTACTTAAATAAAATTTATATTAGAAAATATTTGCTCAGAGAAATATGTCAATCCGAAAATCGATAGAAGTCCAAATGAGTGTGTTTTTAACTGAATGTAAGTGTCCAGTAAACAATTCCACGTGTCAAATACAATCTGATCTTGCTTTTTCAGACCATTTGTGTTGTATTGCAAGGTAGATTTTGTCTTTCCAACTCCTCCAGGTCAGCTTCAAGATTTCTAAATTTTGAATTCCACAAATCCTTGGTTTTCAAGGTCCTCTAACTCAAGTTGAAATGCACCCTCATCAATTCCAGCCAAAGGTGAAAAATTTAATTTGGTAGGATTAATTTCAAGTGGTCACAATAAAAATGAAATAGTTGATTTGTTCTTTCTAAACTCCTCAAATCTCCCATTAAATTCAGATCACATATTTACCACAATTTCTTTGAAAAAGGTTAAATTTATAGAATTATTATCAGCTTGTTCTTGTTGATATTTCTTCAACGTAGGAAAATGTAATGATGTGCCTTTCTCTAAGTCTGCTGCAAACAAATATAATTTTGTGCAAACGAAATCTTCTTCTAAAAGCAAAACTGCTGTTTTTCCCTTTCCCTGTAGTTTCTTATTTAGTGTGTTTAAATAGAAAGTCATATCCACCATAAAGTAGAATTTTTTGTAACCAACGAGTATCTTCTAACTGTGCATATTCAAAGTCTTTTTGTCTTAGAAACAATTTAACCTCTCCAAGGTAGGTGGCAAATCGCATCAAGACCGCACCTCTGGAAAGCCATCTTATTCTGTTATGCAAAAGAAGATCGGAATATTCACAACTGATTTCTTTAAGAAGTTCACAAAATTGCCGATGATGTAGTGGTCTTGCCATTATTTTGTTAACAATTTCTACAACCAAATCCATCACTCTGTTATCTCTTTTGGAAAGGTTTGTGCACAAAGTATCTCTTGATGGATTATGCAGTGAAAGGAAAACACGTCATGCAAAATTTGTTTTTTAAATAAAGAAACAAAACCTTTTTTTGTATCTTTCATGCTCGGTGCCCCATTGGTCGCAATAGATATTATTTTGTTAATATTAATACCCTTACTTTTCAAGCAAGTGGTAACAGCAGATTCAATGTCTTCTCCACGAGTTTTTCCTGTAAGTGGCAGTATATTGACTAATTCTTCCTGAGGTCCCTGAGAGTTTATGTATCTATGCAATGTCATCCACATCGCATGGTTCGTCACAGGCAATGCAGAATCCTGGTGTTGAATTTAGATCCGTAACCTGCTGATTTGTTATATCTTCTGCCATTCATATAGTTCTGTCCCTTACAATCTTAGCAGATAATGGCAAGTCTTTTATTTTTGTAATTATTTCTGCTTTGTTTTTAAAATCGCAAAAGAGAAATTCTGACATTTTAATAAAACATTCTTTCACATATTCGCCGTCTGTAAAAGGTTTTCCTCATTTAACAACTTCTTGAGCGGCCACAAAACTAGCAATAGTTGTATTTCTTGATGCTTTTATCCATTTGGAAGATGAACATTTAGTTAGGTTTACTTTGCGTTGCAGCTCCTCTACTGTCTTTTTTCTTTTATCTCCCAGTGGATATGCTTTGTCAAATGTATCGTGTTTATTTAAAAAATGTCTTAGTATATTTGATTTTTTATTGTTTGAAAGCTTTTCATGGCATATTAAACCCATTGGAAATCTTGCTGTATTTGCTACAAATGCGTAGGTTTTGGTCCATTCACTTTTAAACTCCCGATTTTCTTGTTATCTTTCTCTTCTTTGCTGACATTTTAAATACTATAAAGATATTTTTATTTTGTTAATATTTAATTTAATGTTACAATCAATATTCACGTTACCTAACACAATCACCAGTAAATGAAAGCACTGCAATGTCCACTACAAGCGAAGACAATGGGTGCGTTCAAACAGGCAAGTGCTACCGTAGCGCTACATATGCTAGCCTAGCGTGATGTATTTGGTTTAATAAATTAAAACAACATAAAACATAACTCAAGTAATTTTAATTTGCATGAATAATTAAAACAAATATTTGACCAATCGGTGGGTTTATGAATTCTTGCATTATCCATGATAATCCAAGACAAATGTAAAGAAGGATTATCGCGTATGATTTCAAAGAGTTTAAACATGAAAGTATTAAATTTTTCAACATCACATGTACTATTTTCAATTGTAAAATATCCTTGACTTAATGTAAAATGTCCTTAATTTATTGCAAATGCTATATTTAGGGTTTTAGTTTCTAATTTAATAAATAACATTCATCTTGTATTATTAAAAAATAGATTGTTTAATAATGAAAAGAGCTGCAATTATTTATTCATAGAGCTGAAGGTTGCCCACCCCTGGTCGGCAACCTGCGGCTTTTGTTTAACCTTCTATCAGAAGGTTAAACAAAATAAATTTTTTGTCGTTAATGTCAAAAAGTTTATTGAAGATCTAAACAGCAAAACAGGAAATGAAAATCAGAAATACAGAAATGTGCTGGGAATATTTAGAGAGAGAGAGAGAGAGAGAGGAAAAAAAAAGAAGCAAATATAAAAATAATGGTAAGTACCTGCTGGATTTCATTTAGAATATACACTAAACAAAGATATACATAAATTTACATGGATCAAAGATACAAGGAATAATAAATCTCACTGACTTGTTATTGTGAATGATGTATATTCATGTTGGTTCAGGACATAGGGAATGTGAAACAGGTAGTGATCATCTAGTCTTTGGAAGAATAAAATAGAATATCATATTAAAAAGAAAAATATATACGTAAGTTTCAAAAATAATTCAAGTTCAGTGGCTTTCAGAGGTGAACTGTAAACTTAACATGAATATCATTGAAAGAAAACTGAAGGAGTTTGAAATCAATCAAGCCTTGGACATTCAGTGCAGATTGGAGAAAATACAATTCACACAGAGAGGCATGTGACAAAGTTGGCTGCAAGGACAGAAAAATCATAACTCCATGGAGGAAGAATTAAGCGAAAGGTGTATTCCTTGAAAAGTAGAAAGCATATAGAAATTTGCAGCAAAGCAAGTTAGCAAATGCCATAAGAGAATACAGAGAAAAATTAAGAAAGCCAAACAGTGTATAAAAGTAGCTAAAAAATGTGTTTGGAATACTGGTAAGAACACAGAAGAGAAATATCAGAAAGATAGCAAAATGTTCTAGAGGCTATTGAAAATGCATAGAAGTTGAGGAAATAGTACTGTAAAAGAAATCAGAAATGATAAAGGTGGCATAAAAAACTGAATACAATGATTCTTGTATTCAGTTTTTTAAAAGATGTTTTGAATAATTAGTTTGAAAGACCTACACGAAACAAGAAGTAACAGAATAGCCAGAGAAAAACCATCAAAAACCTGAAATGTGGGGCAGGTTAGCAGATGCCAGCTGGAGTAGATGATATTCAACCAGAAATGCTAAAGTATGGAGGCATAAAAGTTTTACAATTTTTGAAAGCATTGTCAGAAGGTCAAATTCCAGATGAGTGGAGCAAAGCTTTCATAGTACCATCTATAAAAAGAGATAAAATGTGAGAATTAGAGGAATTTTCCTTGAGCATATATCAGGAATATGGTGATGAAACTGGCTGTCATTTAATATGTTAATCTTCAAGTGTGGTGTTATATACTATGAATGTACTTTCTTTTCCATTATATAACTGATACCTCTCATGCTGATCCTATCTATCTTTAAACATAGTAATGTTTTCCATTACCTGAGTTTTTAGTTCCTCTGATGAAAGCTAGGCTCTGATGGCCTAGGCCAGGGGGTGTTCAACCAGTCGATCGTGATCTACCGGTCGATCTCTTGTGTATTCCTCCTTACTTACAAATTTAATTAAAACTGAAAACATATTTTATTTATCATTATTTTGTATTATTTTTAATTCGCTTTAAGTGTATTGTTATTGTTTATTTATTTTTCGTTAAAATTGTCAAATCAATAATTTTCTTATAAGTCCGGGTAAATGAATTAATTTGGATCAGTGGAAGGCAAACAATGAGCCGAGTGAAAACGATTATAAGCAAAGTGTAAAAACTCGATTGTAGCTTAAATATTAAATATTCCAAAGCACATTACATTGATTTTTTACTTAGGTTAAGTCCCATTTGAATATCGTAAAAAAATAAACTTTGTTTGTCTCGGTATAGTTTGTATTAGATGTTTTTGTAAATAACTCTTTTGAAGCTAAATGTATATACTGCTTTAATAAGAATATGTTAGAGTGTTAAAAACAAATGCAATGTTTTTGTCGGCGAAGGTGTACATGGCGGCATTAGAAAGATTGTAATTGAAAGTTGTATGAGAAAGGCTTGCAGGCTCTAAGTGTAAACATCTCCGAAGTCAGTCAGAAAGAGTTCAAACAACTTTCTGATGGCCGTCAACTTACAATCAAAAGAAAATGGAGGAGAACAAAAGGCGTGCCGAACTTGAAACTTAAGATGAAAGACTCATACCGATTCTTTGGGGGGTTGCCAAACTTCATGCGAGGTCTCAGAGGAGGCCTAATAAAAAGGGACTAAAGCAAGCAGAAGGGGTCCCAGTTCCAGAATTGCTGTCAGAGAGACTACTCGGATTCACAGTGCTTGAGAGAGGAGTTTCCCCGCTTCCAGAAAGGAGCTTCTCGGTTCGAGGCTACTTCTAGGCCGCATACAAGGTTTCAAATTGCTGAAAGGAAGAGTTCCAATTGCCGGAGAAAAGTTTCCAGGCCAGGTTAACGTCAGACATTCACCAGTGTGTTGCGTTTTCATTACAATTTGATGAATCAAACGACTTCACTGATATTGCTCAGTTAATGGTATTTCAAGATTATTCAAGTAAAGAAGAACTTTTGAAAATTATACCATTATTGGGAAGGACTAGGGGAGAAGACATTTTTTCAGCATTTGATGAGTTTGTGAAACAACACAAACTTCCGCTTTTTAAACATGTGTCTATTGCTACTGATGGTGCTCCTGCAATGATAGGTAGTAAATCTGGATTCATTTCATTATGTAAAAATGATGACAAATATCCAGATTTTTTAACATACCACTGTATTATTCACCAACAAGTACTGTGTGGTAAAAGATTAAATACAAAAGATGTTTTCGATATTACATTTAAAATTGTAAATTCTGTTCGACGAAAAGCCCTACAACGGCAGTTATTTAAATTACAGGCAGATGATGATAGGGAACTTCTGTTGTACAATAATGTTTGCTGGTTCAGCAGAAGTTAATTTTTAGATAGATTTCTCGTATTAACGATATAAAAATTTTTCTTGATGAAAAACGAAATATTTATCCACAATTGAGTGATAAAAGATGGTTGTTACACTGTAAAAATAATCATATTAAAAATTCTGAATATTTTTACGTATTAATTATGCTTGTTAGTTTTTGTTTTCATACACGCAGTGTCTGCACTTGTGATGTGCTCGTTATGAAAATGTTATATTAGAAGTAACATGTAAAGAAGTAAAAATATTGAAGTACTTACTAAACTGATTATTTGTGTTACTTATAAGAAAGTTTGTTGTATTTTAAAATGTTGAGTTTTGTGTTTGTGAAAGACTTTCTTTAGCGCTGATGGATACAGCGAGTCAGCCATTTTATTGCAGTGCGTAGTTTCTGACTTTTGTGAAGTGCGCATGCTCCTGGAGAGAACTTGATGTGTGATTGACAGCTGACAAGGAAAGCATTGCGTATCCAAGTTACAGTTGTAAACAAGAGAGCGTTCGGAAGTTTTTTTAGAACACTGGCCGAGATATATTCAAGTTGGAAGGAACTTGATTTTTTGTGTGCGGCAGTCAAAGGAAGTTTTATAATGTATTCCGAAAAGGGAATAGTGAAAATAATAGGTTTCAAGTAGGAATAAGTAAAGAATAAAAAGGAAATCTTGAAACTGTAAGTTTTTATAAACTGGCCGGTAAATATTCAAGTTGGAAGGAACTTGATTTTTTTTTGTGTGTGTGGCAGTCGGAAGAAATTTTATAGTGTATTCCGAAAAGGGAATAGTGGAAATAATAGGTTTCAAAGAGGAATAAGTAATGAATAAAAGGAAATCTTGAAACTGTAAGTTTTTAAAGTGGAAAAGGTTACGACTGTCATTTATTATTGTGAATGTTTTTCTTAGAGAAAATATTGATAAGGAAGTTTTATAAGTATTAAGAATGCCTGAAAGTGAAAGTTTAGAAAATATATTGATTAAGAAGATTTTTAGGTATTAAAGGTGCCTGATCTGATGACTATTACTACTAAAAGGAAAACAGGATATAGTCAAGAAGACTTTATGTGTGTTATATTGATTGATGAAAAGGATCCTGATAATGAAGTACAGAGCCTTGTAACTTCTGGAAAAGAGCCTTAACAGAAAGAGAAAAAGACTATGAACATTTTTTTGTGATTGTGAAAGAAAAAGTGTTTAGTCTTAAGAGTAAGTTTATATTTTTAAATAAGGCCTTGGATCCATATAATCTGTAGTTATAGTTATGTATTATTACTAGAAATGTATATATATTGTTTTAGTTTTATTAAATGTGAACTTTGTACTTGGTATTGAGTCAATGATTAGTTGGATTCTGAAAGAGTGAGTTAAAGTCATTGCACCAATTGGAGTGAACTCTTTGTGCAAATATAATAACATATAGGGACACTCGGAGTCAAAATAAAAATAATTGTTAGTAAAAGAGATTTATATAATAAATCACCTCATAAGTAAATAGTATAATTATTAACAAAGGCACAGCCGGTAGATTAAATAGTTAATAATATACTATATATATAAAAAAAGAGGGAATATAAAGTAATAAAAAATAACAATGGCGCAGCCTACAGAGTAATTGATTATGATAACTAACAACACTTATCATTTTTAGTAGATTTCTGTACAAAATTAAGCAATTTAAATTTAGAGTTACAAGGCAGGGATAAAAATTTAATTGACATGTTAAGTTCAATAAAAACTTTCCAGCAATACATACTTCTATTAAAGAAAAATATAAATGACCGCAAATTTAGACATCTCCCATATTTATTAAAATTTTTTGAACAAAATCAAGAAATGCTTCGCTATGATTTAAAAGAATTTATTCGTGAAATAGAATTAGTTGAGGAAGAAATAAATTCAAGATTTAAAGATTTTAATAAAACTGAAATGATTGTATCTTTTATCAATAATCCATTTCAAGAAAACTTGAACATCACAGAAATTTCAAATAAAATTAGTGGGCTGTTTGATATAAACCAAGCTGAAACGGAACTTGAGATAATAAACATTCAGAATAGTTTACATTTAAAATCAATAAATGAAGTCATTTGGAAGCATGCACATGAAAAATTCCCAATATTAACTGATATTGTGCGAAAAATTCTGTCGTGTGTCGGATCGACATACTTGTCAGAATCCGCTTTTTCAAATATGACTGTTATAAAAAATCAATTAAGAAACCAAATTACAAATGATCATTTGGATGATTGTCTGCGATTGGTCACTTCTTCATATCAACTTGACTATGAAAATATTGCGAGGTCCAAACAATGCCAAATTTCACATTAACTCTTTTTTCTTTTATCAACCAGCATTTCCTGTAACTTGTGAGTTTGTAATCAATCTGTTGTTTTTTCTAACTTTGGTTTTCCAAAATAGAGAAATAAATATTTTATTCCAATATATATATATATATATATTTTTTTTTTTTTTGCTGGCATTTTTCATTTTTAAATACACAAATAAAGGTTTTAGTTGTTTATTTGTGCGTAATCAGATATCAGGATGGGGGAACGTGATCTATATAAGAGAGTAGATCGGCGAATAACTTTTTATAGAAAGGTAGTTCACGTAGTAAAAAAGTTTGAACACTGGCCTAGGCTATAAAGTGGGACCTCTGATAATTAATGTTTTCCAAATTTTGAGAAGTTTTATGCAACCGTATTTATTTGAATTCAGCTGATATCTGAGTATCACCACAGATTCTAAAAACAGTTTCTCTTTTTTGAATTTACTACGGAGTATGGTGGTTTTTCTCTAGGTGATCCTGTGGGTTGTAACCAAAACTTGATCTGCAAGGCAAGATTGACCATAATCGTGACTGTAGATATATGATTTGCATTTTTACATGGAAAATTTTGAAAAATGAGCCATAGACTCCATCCCTCTCAAACCTTCTATCTGGCTAAGATATGTATATGATGTGTTCTCTATTTGGCTTCATGACCCAGACTCCTTCCTCAGTCACTTCAATAGCCAGCCTACATCCAAGAATCCTGTTTATGATGGAAAAGGAAAATAACAATAGTTTACCCGTTCTAATGGTAGCCCTTCCGTCACTGTATACAGAAAAACCCACTCATACAGGCAGATACATTCACAAACTCTCCCACCCCTCTCAACAACATGCCATTATTAAAACTCTAACCAACAGAGCTCACATTCTTTGTTCCAGTGGAACCTCCTCCTTTTCCAATGGCTACAGTGATCACAGAATTAAAAAAAAAATAATTAGTTCCTCCCCATTTCCCATTTCTGAAATCGTTCTTCAGAAGGATTTCAGAAATGCCATCACCATCCTCTAAATCCATGGCATATCAAAAAAAAAAGCCAGGTCCTTAAAAAAAAAGTACAACCTCAACACAGCTTTCAAGCCTCACTGTAAACTTGTTCCCCTTATCAATTCCACCAGAGATCAGCTCTCTCTCTCTCTCAGTACCCTGTTCCTGCAAGCTGGCTTACATCAGACAGGTACATCAGCAACCACTCGTTTAGAACATCGGTTCCCAACCAGTGGTATGCGTATCCCCCCCACGGGGGGGTACGTGCTGGGCCGTTCAGGGGTACACGAAAAAATCAGTAATGGGAGAAAAACAAGTAAACTATTTTACATTAAGATAGGCATTGAACAAAAGTGTCAGTATTTAAAACATTATCAAAGGTCCCACTTTATATACCAGGGCAACTACAAATGCACATCACCCAAATAGGACTTTAGAGTCACCATGTTTCACTTAGTATTGTTGTATTTCAGTTGTGTTACAAGATTTATTTGTAATTCCTGAAGATGTCTCAGTGACAGACAAAATATTGGAAGCATTAAAATTAGTTTTCAATCCCTTCCTAGTCCTGTAAATATTCCATTAAACCTCCAACATGATGTCCTCCCAGCACTTAAGCCCAAACACACGTAGCATCATATATTGTACCACGATTTCTACTTTGGGGTTAAGGCAATATAAAATATAATTTGATTGGCTAATCTTAAGTGTTAGCCCATCCTTTTGTTCAGTATCAAAAGTGGACAAGTAATACAGCCTTTCTAAGCCTGTTTCAGAAGGTCTTGTGGGTTCTCTGCACATACCTTACATGCATGAGAGTATCTTCCCAGTTATCACATGTAGTTTGATCCTCAAGTGATCACCTAGGAAATGCCAAGAACAAATACATAAGTTTCTCCAAACATTTTCATGGTTTATACTAGAGGCAGGTGATTTCGATGAAGATTTGCAGCGACCGAGAGTAGCTGAATTCATAATGCCATTAACTAGTCATCCTCCAAGAGGTCAAGGGATTCCAGAGTAGAGTAACTCTTGGCCTCAGGATTAGCAATGCATCCACAACAAACAACTTTAACCAACTTTCTTAACAAGAACAAGCTAGTTCCCATTATCAAAACCAGATTTTATATACACACACGCACACCATATTCTTCCTTATCTTATATTAAACGAAGCACAACAGACAGATCATGCTATTACTAGTCTGTGCATTATTCCGATCATGGATACGCTACAAACTGATGTTAGTACCCACTTAAAAAAGCATATCAAAGACTAATCAGGATCCCCTCTCTTTTCTTGATGTCCTCTTCCTCTGAGTGTAATACCCAGACATCTAGAAGTTTCCAAACTTGACCTTAAGTTATTCCTTGACAAAATTAATAACATAAATCAATGCATCAAATACAACATTAATTTCCAGGCTGCTTGTCATGAAACTTTCCTGTGTTTAGGAGGACACCCACAAGGACTTTACATAATCTAAAATGTCTAATCCCAGGCATGGTAAAACCTTTGATACATCTACTATTTTGATGATTTTCTATCCAGCATCTTCAGAGCACAAATTATTATTATTTGTATGTGAGCCCTTCAGGGAGTCCAAAGACTCATTATAACTGTGAGCTGGATAACCTGTTTTCTCCAAATTAACTTAATGGTTATCTGGTCTCAGAATGACTACCTTCCAGACCTTTTGCAAATTAATGCAACCATACTTGTTGAGGTTAGAGGAGTGCTTCATAGCTGTTGCCAATTCTAAAAATAGTCTCATAGGCCTATGGCAATTTCTTTGTAATACCAATGTCTTCTTCCATTTAATCGCACGTGAAGGTATCCAGAGTGTGGTCTACCAGTTCTGACTTGCCATAGATGATCACGGATGTAATTTTTGTTTTTGAAGGCAGATGTTAACTTATTTATCAGTCTGTTCAAAGTAGGCTAAACTTCAAGCACAAGTTTGTACACTTCATTTGATCTTTAGGATAACATATGAAAATAGCTAGCAATGAGTGGTTCGAAAGATCTGCAGAGAACTTTAGATATCTTTTCAGATGTGCCCCTAATATATGGTATAGGAATGGTTTTACTGTGATTCTGTGAGCTGGTGTCAGGAGGGATCAAGGGGGGAGAGCAATGGTATTTATTTTGTATGGGTTGCAGCCAGCAGCTGAAAAGGTGTTGTGATGGACCCTAGTGATCTGATGATGCCATACTGTAGGGATAGGCAATGTGATTGCTTATATAAATACCTTCCTCTTTGTGAGAGTTTTCTATAAATGGAAAAGGGTAATAAGACATTAGGAAGTTTGTGTATCTAGAAAGGAGAGACAATTGTTTTTTTATTGAATTAATTTGGCCTATACAGGGCCCCAATCTTAGGACATTAGTTCTGTTTCAGTTACAATTTAAATCGATTTAGTTGAGTGCCTGTGTTTGTCACAGTTATAATTTGTGCTCTGGAGATGCTTAGCGCAAAACAAGCAAAAATATTGATAAGTTCAATAAATTAATCCCCCTTCCCTTGTAGTATTGTTTATACCATGAAGGACCATTCTGAACTTCAAGTAAAAAGTTGAGTTGCATATCTCCAATTAGGTTTAATGCCACTTTCCTTCATAATGTGATCCATATAGATCAGGCCTGCACAACTTGTCCTTGAGGGCCAAACCCAACTTTGACCACCTGACCAAGGGCCAGATAACTTCGGACCTAGAATCTTACACTAGTCCACTGTAGCTAAACTTAAGTAAATTTGTTAGTAGGTCTACAGTAAATACTAATTAATATGCATATTTAAATTTTTTAGAGAGTTACAATTAAAACTATAATCAAAGTTATTTACAATAACTTTGATTATAGTTTTAATTGTCAATAGCTGCAAAATTTCTCAATAAAAACTACTTAAACAAACACAAAATTTACTAATAATTTCACTGAGAATATCACACTTATTCTCAGTGAAATATCAGTGACCGAATGTCACAATGTGATACATTGCATTTCTTTGTTGCCACTATTTTATCAAAGTTTGGTGTCATGTTTGAAGTGGCCATTCTTAATATGGCCTCTAAATTGATATCACTTAAAGATGAATGCTGTTTGGTTTTATTCAAGTGTTCATGACCGAAAATGTTTGTTCACAAGTATATGTGCTCCCAAACATACAAAATACTGGTAGGCAGTATCCAACAAACTTTAAAATTTATCCTGATCCAGAATAGAATAAAACTCTTGTGAAGTACTCTTCCTATGCTTGACCCGATAATTTTCAGAACACTGGAGATCAACAACTTCCATCTGGAATTCGACAGGTAGACTTCCTGCTTAGACAGAAAATGAATCCTCAACCACTTACATGCGGACTTCATCTTCATTACTCAATGGCATTCTTTTCTGAAACTCCTCACTTAGAAGTGATATGTGCATGTGCTTCTTATATTTTCCACCCACCATTGAATGATATTCTGATGGAATATTCTGTCGACAAGTTAAGAAAAGTGACATATCTCCCTTTGCAAGTTGATTTTTCAAACAAACTTAATTTCATTTTGAATGCCTTTATAAGAGACATTAACTGAAAAACAAACTTATTTTTTCATTGAAGCAGTAAGTTAAGGTCATTCAAGTGACCCAAAATGTCACACAAGAAAAATAAATCTTGATTCCATTCTTCATCCATTATTTCTGGGAATTTTTCCATATCTTCTTGAGATTCCAAAAATTCAACCAGTTCATTTTTTAGAGCGACAAAGCATGACAAAACTTTACCGCGGTTCAGCCAACGTACATCAGTGTGGTGTTGTAGATCCTCATACTCAGCATCATTTTCTTCTAGAAACGCCTGAAACATTCTGTGTTTCAAACCTCAAGCTCAAATATAGTTGACCAGAGCAAATACTACTTTAATCACATGATCAAACTGCAAAACCTTTGAACATAACGCCTGCTGATGAATTAAGCAGTGAAATTTTGTCAATGGTTTACCTGCATACTGTTCAATAAATGTTACAGCACCAACATTTTTTCCACACATAGATGGGGCACCATCAGTGCAAACTGCTATTAAATTCTTGAAATTTAAGGATAGTTTTTCAGTTACACACACATCTTTACATTTTCTGTGATCTCCTTTCCTGTTGTTCTTCCTTTCATTGAACACCAACCAGCAAGCTCCTCTGTCACCTCAAAATTCTTATTAATGCAATGCCTCTTACATATATTAAAAGCTGTGCAGTATCTTTAACGTCAGTACTTTCATCCATAGCAAGCGAATAACAGACAAATTCACTAGCCGATTTTTGTAGGTTATCTTTAAGATCCTCGGCAATATTAGTCGCCCTACGCTGAACAGTCATACTGAACAAACTGATATTTTCAAAATCGTTTTCTTATCAGGACACAATTCGGAAATGGCAATTATCAGACACTTTTTTTTTTTTTTTAAATCAACCCTCCCTCAGTAAATGATTTGCCAGCACAAACTATTTCTTTGATATTTTAAAGCTTACCTTTGTGGCAACTTCATTTGCAGATGTCACTTTTTTTAAGGGCTTGTTCCTCACCACTAAGGGCTTTTAAAAACTTTGCTGCTTTTATTTGCTTTTCACTTGCATCAAACTTGCCAAGGTTAGGATCTTTCGATTCAAATTGACGTCTCAGATTGTACTCTTTCGGTACAGCGATAGATTTCTGGCAAACAATGCACGTTATTTTGTCCTTAAATAACATAAAAAAAAATTTATTTGTCCGCTCAGGGTTAAATGCTCGATTTTCTGAATCTATTTTACGCTTTTTACTTAAGCTCATCGTGTCAAGATTGACAATATTAATTACAAAAAACTAATGATGAAAAACTCGCAATGATGCAGATTATGATAACAGTTATGTAATGTATTGCTCCAGCTACAACCAACAACCACTGCCAAAGCCAGTCAAGGCACGGCCAACTTTGTGTATGATTCGTTCTCAGACATTAAGTCGTTATCATGGAGATGTAACTTTGAATTTCCCTGCAGTGACAGTAGCGCTAAAAAACCTCGAAGCGATTGTAATATTTTGTTATTAAACACGACAGTGGGAATATCTCCAATTGTAAATTATTGTCAAGTTGAAAGAAACATGATTTTGACATTAATCGCATGAACATAAACATGCAGAGTCTTAGTAAAAACTTAATTCAATGCTAGGAAAAAATAGTCTAATTTCATACCCCCCCCACCCCCGTATGATTAAATAATTCAACCAGGCAGACGGGCCAAAATAAATACCATTGTGGGCCGCATGTGGCCTGTATGTTGTGCAGGCGTGATATAGATGATGAATAAGAGTAAAGATATCATGCCCTCTTGTTATACACCTGATTTTACATCAACTCCTCTTCCTGTACTTCCTTTAACTTCTGACATAAATTAAACATACACCAAGTATAATGTCCCATTCACTTCATATAATTTAATTATAATGCTAGTGTTGAACAACTTATCATGGCACCTTACCATATACCTTTTCCAGATCTACATGATTTGTATATATATATCCGTAATACATTTCCATGATTTCATAGCCACTTGTTTTAAAGTGAAAATCTAATCAAGTTTATCTTTTCACATATACCTGCATAAATCTTATCTGAACACTCAATATGAAAATTCCTCCAATTCTTACATCGATCTCCCTTTTTCTGGATAAGTACTATGAATTAGTGCATATCAACCTGGATGCTGAACAAATTAATATGGGCTAGCAATTTGGAATTTATCTCACCAAATATATTCTTATTGGTTAAACCAAAATAACATGATGGTACAATGTGGTAGAATTTTGTGTCAGTTGAATAGGATCCCCATTGTTTCATTGTTTACATGAAGAACAAATTCCAACTTAACATCACCAGAGTTCAAGATTGCAACCATAAACAAAAGAAACATTAATGGAAAAGAATTGCAACTAGCTGAAGAACTGGATAAGTGCCAGAATGACATAAACAGGCATTATCAAAACAAAGAAGGAAAAAACAGGTAAGATTTTTCTGAACAACAAATACAAGATACTATATTTAGGCAATAATGATCAGGGAATTGAAGTCACTATAGTATTTAATACTACATATGAGGATAATCTTGAATGGAAGTTCTGGATAATGAGACTTATTTGTGCCTATGGACAGAACATAGAAGGTTCTAATTGGAAGAATTTTTTGAAGTATTAGAGAAGGCAGACAAAGAGAAAAGAAACGTTTGTCCTTAAAGATCAAAACAGAAGCATAGGAAATGATTACCAGACATAGAAATGTTTTGGGAAAATTAAAAGTAGAGCTAATAATGATAAGCATTTGCTATTTCTGTTATTACAAACAGCTGCTCCAACAAAAAAAAAAAAAAAAAAAAATGTGCACAAATTCACATGGAGAGAAGATGCAAGAAATAAGAAAAGTCACTGACTATGTTACTGTTGATAATGATATTTTCATGCTAGTTTAGGATACAAGAGTATACAGAGAACTTGAAATCAGAAGTGTTCACCATTTAGTTTTGAAATGGACAAAATAAAGTTTTCCTGTTCAAAACTAAACTTATACTGAAAAGAGAAGTGTTTAAAAAGAATCAAAAGTTGAACAGCAGACTCAAATACACAAATAGTATTCAAGGAAAAAAAAAAGTTTGAAAACAAGAACCAAACCTTGGAGATTCCATGGCAGACCTTGAAGAAAAGACTGACCAACTCAATTGATAACCATGTGATGAGGTTGTCTGTAAGGATAGAAAAATGAGAACTAACATGGGGTAACTCAGGAAGTTACCCCATGTTAACTTCCTGAAAAAGTAAAGAAGTGCATTAAAAGCTCGTGGCAAGCAAGTTAGCATGTGCTCTGAGAGAATACAGAGAAAAATGTAAGAAAGCAAAGCAATATATAAAACAAGCTAAATAAATGTTATGGGAAGACTTTGGTAAGAACATCAAAAATAAATATCAGGGAGGTGGCAAAACATTCATTCTGGAGGCTATTAAAAAAACTTAGAAATGCTAAAAGGTGTACTAGACAGTGTTCAAAGCAATTTTAACATATGGATCAGAGAACTAGGTTAGAATTATTATTACATCATCCACCATGGCAGATGTAATAATATGCCCTCCATGGAGTCAGCAGACTCATAAACTGACAACATATTTATCATACCAAATCTTAAAATCCTTAACACTCATTGCATTAACAACATATTCTGGTTGTGTTTACGTTCACTGACAATTCTCCATGTAAAAAGTCTACTCCTCACCCCCCCCCATTCACCACATCCTTACATAACTTCTAGGAATGGCCTCTGGTTCTTCCCCTCTCACTTTCTACTCTTTTTATAATTCCCCTTCTGGATTAATCCGATAATATCCTCTCACTATCTTAAAGTCTCTACCACATCACCTCATTTCCTCCTATCCACCAAACTCTGCAGTCCACATTTTTTCAACCTCTCTCCATAGCCAGCAGTGAAAAGTCTCTTGATATTGTTTTAGTTATTCATCTCTGCACACTCTCTATAATATTTCCACAACACATTGAAAACTAAGTGATGACCAAATCCGAGCACAATAGTCCAAGTGTGGTCTGATCAGTGCTTTATGCAGTGTAACAACCACTTCCTTATCCCTACATGTTAGAGCACTTCTTATCATAGCAGTACTACAATGTGCAGTCTTTGCAACACTTGCAACATGCCCTCTAAACTTCTAAACTAAGTCTAGTGTCACCCATCACTCCCAAATCTCAGACGTCACCCACTTCCTGTAGCAGCACCGTCAATATAATAGTACAGAGCCTTATATTTCTGCACTCCAAAATGCAACACACCTTGCACTTATTATTAAAACTGCAACCCCACTCCTTTGTCCAAGTCAAAATTCTATTCAAATCTTCCTGTAGGGAATTAACACCAGCAGTGTCTACTTATAAATCTCCCTAGCAAACAACTGAAGATCCCTAGTCAGTCCACATGATATATCATTTACAAACAAGTTAAAACAGCAGGGACCCAAGAACAGAACCTTCGGACATCTTGAAACTCTGCTCCATCACACACAACTTGCTGGTAGATGGATTGATGATTGGCTCAGAGAGCCAATCACCAATTCACCTAACCAATATACTATCTATTCCCATTCTCTGCAGCTTGTACACCAGTTCATGTGGTAATTTCTGAAACGCTTTTGCAAAGTTCAAGAATATCAATGTATATGATTCTCCCTTATCTAACACACTAGTTACCTTATCAAGTAAACTGCTAAAACAAGACATATCCTTTACAAATCCATGCTGACCGTCATAAAGAATGCTATGTATTCTATTCCTAACCAATCCAATTCCTCTCCAATACCTTGACTACAACTGTAGTTATACATACTGGTCTATAATTGGAAAATTCTGACCTAGAACCATGCTTATGGAGTGGTATTATTTTGTCTTCTTTCCACTCTTTAGGAATCCAACTAACTGCAAGACTTTCATTAAATAACCAGATGAAGGGCATAGAGCTAACTGTTGTGCACATTCCTTAAAAATACATACATGGTGATATGTCATCCATTCTCACAGCCTTATTAATATCCAACCAACCGACACCTGATATACCTGTGATTCTTTTGCTTCCAAATCTCGTAATACTTGCTTCTTTCCATATACTGCAGAGCATCATTTACACCAGTATGACACACACACACACACACACACACACACACACACACACACACACACACACTCACTCTGATAAAGTACTTGTTCAATAATTGGACTATACCCTTTGCAATGGTGACTCCACTACCATGAGTTTCAAATTCACTGCATAGATTACAAACTGAATCCCCAATGCCTCACACAACTGAGCCATCTTACTATTCTTTATCTCTGCTTTCCTTCTCAATTCACAGTTGTCATATCTAGGCAACAACCTAATGATTTTTCCAGCAGCATTATTATCCTTTACCAGATGCAACAACTTCCTCAAAACTTTATCAACATTATTTTTTTAAACCAAGTGATTTGATGCCTGTTCTAATTTCTTCTGCGAATTTTGATGCCTGTTCTTTTCTTCTCCGAAATGCACAAAACAACATGCTTTCCATCAGGAAAGCATGTTTTGTGCACTTAATTAGTCATCATGCCTCTAATGATCATGTGCCCATACAATGATATATGATTATCTTTTGACTCTTCCTTCATAGTACTAACTTCCTCCTCATTCTTATCAACTAATCTCCTATTTAGATGTCTAATATCTTCCAGATGTTTTATTCCACTTTTCATTTCCCTTAACTCTTGCTTAAGCTCTTCTACTATGGTCTACTCTCTTCTACTCTTGTTCTTAATTGTAATCGCTCTAATTTATGAACATAATGATGCTTTTTTCCTTTTCTTTTACCCTAACAGTCCACAGATCTCTAACATTTTTTCAGTGCACATAAGAAGCAATTTTTGCAATGCATTCACTTGGAAAAATCCAACGCAGAACTCTATCTTCATGTTGATGCTTTATGTGCCACCAATGTGCGCTTCTTCATGGACACAAATTTTCAGAAGCAAAAAGAACCAACAAGTAGCAAAACACAATATAAACAAACAAAAATTCCCTTGAGGGTGTGAACAATTCTGTTGTTTATTGTGATTTGATTATCAGGTCCTCTTATTTTGTCTATCCATCTAATTCTGGCCCACCCTTTGGATCTTTTACCTTCCATCGTTGTATTCAGGGCTTTAGATGGCAATCTTTCAGTTCCCATTCTGGTCACATGGCCAAACCATCGCAGCTTTCTTTCTTGATTTTGTCTACTATTGTTATTTCTTGTTTTAGTCTATCCAGCAGTGATACTCCAAGTAATCTTCTTAGCCAACCCATTTCAGTAGTTAAATTTTCTCTCGTCAGCCTTTTTGAGATTCCAGCTTTCACTTCCATAGAGGAGTATTGGAAGGATCATTGTTTCATAGATTCTTACTTTTGTTGCTTGTTTGATGTCTCTTGACTTCCATATTTTATTAAGTCATGTAAAAGTTTGGAATACTTGACCGATTAGTCTGTTTATATCTTTTGTAATTTCACCATTGTACTCAATTACTCCTCCAAGGTAGGTGAAGTTTTCTACCTGGTCTAGATTCTTACTATCAAATTCAATTTTCAGATTGGTGTTTCTTTTTCCTATTTCCATAATATTTGTTTTGTCTATATTTATGTTTAATCCAAATTTTATACATTATTCCTTTATTTTATCAGAAATTCGTGGTAGATCTTCCATGCTTGCAAGTAATGCAATGTCATCTGCAAATTTTAAATTTGTTATATTTTTCCCATATATTTTGATTCTGGAGTCTTCTTTGTTTAAAGCCTTACTGGGTGCTTCTTTCAGTGTATGATTGAACAGGTCTAGTGACAGATTGCATCACTGTCTTACTCTGCTCTCTGTGTGGAACCAGTTGGTTAAAAGTGTCCTCCATTCGTACTGCACTTTCAGATTTCTCATACAGATTCTTTATTATTCTTATTGTTTTGTTGGGAATTCCAAATTCTTTCAGAGTTCTTTTCTGCAGATTGAATCAAATGCCCGACGAAGGTCTATGAAATTTATATAGCAACTTTGGTTGTACTCTAGTGTCTTTTCTATTAGCTGACTTAAGGTGAACCAGTTGATCAATTGTGCTTCGTCCTGGTCTGAATCCTGTTTGTTCTATATATGGTTTAATTTGTTTTTGGAGTATTTTCATAAAACCCTTACTTGGAATACTGAAGAGGCTAATGCCATTGTAATTATTGCATTCTGTTTTATCTCCTTTTTTGTATATAGGAGTTAACTGATTTGGTCCAATCAGTAGGCAATGCTTCATTTTTGTAGATCCTTTCAAATAATGTTTTTACTGGTTCCAAAAGTTGTTCCTTTCCTGCGTTTAAGAATTGTGCATGTATCTGATCAATACTAGGTGCTTTTCTAATTTTAAGTTTATTGATGCTGTGTGCTATTATTTCTTTGGTAAAGATATTTGTTTCTTCTTCCATTTCATTGGCTAGAATAGCAGTATCCTAAGGCCTGTTTTTATTATATAAGTCACTAAAGTATTCTTGCCATATGGCCATTCTTTTTGCTTTACTTTCAATTAGTTGTCCTTCTTTGTTTTTGATCATTAGCATTTTGGTTGTCTGTATCTTACTAATTTGGTCTATTTGTTTATATAATCCATGTAGGTTATTTTCTTTTGATAGCTTCTCTGCCATTTTGCATTTTTCTTTTAACCAGTTATTCTCGTCTCTCTTAACTAGTTTCCTAATTTCTGTAGTTAATCTATTATATTCATTTCTGTTATAATTTCATGCTTTCCTTTGATCGCTTAACCTTTTTACTTCATTTGAGACCCAATCCTTTTTACTTTCTCCTTCAGTGTAACCTATTGTATTTTCTGCCGATTTTAATATTATTTCCTTTAATTCGCACCAATGTTCTTGAATGTTTATGTTCTGTTTCGGTAGTTAATTCAGTTTTTTTTTTTCTAGTTGATATTTTCTTAGAATATTGTTGTCTTGTAGTTTTTTTTTTACATTCAGCCTCCTTTTGATTCTAAAAGTGCTTTCAGATTTTTACTTTATTCTTAGGTTTGCTAATACTAGCCTATAGTCTGATCCACAGTCTGCAGGAAAGGATCTGCAATTTAGGATACTTGATTTCCATCTTTGCCAGGGAACCAGGGAGAACAACAAGAAGTCAGCTACTGGAACAAATCTGAAAGCACACTCCAACTCAACATCACCAGAGTTAAAGATCGGTACTATCAACATAACAAGCCTGAATTTCAAAGAAATGGAGCTAGCTGAGGAATTAGATAAGTACCAGATCGACATAATAGGGATGACTGAAACAAAAAAGACAAAAACTGGTGAGATCTTTCTGAGCAATAAATACAAAATATCATATTCAGGCAATGACAATCAAGGAAAAGAAGGAGTAGCCATAGTATTCAACACAAAATACGAGGCAAATCTTCTTGAATGACAGGCAGTGTCAAGTAGAGTGACATAGGCAAATATGAGAATGGGGAACTGGACAATGAGACTCTTATTTGTGCCTATGGTCCCACAGAAGGTTCTACTAAGGTAGAAGTGGAAGAATTTTTTGAGAAAGCTACTGACACAATGAAAAAGGAAATGTTGGCCCTTGTTGGAGATCTAAATAGCAGAGAAGGAAGTGATTGTCAGACATACAAAAATGTTTTGGGAAAATTTGGAGAAAAGAGCAAAACTAATAATAATGGCAAATACCTGTTGGATTTCTGCTCAGGACATGGGCTGGTTATTACTAACACCATGTTCCAACATAAAAATGTGCACAAATTCACATGGAGAGAAGAGGCAAGGAATAAGAAAAGTCTCATTGACTATGTTATTGTTGATAGCGATGTTTTCTCCATGGTGCAGGACACCAGAGTGTACAGTGGATTTGAAATTGGAAGTGATCACTATTTAGTCTTGAGCAGGATAAAATTGAATTTCATATTGAAAAGAATGACATGTAAGAAAGTTTTAAAGCGAATAAAAGTTGAGCAGATCTCAGATGTGAACTGTAGACTAAAATACACAAAGATTATTGAAGAAAAAATGAAAGAGTTTGAGAACAAGAACCAAACTTTGGAGATTCAGTGGCAAACCTTGAAGAAAACCCTGATTGATTCAGCCAGAGACGCATGTGGTGAGGTTGTCTGCAAGAATAGAAAATTAGAACTCCATGGTGGACACAGGAAGTTAAAGAGGCAGTGAAGGAAAAGAAGAAAGCATATCAAAAGTTCTTGGAAAGTAGGTCAGCTTGTGTTCTTAGAGAATACAGAGACAAATGTAAGAAAGCTAAACACTGTAAAACTAGCTAAACAAAAGTCATGGGAGGACTTTGGCAAGAACATAGAAAATAAATATCAAGAAGGTGGTAAGATATTCTGGAGAAGGAGGTATGATATCCTTGAAGTATTGAGTAATTATTTTAAAAAATTGCTAATTAAAACGAGCAGTGATAGCACAGTGGTAAAAAACACTCAACAGGCATACAGTCAGGAATACATATCCATACTTGAAGTAGAAAAAGCCACCAAAGGCTTGAAATGTGGAAAGGCAGCAGGAGTAGATGATATTCAACCAGAAATGCTGAAGTATGGTGGTATACAAGTCTTACAATGGTTGCATTGCATAGTTCAGAAGGTCTGGACAGAGGGAGGAAGTCCTGATGATTGGAGTGGAGCTCTAATAGTACCCATATATAAAAAAGGGAAATAAAACTGAATGTGAGAATTACAGAGGTATTTCCATACTGAGTGTTCCGGGCAAGATTTATGCCAGTATACTTGAGAAACGGTTGAGAAGAATTGTGGAAGAAAAGCTTGGTGAAGAACGGTGAAGAACAAGCTGGATTCAGGCCAAACAGAGGCTGTCAGGATCAGATCTTCACTTTACGACAATTAGTCGAAAAAGTGAAGATCTGACTCATGGGAATATAACAAACATCTGCATTTAAGTTTTGTCAATCTGGAAAAGGCATATGACAAGGTGCCAAGAGAGAAGCTATTAAATACACTACAGTTATATGGTGTCAATGGGCCATTATATCAAGCATTACTTTGTTTTATTTGAGTTGCAAGTCAGCAATTAGAATTGAAGGAAGTACAGGAAGATGGTTTCTTGTTAAATCTGGTGTGAGACAAGGATGAACATTATCCCCTCTGTTATTCGTTATCTATATGGATCACATTATGAAGGAAAGTGGTATTAAACATGATATCAGAATTGGAGACGTTAACGTCAGCTCTTTTATGCCGACGACGTTATACTTCTAAATAAATCCGCTACAAGTTTGCAAGATTCCCTGACTAAATTGAATAACTGTTGTAATAGATATGGTATGAAGGTCAGCAATAAAAAGACAAAGACAATGAAAATAGGTAGAATCATTGAAAATGTCAACTGTGTTTTGAATGGAGAACCTGTGGAACAAGTAAAACATTTCAGCTACTTAGGCAGGATTTTTAGTGAAGATGGTAAATTAAATATGGAAATAGACAACAGAATCAACAAAGCTGGTATGGTAGGAAGTCAATTGAATAAATTCATATGGAAGAAGAGAGGAATTAGAACACTAAATTAGCTGCATACAAGACAGTGTTCAAACCAGTTTTAACTTATGGATCTGAGAGCTGGGTCAGAAGTAAGACACTTGACCAAAGACTAGAGACTGCAGATATGAGAGTCCTGAGAAAGATTAGAGGCATGAACAGGTGGCATCAATGGCAATATCATATTAAAAACAAGGATATTAGGAAAGAACTTGACATTGTCAGCATCCAGGAATGCATTAGCAGAGATAATCTCAGGTGGTATGGTCACTTAAACAGAATGGGCGAAGAAAGATTAGCAAAACAAGTGTTCTCTGCTAGGTTGGCAGGAAAACGACCCAGAGAAAGACCAAGATATAGGTGGAATGATACGGTACAAAGTGCCTTAGACAATAGAAATATAAGATCTGATAATGATATTGGAGTCTTGATAAGTAACAGACTGATTTGGAGGAAAATTGTAGATAGGAAGTTAGTAATTATTTAAATTTTTCACGAAGTACTATCATATCCTGTACACCCGTTGAGGGTACATGTCAGGAATTTGATGATGATGATTTCCATCTTTGGTTTATAATAATATGGTCTATCATATTCTTGGTTTGTCTGTCTGGTGATATCCATGTCCATTTTCTTTGGGGTTTTGGTTGTTTAAAGAGAGTGTTGGAAGGGCCACACTATACTATTTAAAAACATTTTTTTTTTAGTGCAGCTCAAATCAACTGCTATGTTCACTCGCAACACTAGCAACATTTGATCAAAGACTGGAGACCACAGATATGAGAGTTCTGAAAAAGATTAGGGAGTGAATAGATAACATCAATTGTAACATTGTGTGTTAAAATTGAGGATATGGGAAAGAACTTGACATTAGCATTCAGTAATGCATGCTAAGAACTGATCTCAGGTGGTCACTAAAATAGAAAGTGAGAGGAAAGGTTAACAAAAGACCCCCCCCCCCCTCCCAGGATAGCAGGAAAAAGCTAGCAGAAGACCAAGATCTAGGTGAACTGATGTAAGAAATGTCTTAGAAGACAGTAACATAGATCTGATATTGGCATTTTAAAGGTAACAGATTAATTTGAAGGAAAAATTGTCAATAGTAAGTTACTAATTATGCAACTTTATCATATCATACTGTCACAATATCCTATACATCCTGTGAGGGTACAAAGCAGGAATTTGATTTTACACAATGACAGCTCTTCTTTAATCATTCAGGATTCCCTTCAAGACCAGGCCTTCCGAAGTATGCAAGGTTGCCACTAAAATTTTTATAACTCCATCCTCCATATGTGAGCATTTCTGATAAATATCTCCAGCTGCCTTTCTATATTTCAGGTTTTGGATGGCTTTTTCTACCTGAAGTATTGATATATACACTCCTGTTTGCATGGCTATTGAATGCTTCGTACTACTGTTCCATTACTCTGAATTAGATCCTTTCAGAGTAATTTCTCCAGATATCCAGAATATCTGGAGAATTGTGGGAAGTCAAAAAACAAACATAAATAATCCCTCACGCAATTTCTTTCTTTGTTAAACATTCTCATAATAAGCAAACAGTTTTGTTTGCTTATTATGATTCATTTTGCAAAATTTTCTTTCCCTCATTAATGTTTACTAATAAAAATTTCATAAAAAATCTAACAAAATTAAATTTTTTATCTAGAACTAATACACATAATGTCACTTAACTATGCTTTCAGCTATATATAAAATTATGCCTTGTTTCCTGGTATTCTTTATGTAGAGTAACTTATGCTCAATAAGAAAATCTCTTACTGAAATGTATGCACTATTCTATTCTGAAATGGTTAATTATGTCTCTTCTGAGACTTGCTCAGGCAATGTATAAAGTAACAGCAGTAAGTGAAATAAGCAATTATATCTGTATGTTTTTAATTCCTTATGTAGTTTTCATAGCTATCCTAAAACAGAATTTGGTTAGTTAGGTATTTTAAAAACATGCATCATTAATAAAGAGATTAAACATACAAAACTGCAGAAAGTTAACTTGGATTATGAATGATGCATGGTAGATTGTTTTGAGGGATACAGTGTAAAGTCGTGTGTGTGCACACATGCAAAAGAGAGAGAGAGAGAATTCCCCTTATTAGAGATATATGTCATAAGACTGTTGCTGCCGTAACTGCATGCTTTGTGGACATGAACATCAATACACTTGACTGGCCTCCACAGAGATCTGATCTCAACCTTACTGAACATCTGTGGGATGAACTGGAGCATTGGATGAGGGTTAAGGGACATCCATTCCACAACAGTCCAGGACCTCATTACTTGCCTGAAGGAAGGAATGGTCCAAAATTTCCACTGATTGCTATAGTACACTTGTGGAAAGTATGTCCTGTAAGATTGCTGCAGTCATCGCAGCAAAAGGAGGTCATACATCTTATTAAGTTAGTCACCATGGTGTCCGTTGAATTCTTTCCAAGCAGTGTGTGTGTGTGTGTATCAATGATAAGGATTGAAGTGCTGGAGACAAAATGCAAAATTATCATAAACGTTCCAAAACTGTAAATGACATTTAAAATAATTGTCTTTAATGAGGCCCATGCAGCCCTTTGGAAGTGATATTTGCATCCATAATACTAGACCACCCAAAGAAAGACATTTGTAGTTCAGTTTCAATCACTGACTAGAGAACTTTTCTAACCCTTTCTTTGACCACTTCTCAAGTTAGTGAATCTCTGGCATGGACAAGTGAGTTTTTTCCTTCCAGAAAATTGGGCTTTTCATTCTGTAAACTCAAGAAAATCAGCCATAAAGCCCGCACTATTTCAGACAATAATATACCATGTTGGAATTAGGAGTCGCAGGGTGGCAGTACCTGTGTGCGTTGTCTCTTCACCAGATGCCATTTAATAGTGATAACCTTGGGCCAGCTATCTCCCATTCGCTAAGTGGAGTATGACTACCCCTCAGGCTCAAAAGTTAGAAGTAAAATTGTCTCACCCACTCCCTACGAGAATAAAAAGGCAGTAGTTTTTTTTTTTTTAAATCTTTTGATGTAGTAATTAATCAATAAGCCATTATTATACAAAAAAGATAAGTAGGAAAAAAAAATATTTACATCTTTACGAATTTCTCGAACAAGTGTGTAAAAGGCATCATCTACTCCCATCCTGGTCTTTGCTGAAGTTTCTATAAATGGAATTCCATAATTTTTCGCAACCTCAGCTGCCTGTTTCATATCTACAGCTCTTGTTGGTAAATCGCACTTATTTCCTACCACTGCAAATATATTGTACAAATCAAATTAGGAAAGAAAATCTAATTCTGCAAACCATGTAAAATTTTAATATACTGGCATTTCATAATAAATTTTATAGAAAGAAAAAATAATTCTTGAGTTGCAAGCATGTGTGTATGTGTTCAAATTTAATTACCTGAAAGCACCTTGAATACAAAATTACACACTAAGTGTTAAAAAAAAACTACAATGCCACCTTTACAAAGTACCAGGTTATGAATGAAAATAATGTTATTGAGTACTTCTCTATAAGATATAAAACACAAAAATTGGCACTTGTATATTTGCAAATAAAAAAAGTACAAAAATGAAGCAATACAGTGTGAAGTTTAATAGCTCATACTTCTAATTTTATGTTATATGGGCAGCAGCACTGAACATTAAAAATGCAGTAACATGCAGAAATAAGAACTACAATTCTGTATGACCAAGGTTGTTTATAGTTTCTGAAATGCTCCCCCCCCCCCAAAAAAAAGATGTATACATATGTTAGTCTTCACTGCATTTCTCTTTTAATTTGAGGATGAAAACTTAGCACACCAGTGCCACATGTAGTCTTTTTGGAATTAACTCCTGCACCATTTTTTTTATTTATTTATTTATTTTTTTTTTAGAGAATCATACTTAAACATAAACGTGTGGTACAAATTTAGCAAATTTGAGTATATTTCAGTTCTCAGAGAAACTAATTGGTGGTTGAAAGACAGAGATTTCACTACAAATTTTGGTAAGTTTTAATTTTAACACTACAGATGTTACATTTTATCACGATGTGTGCAAACATTTTTATAAAATTTTGGAATCCAATAAATTTAACAAAGATGCACATCACAAATCGAAAACTATTTTTTGAATTTGTCACCCATTTTGAAACAAGTGTAACCCCTGAACTATTTTTGCATACTTTTAGACACACATCTCCATTATCAAATATTTGCAGCCAAAATTCAATAGACATTATAAAGTGTCTTAGATGATTGTGAGAAGTCTGAAGAATTATCAAAAATTTAAAGAAATTTTTAACAAGCCTTCTTTGCAGCTTCAAAATTTATAATGATGTCTTAAAAACTAGAAAAGTCTTTGCTGAAACCAATTTTACAGACAGACTTTAAAAAAAAAAATTCCTGGAGAAACAGGTTTCAATAATAATCAGCAAAATTCAAAAGAAACTCATGACTGTGATGGAGCAAACTACTGCTACTGAAAATTGTAAATCCTACAAACCATATACTGAATATCATAATAATGTCATCAGGTTTTAATTTAAATTTAAACACTGGCATAATGGCACATTTTTTAGCCTTTAAATATGTATCAACCTTATCTTCAAATCCAGGAATCCTGTGGGAGTTCTCTCTCAAAACTAAAATACATTCAAAGACTGAGAAATTGTACACAATCATATCTTGTTCATGTTAATGCCATGCAAAAAACCTCAATAAAATAAAAATAATAAGGATATTTTTAATCTAACATCAAAAATCGTTTTCTTAAAAAATGAATTATAATATGTACCATATCGTGTTAATGGCATGTCAAAAAAACCCAATAAAATAAATAATGAGGATGTTCTTAATGAATTAGCATAAATTTTTTTTTTTTAAATATTTTATAAGATAGTAGGTTCATGGACCACTGAATATGATAAGGAAGGCAAAAGCAGGTAAGAGGAAGCTAGATGAGCATGCAAGAGAAAATCCCAAAGAGAAGTTCTTTTAACTATATGAAAGAACTCTTTGGGATTATCTGTGGTGTGCACTAGGGAAGAATAATTTTTAATGAATGTTGATAGCAAGGAGGTGATAAAAGCAGAGATAGTAGTTATTAAACGATCACTTTGCAAGGTGATCCAGGTGGAGATGGTACAAGGACAATGACTGATGTGAGAATAGGGGTTGGTGTATTTGGGGAGAGGGGATTTGCAGAATGTTTAGCATAAATACAGAATTCTACTGGTAAGTTGTCCTAAGGAGTGAGTGGAAAGAGGGCAAAATAACACAAAAGAAGTAAGAAATTAAAGATCAATTAGTATCTCAAGAGTATTGGAGAAGTTGATCAAAAGCAGAATTCAAGAATCTGTGGATGGGAATATGGTATTCTATGGAGGGAGGGGAGGAAACAGAATGGTTTTATGAAGTGCAGATCCTGCTTTAGTAATGTACTTCTAAAATAACAGCTGAGTTAACCGAGAGTTATATAATGTTACCACATGCAACTATTTCCATAAACTGGAGAAAAACAGGACTACATAATATGAATCTGATCACATAGTTTAGTGTGTTACAGTTGGATATCAAAGAGTATATGGGGATGGGATGGGAAATGTATTAGAAGGCTGGTGACCAGAGGCATACCACAAGGCTCTGTATGTGAGTTACTGCTATCTAATTTGTACAGGTTTGCATAGGAAATGAAATAAGGATAAATATCCAGCTATCTGCTGATGACAAAACTGGGTGGGATGGCAATAGTAATAAAGATACAGAAATCCTGCAGGATAATTTCAATAGATTGGCAAAGATGGAAAAGAATGACTAAGATAACAGTTGCAAGTTTAATGGGCAATGTATGGTTATGCACTTAGAACTGGACTGCAAAAAACTCATGAGGGAGGATTTGGGTGTCACTATGGAGAGGGAGTTGACATGCAAACTGTTTGCTAAAACAGCGAGTTGTTTTTAGCAAGAGTGTAAGGGCTAGATTTTTTTGCTTGGAGAGTGGCAATGAGTGGAAGAGGTTGCCCAAGTTGTTTTAATGCTGTGTTGGTGAATGATTCAAGGAAAAGTATGTAAGCATTGTGTGAAGAATAATGCAGTCTTCTCTTGAGTCTGACTCCTCAAGACATGCCTGAGAAATAATAAATCTAGGAGTAAAAGGGTTAGTATAGTAGTGGCCAATGTGTGCCTGCCAGCAAGGGCAGGCCACAGCAGCATTCTGAAATTTTGCCTCCTATATAGAAGGTATTCTTCTATCGAGGAGACAGGGAGGGATAAATGTTAGTGACAATGTGAAAATAACATACTTTTAGTTGGTTATCATTGGAATTATCATAAATAAATGCACTTTTTTTTAAATTAATGACACCATTTAATTATGAATAGTAGTGACTTTCAGGATGATAATGGCATTAGCTATGAGTATTCCTTGTAAAACCATTATTAAAATGGCTAAGTCTGACTTTGATAAGACTAAATGTAGAAAACTAGCCACCTGTGCCAATGACAGTCACTTCATCTAGTCCCTCGTAAAAGCTGTTGGGCACGACTTCTGTCTAACATGTTTCCTTCTAAAAACAACAAATTACACAATAACTACAGTAATTAACTTTAATAAAAGTACAGACATTTCATACTTTCATTAAAGTTAATTACTGTGGTTATTGTGGAATTTGTTTATAGTTATGCCACCTTTAAAGATTAGATTTCTTCCTCTTTCTCACATTGCTTCATCACCTAAAGATGTCACCCTTTTCTGTGTTGATAAGGGTGACATCCTGACTTCATTCTTCTCTTCCAACCTCTCCATAGCTGACCAACGAAAATTACCGTAATTGCCTAGAACATTCATGTTTGAAGTGGGACACTAAGACTTTTCCTTAAACATTCTTGCCACTGTTCAGAAAAGAACATTTTAGTTGATTAATGAGACCTTGCTTACAGACTTTCTTCAGTCACTTTTTCATAGAAGATTTTCTGCAATGTGTTTCTCCTATAGGTATATTCATGGCTGCTGTTCAACGGAATTAGCATCCATTATGCCTTCCATTTCTGAGAGATCTATGGGAACTCAAGCAATAGCAGCCCAACATCCCTTTATAGTCGAATTGCATGCTAACTGAACCTGATATTCCAAGTCATCTTTCATTCCAACCTTAGGATGTCAATAACCTCTTCCATGAAGTATTTTCAAAGGACCAGTTGAGTACCATGCTAACAAAAACTATATGGTTGATATCTGAATTTAAGAACTGGATGAGTTGGAACACAGAATTACAGAGGAAATCAAGAAAAATTTTACTGGTTCTTGACAACTTCTTAAGAGGCAAACACAAAAGTTAATCTTTTACAAACAATACAGTTTATAGCCAATAGCTGGTGAGGAAGAAGCAACAAGACCATTCAAAACTGTTTTGCTCACTTTGGCTTAAGCATTCAATCAGAAATAAGCCAGATGTGGCCAATAGTGAAAATGATGTTCCATTAGATGTGAACCACATCAGAAGAACCTCATCAATTTCAATGCTAATAAAACCCAGTTCTGTCCTATTTCCCATTACTCTGCTCCCAACCCCAGCATGCACATGGCATTGATGTACTATAGTCTTGCTGCTTCATATGTGTGGAAATGATAAGAGAGAGAGAGAACAGTTGAGCAATCCTTGTATCCTTTAATCTTGATAAAAAAAAGCTTCACTGAGTCTAAATTCCATCTTAGTCATGTATGGTGAAATTCAATATGTAAAAAGATTAGTTCTACTGAAGTAAATTCCACTTGGAAAGTTTGTTTATTCATTTTAATAGAATAGTAGATGAATATTTAGTCTTTTAAAAAAAAAAAAAAAAAAAAACAAGTAAAAACGTGTAGCAGATCTATGTGCCATAATTTAACCAACATAACAATAACATTTCACAACTCAATTATATATTCAAGGCAGGATAACAGATGTAATCCTGCTTTGCCACTGATCCCGTCCCCTAATATTTTGAAATAAAAATAAAACTCTCTTCATGAAAGAGGAAGTGCAGCACTCTCGTGCTGTGTTGATGATAACACACACTAGTTGACAATAAAGGTAGTGGCTGCAGCCTTGATGACACAAACTATTAGAGATAACATGATCAATCACTCTTATTGCATCATAAAGAATCATAACTTATCATTTCTGTTTTTGAATATACAGTAGATCCTAGTTAACTGGTCCATCAGTTAATGGGCAGCTGTTTTATTAGGATAAATCTAGAACATAAATAAAATGAGAATATAAGAATTTGCCTTGTTAATTTGGGAAACAATGCTGTTTAACTGGGTCAGCCAGTAACCTCTACCTCATGGAATGTTAGAAAAATTTGGCAATCCCACTTCAAAAATTTAGAGTTGATGAAACAGGGTTATTTTACTGTGTCACACTGTTTGGATCAAAGAAAGCAATGAATTGTGTAAGTATTATGCTGCTCATATATGTCAAGAACTGATAAATGATAGTTGTTAGTTATTGAAAATAAGTGTTAAGAATGGAGATTTTACCACGCTAACAAAAACTACATGGTTGATATCCGATTTAAGAACTGGATGAGTTGGAACACAGAATTACAAAGGAAATCAAGAAAATGCATTTTTGAAAATTATGGAGACAACTACCGTGTTTGAATAAAAACTTTAGTTTAATATAACTAAAATCTACATTTGACGTTTCGACCCTTATGTCAAGGTCATCTTCTGGAGCATACAACTATACACAGAAAACAAGCTACACTACAATCAAACCGATTTGTTAAAGACACTGAACAACTGCTACAACAATTGTTGGCCTGACCTCTGGCGAAAAATAAATAAAATAAAAAATTATACATCAACGCTAGAGTCCTATTATTGGTGTTATCTGTTGGTTATAGAAATACATTGGGCACAACAACAAGTATCTATCTATATACATATATTAACATCATGTACATTCCAGCCAGTTGGTATGGAATGGTTTCTAATACTAGCTGAAGATTGCTTAGAGTCCTGGCTGGATCTTATATATTAGGTAGGCTGAATGTGTGCCATCCAGATCCTTGGTTTTAATATAACCTTTAGTTATATTAAACTAAAGTTTTTATTCAAACATGGTAGTTGTCTCAGTCCGCGCAGTTAGCCTAGTGACTTTGCGCTTCGCAACCATATGCCTGGGGAAGGAGTGTCCTAGGTTCGATTCCCGTCGGAGACGTGAGGAGCTGAAGGATCTTCCTCAGTCATAGCCAAGTTAGCCGGGTTTTTTCCGCCAGTTTATCTGGTGTTTTTCATCCCGCAAACAGGCAAACTGGCCCCTTGAACACACAGGGATACAGCCAAGAATACCTTGAGGCATAGGAGTGACCATTCTATCCTCGTATTTCGGTTACGAAATCCAAGCATGCTTGGAAGGTTGTGGGCCTTAAAGGCCTGTTAAAGCCATTGGGATAGATGGTAGTTGTCTCCATAATTTTCAAAAAATGCATTCGGATCACCGTGTAAGCTTAAAAGAAAAGAAATCAAGAAAAATTTTACTGGTTCTTGACAACTTCTTAAGAGGCAAACACAAAAGTTAATCTTTTACAAACAATACAGTTTATGGCCAATAGCAGGTAAGGAAGAAGCAACAAGACCATTCAAAACTGATTTGCTCACTTTGGCTTAAGCATTCAATCAGAAATAAGCCAGACGCAGCCAATAGTGAAAATGATATTGCATTAGATTGAACCACATCAGAAGCTATAAAGAGTTTGCATCTATTGATGTTAATTATGGAGTAAACTGCAGCAAAGTAAATTGAGGGTAGCCGGATATGGAGTTCTCAAACAGCAATTGCATTGGGTGAATCAGCTGAAAACAGCATAGGAGCGGCGGAATTCGGGTCAAGGAGTGGTGGTTGACACTTGACAAAACCTAACCAACTTAAAGATAAATACTGGCTTGACTGTCGCCCAGTCAAATAAGAGTCATGCCCAATATCAGGAAACCAAGATAGTGAAGGCAAAAAATATGCTATTGGAACAAAACATCACCTGGTACACAGGAAAAACAAACAAGCATAGGAACATGGAATGTAGGAACTCTTCACTAGGAAGGAGCATTGTAAATACTACTGCATGAATTAGAGAACTACCAATGGGAAGTGATTGGACTCTGCAAAACCAGATGGATTGGAAAAGGAGAATTTCACCATGGACAGTACAAAATCTTAACTTCAGGCAGGGAGGACAACAAACACCAAGAAGGAATAGGACTTATACTAAAACCAAAGGCTCAAAACTCTCTATTGTCTTACAATCCTATCTCACCTAGGATAATTAAAGCAAGATTTAAAACATCAATTGGATCACTGACTATTATTCAAGTATACTCACCAACTTCGACATCATCAGAAGAAGACATTCAGGAGTTCTATATAGATTTGCAAAAAGAAGTACAGCAGACATCAAGTTAAGATCTCCTAATTGTAATGGGGGACTTAAACGCAAAAGTAGGCAAGGACTGGGATACCTGACCAAGAGTAATCGGACAGTTTGAGTATGGAGAAAGCAATGAACGTGGTGAAAGACTGCTAAACTTCTGATCAAATAATAACCAACACTCTCTTTAAACAACCAAAATCCCAAAGTAAATGGACATGGATATCACCAGACAGACAGACAAACCAAGAATCCTAAATTGCAGATCCTTTGCTGCAGAGTGTGGAGCAGACCATAAGCTAGTATTAGCAAATCTAAGAATAAAGTAAAAATCTGAAAGCACTTTTAGAGTCAAAAGGAGACTGAATGTAAAAAAAAAACTACAAGACAACAATATTCTAAGAAAATATCAACTAGAACTAGATAAAAACATTAAGGAATTACTGAAAAAGAATATAAACATCGAAGAACATTGGTGCAAATTAAAGGAAATATTAAAATTGGCAGAAAATACAATAGGTTACATAGAAAGAGACAGTAAAAAGGATTGGGTCTTGAATGAAGTAAAAAGATTAAGCGATCAAAGGAAAGCATGAAATTATAACAGAAATTAATATAATAGATTAACTAGAGAAATTAGGAAACTAGTTAAAAGAGACAAGAATAACTGGTTAAAAGAAAAATGCAAAATGTTAGAGAAGCTATCAAAAGAAAATAACCATCATAGATTATATAAACAAATAGACCAAATTAGTAAGACACAGACAACCAAAATGCTAATGATCAAAAACAAAGAAGAACAACTAATTGAAAGTAAAGCAAAAAGAATGGCCACATGGGAAGAATACTTTAGTGACTTATATAATAAAAACAGGTCTTAGGATACTGCTATTCTAGCCAATGAAATGGAAGAGGAAACAAATATCTTTACCAAAGAAATAATAGCACACAGCATAGAAAAACTTAAAACTAGAAAAGCACCTAGTATTGATCAGATACATGCACAATTCTTAAACACAGGAAAGGAACAACTTTTGGAACCAGTAAAAACATTATTTGAAAGGATCTACAAAAATGAAGCATTGCCTACTGATTGGACCAAATCAGTTAACTTCTATATACAAAAATGGAGATAAAACAGAATGCAATAATTACAGAGGCATCAGCTCCTCAGTATTCCAAGTAAGGGTTTTATGAAAGTACTCCAAAAACAAATTAAACCATATATAGAACTAGCATTAGGAGAAAAACAAGCAGGCTTTAGACCAGGAAGAAGCACAATTGATCAACTGTTCACCATACACTAGAGTACAACTAAAGTTGCTATATAAATTTCATAGACTTTCGTCAGGCATTTGATTCAATCCATAGAAGAGAACTATGGAAAACTATGAAAGAATTTGGAATTCCCAACAAAACAATAATAAAGAATCTGTATGATAAATCTGGAAGTGCAGTATGAGTGGAGGACACCTCAGCCAACTGGTTCCACACAGAGAGCAGAGTAAGACAGGGATGCAATATGTCACAAGACCTGTTCAATCTTACACTGGAAGAAGCAACCAGTAAGGCCTTAAACAAAGAAGACTCCGGAATCAAAATATATCAAATTTAAAATTTGCAGATGACATTTGCATTACTTGCAAGCATGGAAGAAGATCTACAACAAATTTCTGATAAAATAAAAGAAGAATGTATAAAATTTGGATTAAACATAAATATAGACAAAACAAATATTATGGAAATAGGAAAAAGAAACACCAATCTGAAAATTGAAATTGATAGTAAGAATCTAGAGCAGGTAGAAAATTTCACCCCTTGGAGGAGTAATTGAGTACAATGGTGAAATTACAAATGATATAAACAGACAAATCAGTCAAGCATCCCAAACCTTTGGACGACTTAATAAAATATAGAAGTCAAGAGACATCAAACAAGCAGTAAAAGTAAGAATCTATGAAACAATGATCCTCCCAATACTCCTCTATGGAAGTGAAAGCTGGAATCTCAAAAAGGCTGAAGAGAAAAAAATTATTAACTACTGAAATGGGTTGGCTAAGAAGATTACTTAGAGTATCTCTGCTGGATAGACTAAAACAAGAAATAACAATAGTAGACAAAATCCAAGAAAGAGGACAGCGATGGTTTGGCCATGTGACCAGAATGGGAACAGAAAGATTACCATTTAAAGCCCTAAATACAACGATGGAAGGCAAAAGATCCAAAGGGCGGCTCAGAATTAGATAAACAAAATAATAGAGGACCTGAAAATCAAATCATAACAAGGAACACCAAACTGGACAGAATTGTTCGCACTCTCCAGGGACAGACAGAAGTGGAAAGAGTTCATTCGGCCTCATCATCATCCATATAGATGGAAGAGAGAAGAAGAAATTGCAGCAAAACATCACAGGACATTAGAAGAACAAGAAAGTGATGCTTTCTTGTTCTGAGATTGAAAGAGTGACTACTCAAGGAAGGTAGAAAATTTATTGATGGATTACAACATTATTTCATGCAAGAAAGCAAATAGGGTAGGGCTATATCTGCACGAGATACTTGTGCTGGTTCTGTTCAATTGTAGTCCATCAAAAAACCCTGAGGGACTAGTGTTGCCAAATGAAAATTACTAAAAACAGCTAAATCTTAAAAAGAAAAGAGATAAAAATAAAAATCTGAAGCTAAAATTTTTAAAGTAGTAGCTGATACTTATAAGTTACTTACTTTATTCAAGTTGAAGTGATACTTGCATATAAGTGGCTAAATACATCTTCCATGTGGTCTTCTGTGCTTAATTTATCCAAATTTTCACTTAGATTTTCAGCTTTATTATATGTGGCCATCGTTCCAATATTACTCAGTTTAGATGCTGGTAAATGATAGTCTGTACAGCACTTGTTGTTACGCCTGAGGCCATACTTGATTGACAAATAGCTGTCAGCATTGGCAATTTCATCTTGTTTCTTAATTTAGCTTTAACTACATTCATAGAACTAAAAATTAGTTCAATTTCCACATTAGAATTTGGCAGTATATTAATAAATATATTGCACACTGAGCAATCTCTTTAAATGGATTCATTCCAGATGCATCTTTATATTCTCATACTTCAGTCCAGAATAGCGTAGTGTTTTCTATATTTGTCCATTTATTTAAGTGGATAGTATTGTACCGGTATTCAGCAGCATCTTTTTCTGTTTTCAGCATTATTTCTAAGATGGGAGTAACAGGTTCTTTTATATGTTTTAGGGTATTGTCAACAGAAAAAGAAGACACCATTCTTAAAATATTCAAGTTTTCAGGCAACCTTTGCTTAAGCTGTTTGAGAGACCAAGAAGAAACTGTCTTGCTCTACTTCTATTTCACTCATCAACTCTGAAATTTTTCTTGCAAATCTGTAACCAAGATTTGGATTGGGATTCAAATAGTCATCAATCTTTGACTCTAGAGGATCGACTGTGGATGATGGTAGCACTAACATATTAGCAATAGAGCAAATCAAACGAGAAAGGTCTTCCAATAATCTCATCTTATCCACACTGTTAGATTCAAAAATTTGGTTAACTTGCTGAACTTAAACTAGAACAGGATGCAAAAATAAAACATACAACAGATTCCTTTCATCTCTGTACATCTCCCACAAAATTTGAGTGTTTTAATATTTCTCAGTCACACTCACGACTTCGAAGTGAGTTTTTAATTTCAACCACTGGCTGAGAATTCTGTCTACTGCAGGTTCAATGGAGAGCCACCTTGTTGCACAATTGCTTACAATTTTCAGAGGAGCATCATTTTCGTTGATACAACTCTTTGTACGCTGCTTGTCTTAAAGAAGAATGTGAAAACCACTTATATACATTTCGGCATCTAAAAATTCTAATTTTTTTGGGAGAGATTCTGCACAAGTGTGAGACATTGCCAGTTGTAATGAATGGCATACACAACTAATTAAAATTAAGGAGGGAATATATGCCTTCAGTTGTTCATAAACGCCATTACTGACACCAACCATAACACTGCCGTTGTCTGCACCAATTGCAATGAGATTTTTAATGTCCAGTTTCTAGGTCAAGAGCTCTTTTTTTCAGTGCAGCCACAATGCCACTAGCATCACACTTTTCTAGAACCACCATGCTCAGAAATGTATGCATCATTTTGTTGAATTTCTTCTTATAATAAATGATGGCCATTCCTAAAATCTTATTCACTGTGATATCATTCGATTCGTCTATTAGCAAGCTGAAATTTTCATCTCCAATGTCTGCAATTAGATCTTCTTCAAAATGCTCACTTAGAATATTCTTTACAATTGCAGAGCACTTAGTTCGGTGCATTTTTACCTTTGGCATAATTTGACTGTCTACTAGATGATCGCAACTGTTGAATGATGAGTGACAACAGAGAAATAATGCTAACCTATCTTCAAAGTTTGCAGTCTCAGACTTTTTCACAAGCATATTTGTAATAGGAACATCATATGGAACTGCAGCAAGATGTTTCTTAGTTTCGCTATGCTTTACATGCTGACAATATTTAGCAGCTATATCACATCTGCAAAACTTAGTGGCTTTTGTAGCATCACCAGGAACTTCACACAACCATTTGCAACCACTCCCTCCTAATTTTTTGCTTGTAAGCTTTATTTTTTTTTTGCTCATTTTTGAAGACGGGTATACAACTCTTTACTGCAACGAATTACGATCAGTCTTTAAAAACTTCTCACTCGCTATCATAACTACCAACCAGAACACTGTGCAAAGACTAACTTGTAGCGGTGCTATCAACTTTAAGGCAGACTGTTGGGCACGTGACTGACTGACGTCAATATGCGTTTGAAACATGTACGATGCTCGCACCAAACATACAATACCTTATCAAATGCGAACATCTAGAGAACTTTTAAAACAATTTCTTTAACAGTAAGTTATAAAAACAACTAAAAAGAGCTGAAACTGGTTCTGAAGGAGCTAGGGAAGGAAAAAAAGAGCTAAATTGGCAACACTGTCTCCAAGTTGCCTTAGTGTGAACTACTTAAAAGACATAGGTACTGTCCAGGCATCTATACATTGACTTTTTATTAGTCCATTTTTGATAACGTATCACATATCAGAGAAATGTATTTTTTGTAAGCTAACTCTTGGTTGATGCATAAAAGTAATTACTAAAATAAAGAGCTAAAAGGCTTCAGTTCGGCAATTTTGATAAGGTTTGAAATAATGCTGGATCTAATATCTACTTTGTTTATGCAATTTTACATTGCCTAACTGAAGCCTTTTGGCTCTTTATTTTAGTAATTACTTTTTTGCATTGGCTGAGAGTTTGCTTACAAAAAATAACCCCCCCCCTCTAATACTTATTTTGTTTGTTTTAATCCTTCTGTTTTTTTAAAAAAAATAGGAGCTAGATTGATTTAACTCACTGATATACTGAGTAACGGTTATGAGGAGCTTTTGTGAGTCCCCCCCGGTATTTGTTATAACAAAAATGAACTATATTTACTGTACTCTAGTAAGTGACATCTCTTTTGTTGAAATCCACTATTCCACTTTTTCTTTTTTTTTTTTTAAAGAGTTGTTGATACAACTCAAATTTTTAACCATCTGTTAATAAAACAATTCAAAATAATGTTGAAAGTTTATTTTCCACTTGGTTAGAGTATAATAAATTTAGTTTAATCCTTTATCCAAGTGTGAGCAAACAAAGTTTGCGCCTGAAAGTATCTTCAGGACTGGGTTAAGGTGGTACACACCAGGGCAACTCGTTGCAAAGGTGGAGCAAGCTACCAACACTCCTCTCCTATAATGCAAAACACATCTCCTTGCGGATATGTCTATTGTTATGCATTAAGGGAAGGGCCACTACCCAGACCGGTTTCGACCTTTATTGAGGTCTCTTCAGTGGGAGCCAGGCCCAAGTCGAGATATCAGGCAGAAGCATTTGCAGGTCATCTCCACCTATAGGAATTGCCAATTGGTGTGCCACCCTTTTTTAATAAATTACTCTGGATTTAGAGAAAGATGTTGAAAGTTTATTTTCCACTTGGTTAGAGTATAATAAATTTAGTTTAATCCTTTATCCAAGTGTGAGCAAACAAAGTTTGTGCCTGAAAGTATCTTCAGGACTGGGTTAAGGTGGTACACACCAGGGCAACTCGTTGCAAAGGTGGAGCAAGCTACCAACACTCCTATCCTAGTATCTCCTATAATGCAAAACACATCTCCTTGCGGATATGTCTATTGTTATGCATTAAGGGAAGGGCCACTACCCAGACCGGTTTCGACCTTTATTGAGGTCTCTTCAGTGGGAGCCAGGCCCAAGTCGAGATATCAGGCAGAAGCATTTGCAGGTCATCTCCACCTATAGGAATTGCCAATTGGTGTGCCACCCTTTTTTAATAAATTACTCTGGATTTAGAGAAAGATGTTGAAAGTTTATTTTCCACTTGGTTAGAGTATAATAAATTTAGTTTAATCCTTTATCCAAGTGTGAGCAAACAAAGTTTGCGCCTGAAAGTATCTTCAGGACTGGGTTAAGGTGGTACACACCAGGGCAACTCGTTGCAAAGGTGGAGCAAGCTACCAACACTCCTATCCTAGTATCTCCTATAATGCAAAACACATCTCCTTGCGGATATGTCTATTGTTATGCATTAAGGGAAGGGCCACTACCCAGACCGGTTTCGACCTTTATTGAGGTCTCTTCAGTGGGAGCCAGGCCCTTTCTAAACTTTCAACATCTTTCTCTAAATCCAGAGTAATTTATTAAAAAAGGGTGGCACACCAATTGGCAATTCCTATAGGTGGAGATGACCTGCAAATGCTTCTGCCTGATATCTCGACTTGGGCCTGGCTCCCACTGAAGAGACCTCAATAAAGGTCGAAACCGGTCTGGGTAGTGGCCCTTCCCTTAATGCATAACAATAGACATATCCGCAAGGAGATGTGTTTTGCATTATAGGAGATACTAGGATAGGAGTGTTGGTAGCTTGCTCCACCTTTGCAACGAGTTGCCCTGGTGTGTACCACCTTAACCCAGTCCTGAAGATACTTTCAGGCGCAAACTTTGTTTGCTCACACTTGGATAAAGGATTAAACTAAATTTATTATACTCTAACCAAGTGGAAAATAAACTTTCAACATCTTTCTCTAAATCCAGAGTAATTTATTAAAAAAGGGTGGCACACCAATTGGCAATTCCTATAGGTGGAGATGACCTGCAAATGCTTCTGCCTGATATCTCGACTTGGGCCTGGCTCCCACTGAAGAGACCTCAATAAAGGTCGAAACCGGTCTGGGTAGTGGCCCTTCCCTTAATGCATAACAATAGACATATCCGCAAGGAGATGTGTTTTGCATTATAGGAGATACTAGGATAGGAGTGTTGGTAGCTTGCTCCACCTTTGCAACGAGTTGCCCTGGTGTGTACCACCTTAACCCAGTCCTGAAGATACTTTCAGGCGCAAACTTTGTTTGCTCACACTTGGATAAAGGATTAAACTAAATTTATTATAATTCAAAATAATATAAAATATTATGCCAATAATCATAAATTTTGCAAATATTAAAAACTGTCAATAGTACATAAAAATAGAATAAATATCTATAATATGGAAGGATGTCAGTACATAATGTTATAGCAAAATCAACCATTTTATTACTGTCTTATTACTAAATTCTACACTTGTTAACTAGTACATCTTTCCATGTCCTCAAATTGGTGACATGCCTCAGATCACTGGCTGTTTTTGTCTTCATATATGCCACATATGAAGACAAAACTATTTTTATGGAGAAGACTAACTTTATTCAATAATAAAAGTTAGTTTATCAATTAAATATGGTGCCTCAGATTTACATAACACAGAAGCAACAGTTTGGTGGAGGACATCTCCAGCTGACAAGCAGGTTTGTTTTGGAAAAGTGATCATTTAAATAAATGTACATATTTATTTTCCTTTGTTGTTTAAAATTGTTTATTTTTTGCAAATAAGAGAAAATTATAGTACTTACAAACCATGGGTACATCATCTGCATCTTTTACTCTCTTAATCTGAAATAAATTAATATCTAAGTGAAATAAGATCAGTAAAATTATTTGATATTTTGCCAATACATTCATCTACAGTTAGTAATTACCAGAGAGTGTAAAAACATTCTTAAAAATATTAGACTGTCTTTAATACAACTTTAAATGTTCATTATAATTTTTAAATATCCTCATCATCAGCACCCATGGGTCTAATACCCACTGGTGTCTGATGAAATAGTTTTTGCCATTTTTTGCATTCCCATGTGTCCATTGCTAGGTAACTCAAATCCTGCAAACTCTTTCCACTCTCTTTCACATTATTTGCCCACTCTCATCCTGGCCATCCTCTTCTGTTTATGCTGTCATCAATGCTGCAGATATATTCAAAAAGTTTAAGTTTCCTATGAACTCTTCTGCATTAGACTGTCTCTGCAGTTTACGTTCTATACGTTTTTTCATTACTTTTTGCATCTATTCAATTTATAGAATCTTTAAAAAATGTTAGTTCAAATGCCAACATCTTTGACCATTATTCAAGTCTCACAACCATAGCATGCTTGTAAATAGGCAATTTCCAACAATCTCAAATTTGTGGTAAGGCTCACTGATTTACTTTTCTATATCTTGTCCATTGCTAGGTTTACTTGTGCTATCTGATATCTTTTTTTTTTTTTTTTTTTTTTTTTTTTTTTTTTTTTTTTTTAAACAGTCTAAACCACATGTTCTCTAGGTACATAAAGCTCCCAAACTTTTCCAGCTCATGTCCACTGACCACTTGCGTTTTCATCCTCTTCTCTCTCAACAGAACTGTTTAGTTTTCTCAATGCTCATTATTAACCTTTATTCCCTTCCTTTTTCACTTCAGTACATCTTTCTATCTCTTAAATAATGATTGTCATTTGCACATCTTGAACTATTGAGATTTATACTTTCAATCGAAATTCCCCTAATATTCTTTGACATCCATTGTTCTTTCCAAAAGCATGACAAAGATGCTCAGGATTATTGTGCCTCTTGTTGTCCAGAACTACTTTCTGGTTTTCTTGATATCTCTTCTGAGCCTCTGCATTATTGATATTCCATAATAGATATATCAGGTTCCAGTCCACTTAATAAAGATTTGAGTAGACAATCAATGCAACTGTCTGATCTATACTGTTGAACATTTTCTGAAAGTCAACAAAACTGGCAGGAACATTTTTATAAAATAAAAATGTTCCCGATAGCTCATCTATATTTTCTTCCATTAGTTTCCTTATTCATTCTGTTAATATCATCATAAGTACTTTTTAACATGACTTGCTAGAGCAACTGAAGACTTTTGAAGTGGAGAAGGCTCAATTTTTTGTTCAAAAATTGAGTTACAGGTTGCACTGTATGTATTAAAAAAAACCTAAATAGATTGGTATAAGGCTGAGATAAGCCAGTACAGAGTTTTGATTATGGTACTTTCACCCTACACCTTTGTGACTAATATTCATGATTTCCTGTAAATATTTCATTATAATTTTCATGAAATTGTGTTGCTTGATACTTTTTGATATATACCCATGTAGTAATAAACAGTTGTGTAACAACATTTTGTTACTCATTTTAATTATTCATCTTAAGTGTATTTTAAGCATCTCTAAATTTTAAAAATTCATCCAGGTCTGAGGAAAAAGGATTTTACCCTAATAATAAGTCTTTAAATGTAATTTTTTTTTGGAATAGCTTTTACTTAATTTCCAAAAGCTGATAAAATTGGAGCTGCTCCCTAATTGCCAAAGTCTTCAACTGTTCAGTAATTTTTGAAGTCCATTTTGTTTCATTTGTCAAAAAGGAAGCAAAATTCTCTCTCACTCTCACACACACACAAAAAAAACAAAACAAAACAAAAAAAAAAAAAAAAAAAACAGCAAATTTTCAAATATGTGAAATGTAAAATATGATGTAATGATTTCAGAAGTACTCAAAGTTTGCACATTTTTCAGAAGGGACATATGTCATGCATAGTACTCTTGACTCTTCTGACTACTGCTAGATCTTCTTCCATTATTTTCCATTCTTTCTGTTATCATAAGTATTATGCATTTTGAAACAAATGCACAAACTTAGTTTGCTTTCACTTGAATAACGGATTAAACAAGAATATATTTTTCTTCACATCTTTAATTTAATTTAAAACCAAGTGAAAAAAACTTGCAACAACTGGCTCTGATTCAGAGTATTTTAATAATAAGGTTACACCTTTTCATTACCACTATACGAGGGTGGTCTGAAAAGTTCTCGCCCTCGACCATAGATGGCAACACTATCGGCAAGATTTTTTTTTCTAAGTTGGTACTGTCATAAGCATCCATGTAAAATTGCAAGTCTCAAGTAATTTGTTTTATACAACTGTTTAAAGCAAAAGCGTTGTCTGTATCCCTTGAAATGGATAATACTGAGTATCGGGCGGTTATAAAATCATTTGTAAAAGAATGTTTAACGCCAAAAGAAATTCATTCAAAGTTCATAAAAGTTTATGGGAACTCTTCTCCTTCGTTTTCGACAATTAAGAAATGGATGATCCATATGAAGGACGTCCAAAAAGTGTAACACCACCAGAAATCATTGACCAAGCATGATATGGTATTGGATGACCAGCGAGTCAAAGTGCGTAAAATTGCTGAGACTATAGGCATTTCAAAAGAACGTGTAAGATATATTTTGCATGAAGAATTGCAAATGAAAAAGCTTTGTGCAAGATGGGTACCGTGCTTGCTTACAGCAGATCAAAAATGTACTACTCATATGAAAATATCTCTGAACAGTGCTTTGAGCGTTTTAACAAGAATAAAACTGATTTTGTGAGTTGATTTATTACTATGGATGAGAATTGGATTCACCATTATACACCATTTCTAAATAACTTAGGGAATTGAAACAACGTAGATCCGAATATAAATTAAATTATATTTTAATAGATATTTCCGATATTTCGGCAATGTCACATTGCCATTTTCTAAAGGAACTTACAAAAAGGCAGGTGCACACAAGCAATAACAATACAGCAACTGAGAATGAAGATTTGAAGCTATCGTTCTCCTAGAAGTCCTGATGGTGCCCTCTGGCAGGCTAAGTAGGCGTTCTTGGCCGTTGGGCTGAAGGTCTGCTGATGTATGCCTCCCAAATTTGGGGCAGTCGCATACAACCAAATTTGTTAAGGTTTGGAGAGTTTCTTAGGGCAAAGGCTGATTCCATAAATAATCTTTCGAATTTATATTTGCTCCGGTATATTATTGTTGCTTTCTTCCACCGTATTCTGTGGCGAGTATCCAGAGCATGGTCTGCAAGACCAGAATGGCTATACTTGTAAAACTGGATGTAGTCCTTGTGTTCAGAAATTCTGATATTCGCTGTCCTGCCTGTTTGGCCAAAGTACGACAGTTTACAACTGCAAGGGACCTGGTATACACCAGGTAGGTCTAGGGGAAGTGGTTGGTCTTTGGTAGAGCGGATAAGGGATGCCAATTTTCTGTAAGGCCTGTAACAGGAGGTGAGGTCATGTTTTTTTAGAATTTTGGTAATTTTTTCTGAGGTGCCTCGGATGTAGGGAATGGTGATGGATTTAGAGTAATCTTTTTTGTGGAGGGGGGCTGCGGTTTGTAGGTTTTAATATTTTTTGGATTTTTTTTGGGGGGGGGGGTAGCCATTGGCTGAGAAAGTGTTGAGGATGTGATTTAGTTCAGTGTTAAGGGCTATGTCGTTAGAACAGATTAGTTTAGCCCTGTTGTATAGTGTTTTTACCACTCCATATTGTTGTGAGGGGGGGGGGGGGATTGTTGGTGGATGTATCTGCCTGTATGGGTGGGTTTTCTGTAAACTGAGAAAACCAAAGTTCCATCAGGCTGGCAGGTGACTAGTGTGTCTAGGAAAGGGAGGCAGTTGTTTTCCTCTTTTTCCAGGGTGAACTTGATTCTGGCGTGTTGGTTGTTTAAGTGTGTAAGGAAGGAGAGGAGTCTTTCGGAGCCATGTGGCCAAATAGCGAACACATCATCAGCGTAGCGAAGCCATATGGTTGGTTTTTGTGGGGCAGAGACTAAGGCTTTTTCCTCAAAGGTCTCCATAAAGAAATTGGCCAAGGGTGGTGAGAGTGGTGAGCCCATGGCTGTCCACTCTATTTGTTTGTAGAATTTTCCCTGCCGAACGAAATAGCCTGAGTTCATTGTGAACTGAAATAGGGCTGAGATATCGGGGGAAAATTCAGCTTGGATTAGCTCTAAAGTTTCCTTGAGTGGGTTATTTCGTTTGGCATTTTCCCTGCCAGAAAAAGAGGAAAACAACTGCCTCCCTTTCCTAGACACACTAGTCACCCGCCAGCCTGATGGAACTTTGGTTTTCTCAGTTTACAGAAAACCCACCCATACAGGCAGATACATCCACCAACAATCCCCCCCCCCCCACAACAATATGGAGTGGTAAAAACACTATAACAACAGGGCTAAACTAATCTGTTCTAATGACATAGCCCTTAACACTGAACTAAATCACATCCTCAACACTTTCTCAGCCAATGGCTACCCCCCCCCAAATCCAAAAAATATCAAAACCTACAAACCACAGCCCCCTCCTCCCCCCCTCTACAAAAAAGATTACTCTAAATCCATCACCATTCCCTACAACCGAGGCACCTCAGAAAAAATTACCAAAATTCTAAAAAAACATGACCTCACCTCCTGTTACAGGCCTTACAGAAAATTGGCATCCCTTATCCGCTCTACCAAAGACCAACCACTTCCCCTAGACCTACCTGGTGTATACCAGGTCCCTTGCAGTTGTAAACTGCCGTACTCTGGCCAAACAGGCAGGACAGCGAATATCAGAATTTCTGAACACAAGGACTACATCCGGTTTTACAAGTATAGCCATTCTGGTCTTGCAGACCATGCTCTGGATACTCGCCACAGAATACGGTGGAAGAAAGCAACAATAATACACCGGAGCAAATATAAATTCGAAAGATTATTTATGGAATCAGCCTCTGCCCTAAGAAACTCTCCAAACCTTAACAATTTTGGTTGTATGCGACCGCCCCAAATTTGGGAGGCATACATCAGCAGACCTTCAGCCCAACGGCCAAGAATGCCTACTTAGCCCGCCAGAGGGCACCATCAGGACTTCTAGGAGAACGATAGCTTCAAATCTTCATTCTCAGTTGCTGTATTGTTATTGCCTGTGTGCACCTGCCTTTTTGTAAGTTCCTTTAGAAAATGGCAATGTGACATTGCTGAAATATCGGAAATATCTATTAAAATATAATTTAATTTATATTCGGATCTACGTTGTTTCAATTCCCTAAGTTATTTAGAAATGCATAACCAACGTATAAGCCCGTTTACGAGAATCAACATTATACACCAGAATCCAAACAGCAGTCAAAATAGTGGAAAGAAGCCAATGGTGTTTTGGGATGCTAAAGGCATTTTGTTTATTAATTATCTTGAAAAGGATAAAACAATAACTGGGGAATATTATTCTGATCTTTTAATCAGACTAGACGAAAACATTTGTGAGAAAAGACCCGTTGTGCAGAAGAAAAAAATAATTTTTTTTAAGTTAAGTAATATTGCATCCCATATTGTTTCTTAGTCGAATAAGAAACTCAAAGAGTTTCATGCCGAATATAGACACTATAGAGTTAAATTTAAAATTAAACTTAGCTGCTAAGCTCACATTATGGGCAAATACCAAGAATAGTGATCGGAGCTTGCTCCACCCTTTCTATGAGTTGCCTCAGTTTGCACTACCAAATGGGTCAGGTGCTGCACTATCCAGGTATTTGCTTACGCTTGGAATCGCTGAACTTTATATAGTTTCTATATTCGGCATGAAACTCTGAGTTTCTTATTCGACTAAGAAACAATATGGGATGCAATATCCCTTAACTTAAATAAGTTCAGGTCGCCGAATTGAAGTCTTTGACTCTTCATATAATTAGAAAAAAAATCATCTTTCATCAGGACAATGCACCTGCCCACAAAGGTGTTTTGGCAATGGGAAAATTAAGGGATCTGCACTATGAATTGTTGGAACATCCACCACATTCCTCAGATTTGGCTCCCTCTGGCTTCTGTCTCTTCCTAAAACTAAAAATTTTCCTCGCTGGTCAGCATTTTTCTTCGAATCAAGAGGTGATTGCAGCTGTAGAGGAGTATTTTGCAGATCTCACTGAGAACCACTACAGAGACAGGATAATGGCACTGGAATAAATGTAATAGTCTTAAGGGAGATTATGTTGAAAAATAAAAATAATTTTGAAATTATAAATTTGTTTTTTCATTGTTAGGCCGAGAACTTGTCAGACCACCCTCATATATAGACATAGATATCTTCATTACTTCTACCTTGATATCTCTTCTGAATCTGGCTCCTACTGATGACATTTATGATATATATTATGACAATTATTAATGATCATCATTGGGTTTGCTTACTGCATTGGTAAGTATACAGGTTCCACCACTCATTGACAGGCAGGTTTGCCTGTCAATGGGTGGAACCACCACTGAGTTTCCTGTCCTGGAGCAAATCAGGTCAGGAGTAATGAATTTAATAGTGAATCTTTAGGTCACTCAGTGAGATTTAGAGTAATCTTGTAGAACAGTCAAGTTTTTGGAGAGGTATTCCTGCACTTCAAACATACCTCAATAAAGGTCAAAAGCAGTCAGCTATTCAAGACTGGTTTCTATGATTCTGCTGATCGGTAGGGTGAGCCTGTCACTGTGTAGAACCACCACTGTGTAATGAGTGAAATGGTCCTTCGAGTCACTCATTGATTGGGTGATCTCAGGGATCGCTGAAGTTTTTGGAGGTCTATTCTCCAAATTCTCTGCTATTCTGATTATAAAAGTCCAAAAGCTGATTGTTCTTGATGTTCAATATCATGGCATTGACATTCTTTCCATTAATAACAGCAAAATTGTATAAAGATATCTTTAACTTTTATGTCACAAATTTCCACAGTTGGGTACTGATAACATTATTTCATAACTTACTGAAGTTCCAAGGATACCCTAACAAGAGGGATTTTGCATAAAGCCACCTTCCAGTAAATGCCATCAAATAGAGGTATTTTAACATTGGAGATCCACTATAAGTGGGCTAATTATTTTTTTATTTTAATTTCACAATCTGGAAACTGTTCTAGAAATCAAACATGGAAGGTTTTCAAGCCACTTCAAGTTTCTAAATGGCATGACAGTGGTCATACACCAGGCAAAGAAATTCGAGAGATGATGCAATGTTTACATAAAAAGGTTCTGCTCTAAGAATGAAATAAACAAGCATCACCAGGTAAGTATGTCTGCCACAACTTCTAAATGCTCTGTGCTTAAGTCAAATGTATGACACCAGAGAATAGAACAGGCAATAAATACCTGTTAAGTTTCTTTTCCCCTTTCAAAAATATGATGATCCAAATAAAGTCAAATGACAAAACAGTTTAATTTCAATAAATTTTATTCTGTATTTTCATCTGAAATACAGTTATTCTATATTTATCACTACCAAAATGAATGAAATTACTCTGAACTGAAATACCAGCTAAAGTCTCACAACAATAGCAAACATAGGCCATAATAAATTCATTATAGTAAATTTCTACTATAACAAATTGTTCCTTTCATCCCAAGGAATTTCCTGTTATAACAGTTGACAGTAATTTCATTCTGTTCAATTTTTACTTAAACTATTATAAAGCTAAATGTTAGTTATTGACTGGATCATTACCTGTTCCCTGTACATACTAATATCTTCAAATGATTTTGCATTATTCACAGCAAATACTAAGAGAAATCCCTCACCAGTTCTCATGTACTGATCTCTCATAGCACTAGAAAGATAAGTTTTAAAATGCTGTTTAGAATACACACACATACACAAAATATAAACAAATTATGATGACCAATGCAATTCATAAAAATAATAGAATTTCAGTGTATAAACATGTTATGGAGTGTTAGTTATGATAATCATAACAGTTAAGCCCAGAGCTGTTTTATACTATACTAAAGGTGCATGTACGTACACCTTTAGTATAGTATAAATTGCCTATACTATACACCTTTAGGATAGTGAAGGCAATCCGATTTTGCCTTTCCAGTGGTTAAAATGAAACCAAAATTTTAATAGTGACCATTCCTATTAACCATTAGACCACACACTACAACTATTCTTTTAATTATTTTGTGATCACATATATACGGGGTTGATTAAAAAAAAAAAAAAATCAACAAGAAAGGAATTTGTTTCAAATTATGTCAACAAAACCTAATTAAAAAAAAAAAAAAAAATACACCATCCCAAATTGTGTTCAAATGTAATTATAATAAACAAAAAGTCTTTCATTAACCATTCTTGAATTTAAGACTGGTTAATGAACTAGTCTTAAATTGAAGATTAACAGAACTCAATGTAAGGCTTAATGGAGTGAATACAGAATAAATAATTAAACACTAATTTAATCCTGTATTCTATTCTCCATATGAGAAACACCTATGGGTGCTGTTGGCTAGCCTTAGCTATTAGGCGAGAGGCCTAAGAAGTTTACAAAATCTTGGGAAGTTATACATAACCGTATTTATTAAGATTAGGTTGGTTTTTTTAAATCTGCTTCTTATTCTAAAAAAACAAACAAACTTAGAAATTTGTATTTGTTGTGATGAAGCATAGTAATTTTTTTCACATCTGTTTGTGTGCAAAGTATCCAAGGCATGGTCAGCTAGACCTGATAGATCATACTTGTGGCAGTGGTGGATGTCAGTAGAGCTCCCAGTTTGACCATAATATGATGTTGCAAGAAAACAAGGAACATCATAAACAGCTTAAACAGAGAGAGAAGGTAGAGAATCCTTGGGAGAGGATTAGCCAGAACTATTAAAAAAAAAGTACACCCTCTGTACAAAAAGAAACCAAACTTTTTGAAAATAGAAGCTAGTGACGGCACCTGTTGTATCTTTTTGTTGTCGAAAGCAGCAACTTTCATTAGTGTTGTGTCAACTGTTTATGACATTTGTTTCATTAGAAACCAAGTTACAGTGGCAAGAGTGACTGTTTTGACGAACGGTCAGTCGTCACGATATTCATGCCATAATTAAACATAAGTGATTGATAGCAACGAATTCTCGCTATCAATCACTTCGAAACTGACAAAACTCACCAGTGAACGTTTGGCCAGGTGGAACGAATTCTTTGTGGATAATGCCCTTGGAATCGTAGAAACAAATCAGCATTGTCTTTACTTTTGACTTCTCCAAGTGACTATTTTTTCAGATGCCCATCTTTTGGTGGTCTCCACTCAGCACTCTGGTGCTTTGTTTCAGGCTCATACTCAAATCATACCCACATTTCGTCACCAGTAACGATCGTTTTTAAGGAAGTTCGAGTCCTTACGAGCGGTTTTAATGAGGTCCTTGCAGTGTTCAATTCGATACATTTTTTGGTCATCGGTCAACTTGTGGGGAACAAATCGTGAATTCAATTTACTAGGATCCAAATTCTTGGTCAAATTGTTGTGTACAGTTGATTTTGGAATCTCCCCATTCATCTTCAATCAATCTCACGGACGATTTCGGGTTTTCTTTGATGAAATCACACACTTTTTGGATATTTTTATTCAGTCCAGTTTGAAATCGCTTAAACCACTCGTAAGCAGCAACCTTCATTAGTGTTGTGTTAACTGTTTATGACATTTGTTTCATTAGAAACCGAGTTATAGTGGCAAGAGTGACTGCATGGCATAAGCATTCATCACCGTATGCTTTTTGAAGCATTTGATGGGTTTTAGTAAAATTTTTACCAAGTTTAACACAAATGTCAATTGCAGCTCTCTGTTTGAAACTCATTTTCCAACCATTCGTCAAAACATGCTGCCACTCTTGGCACTATAACTCTGCTTCTAATGAAACAAATGTCATAGTTGACACAACACTAACGAAGGTTGCCACTTTCGACAACAAAAAGTTACAACAGGTCGCACCACTAGTTTCTTCTAATTTCAAAAAGTTTGGTTTCTTTTTGGACAGCAGGTGCACAATCTTTGCACCGCATTCAAACCTTATCTGAAGAAAAGGACATAAGAGGATCCTTTTTCTTGTTCTTGGGTAAGTTTCTTCTTACCCATATATACAGAACTGATGTGCTATTGGTGATATGACCATACATCCTGTTGTGGGCATGGATGTTTGTAATCGTACTTGGGTGGGAGATCAATTTCATTGCCACTGCTTCGCTCATTGAGGGCCTGAATTAGCTTGAAAAACTGATGTTTGGTCTCTAGAACAGAGTTTCAAGACTATGCAAAAATAAATAATATAAAATTGATAAAAAAAATGGGGGAAAAATCTTTAGCCCATCCATGGTACAAATGTACTACAGGTTTCCTATTCTCGTGGAAAGGCTTAGATGTTAGTTATGCCTTTTTAATAAATAGCTTAAAGAAATTACAACGCATACTAGGATATACATTAAAATAAATTTTAATACACTTCCAATATTTCGGCAACATCGCGTTGCCATTTTCACAGGAACTTAAAAACAAGACACATGCACGCAAGCACAACAAACACTAAATGAGGAAGCTATTCTTTCTCCTAAAAGTCCTGATGGTGTCCCCTAGCGGGAATGTTGGTATTGCTTGGGTGATTGGGCTGAAGGTCTTCTGATGTAGGTTTCCCAAATTTGGGGCAGTCTCATGCAACCAAATTTGCTCAGGTTTGAATTGTTTCTTACTACTGAGACTGATTCCATGAAATGCCTTTCGTATTTGAATTTACTATGGTGTATTATCATGGCTTTCTTCCACCACATTCTATGGCAGGTATCCAGCATATGGTCTGCAAGACCAGAGTGGCTGTATTGGTGAAACCGGATGTAGTCCTTGTGTTCCGAAATTCTGATATTAGCTGTCCTGCCTGTTTGGCCAGATTACAGCTGCAAGGGACCTGGTATACCCCAGGTAGGTCTGAGGGGGGGGGGGGTGATTGGTCTTTAGTAGAATGGATAAGGGATGTCAATTTTTTATATGGTCTGTAACAAGATGTTAAATCATGTTTTTTTTAGGATTTTCTTAATTTTTTCCAAGGTGCCTCGGATATAGGGTATGGTGATGGATTTAGAGTAATCCTTGTTGTGAGGGGAGTGAGTTGTGGTTTATTGATTTCAATATTTTTTGGATTTTTTTTTTTTTTTTTTGAGGGGGGGTAGCCATTGGCTGAGAAAGTGTTGAGTATATGGTTTAGTTCTGTGGTTAGGGTATTGTCATTTGAACAGATAAGTTTAGTCCTGTTGTGTAGTGTCTTAATGACTCCATATTGTTGTGAGGTAGGGGAGGGGGTTGTTGGTGAATGTATCTGCCTGTATGGGTGGGTTTCCTATAGACTGAGAAAACAAAAGGTTTCATCAGGCTGGCAAGTGACTAGTGTGTCTAAGAAAGGAAGGCAGTTGTTTTTTTTTCTTCCAGGATGAATTTGATTCTGGGGTGTTGGTTGTTTAAGTGTGTTAGGAAGGAGAGGAGTGCATTGGAGCTATGTGGCCAAATAGTAGCTGTACTATCTGTTTGGCCAAACAGGCGGACAGCTAATATCAGAATTTCAGAACACAAGGACTACATCTGGTTTCACCAATACAGCCACTCTGGTCTTGCAGACCATGCGCTGGATACCCACCATAGAATATGGTGGAAGAAAGAAACGATAATGCACCGTAGTAAATTCAAATATGAAAGACTTTTCATGGAATCAGCCTCAGCCCTAAGAAACAATCCAAACCTCAACAAATTAGGTTGCATGAGACTGCCCCAAATTTGGGAAGCCTACATCAGAAGACCTTCAGCCCAATCGCCCAAGAATACCAACATTGCCCGCTAGAGGGCACCATCAGGACTTTTAGGAGAAAGAATAACTTCCTGCTTCGTCCTCATTTACTGTTTGTTGTGCTTGCGTGCACGTGTCTTGTTTTTATGTTCCTGTGAAAATGGCAACATGACGTTGCCGAAATATTGGAAGTGTATTAAAATTTATTTTAATGTATATATCCTAGTATACATTGTAATTTCCTTAAGCTATTTAGTAAAAATGCATAACCAACGTCTAAGCCTTTCCACGAGAATTATGATCCACAGAGATGCCACCGCACGTAAGGCCTGCCATTACGGTAAAATGAAATTAAAGCTATCAAGACAACTGAATCATCTCGCCTTCCTAAAATGCTGCCAGGATTACCAGGTAATCCCAAACTGTGTCAAATTTAAGCATCGTTTCTCTTCGGAAAAGGCTCTTCGTATTTATAACCGCAACAGCCAAGCTTTGCTCAGGGAACAAATCGCTACGACTCGCTGTTTCCTGAATGATGCTAACTTAGCTATCCAGGCACTCGAAGATGACCTTTCAAGCACCTTAAGCCACGAAATTTGGTCTATTTTATACGACATCTCGTACACTGCTGCGGAGAAAGAATTTAAAAAATTAAGAGATCGACACATCAAAAATTTTGAAAATTTAAAAAAGAGAACTCGAAACCACAACTTCCTACCGAAACAGCAGTCAGCCTTTTGTCAGTTAGTGTGAAACCCGAAGCACTTGACGCTCTCTCACGTGGCCACAACTTCATCATTGCGCCCAGAAGAATACCTGCTGAAGATATTATGATACAAATTGAAAGCGGGATATGACACCTTTCAAACCACGTCACCAACGATATTAGACTGGATGTGGCTTGTGTTCTGACCAAAGCAAAACCACCAAACACTAACATGCCCGGTAAGGAAATTAAATCTCTACTAGAATTAAAGAAAAACAAGAAAATAATAATCACCAAGGCGGATAAAGGAAACGCCACAGTATTGCTTAACCTAAAGGATTACACAGGTAAGCCGAATGCTCTATTGTTAAATCGGGCTACTTACCTCCCTATTGAGTACAATTCCACCAACTCACAAATTAGAAAACTCCACAGACTCCTAAGAAGGTTACTTCTTGGCCTGTAGAAGTCGCAAACAAATTTAAACGATTTAACATCATACCCCCCCACCCCCGTATTTATGGACTCCCAAAAATACATTAGGAAAATGTGCCATTACGTCCCATAGTGGATGGCATTGATTCCCCCACATACAAACTAGCTAAACATTTGGCCAAAGCTCTCACAGACTATACTGGCAACACACCTTCATACATAAAAAACTCAGCCCACTTCAAAGCAAACATAGTAAACCTTACACTTAAACACACTGATTTAATGGTCAGTTTTGATGTCTCCTCTTTATTGACAAATGTCCCACTCAAAGAATCCTTAGAGCCAATCCAAGCTAAATTTCCTCCCGATATCACAGCCCTATTTCAGTTCACAATGAACTCAGGCTATTTTGTTTGGCAAGGAAAATTCTACAAACAAATAGAGGGACAGCCATGGGTTCTCCACCCTTGGCCAACTTTTATATGGAGACTTCTGAAGAGAAAGACTTAAATTATACCCCACAAAAACCTTGCTATTTGGCACATGGCTCCGATGCACTCCTCTCCTTCTTAACACACTTAAACAACCAACACTCCAGAATCAAATTCACCCTGGAAGAAGAAAAAAACAACTGCCTTCCTTTCTTAGATACACTAATCACCCGCCAGCCTGATGAACCTTGGTTTTCTCAGTCTATAGAAAATCCACCTATACAAGCAGATACATTCACCAACAATCCCCCCCCCCCTCCTAACAATATGGAGTCATTAAGACACTACACAACAGGACTAAACTTATCTGTTCAAATGACAATACCCTAACCACAGAACTAAACCATATACTCAACACTTTCTCAGCCAATGGCTACCCCCCCTCAAAAAAAAAAAAAAAAAAAAAAAAAAAAAAAAAAAAAAAAAAAAAAATCCAAAAAATATTGAAATCAGTAAACCACAACTCACTCCCCTCACAACAAGGATTACTCTAAATCCACCACCATTCCCTATATCCGAGGCACCTCAGAAAAAAATTACGAAAATCCTAAAAAACATGACTTACCATCTTGTTACAGACCATATAAAAAATTGGCATCCCTTATCCGTTCTACTAAAGACCAACCTCTCCCCCCCCCTCCCCCAGACCTACTTGGGGTATACCAGGTCCCTTGCAGCTGTAAGCTGTCCTGCTTTGGCCAAACAGGCAGGACAGCTAATATCAGAACACAAGGACTACATCCGGTTTCACCAATACAGCCACTCCGGTCTTGCAGACCATGTGCTGGATACCCACCATAAAATACGGCAGAAGAAAGCTAAATTAAATTAATTAATAATTAAACCTAACTAAATCTAAATTAATTGCATCCTGGGTGAATGGGAAAAACTGGTTAAGACAATTGTAAAAACTTAATTTGACTATATTCTTTGAAACAGCAGTAGATCAGGCATACAGAGGTGTGGACCAGCACCTGCAGACTATAGAAAAGAGGAATGGTGGTGGCCAATTCAGTGAAGCATCACCTGTAAAAATATGCACAGAAGAGACTGCAGAGATTGTGAGGAAAAGAGAAGGTGGGCTGCATCAAGCAGTCCTAAGGTGGTCCTCAGAAATCCCACAGAGGTAAGAAGAAGCATCTCTGAATGAAAGAGGATACATTCTCCTGGAACCTGGGAAGTCAAGTGTACTCTGCCAGTGTCAAGGAAGATCAGAGGTGAAAGTCAGCCAAGAAAAATATGATCCCAAGCAAGATCACTCTCATGAGAGATCAGGTAGGATTGTGTAGTAGCAACAACAAAGTTCACACAACTATGTGCCTAATGTAGAATGGCAAGGAGATCAGTGCCCAAGACCATGGATGTGCACCACAGACCTGTTTGAATGAAGCACATTGTCATTAGTGTCAACTTCTCAGCATTCATGATAAGTGTGGAGTTTTATGGATGACTATTACTGTTCTTTTCTCCACATTAAAGATTCTCTATAAAATACAAGATTAAATATAAATGTATGAATTAATAAAGTCATTTGCTGTGGCATGTGTTTCAAAATAATTTACTGATATGGCAAAATCTGAATCACAGCCAGCTGGGATTGCTAAGGTTACTCCAAAATACTTTTATAGATATGTAAAAAAGGATAGGGATAATGGACAAAATAAGTATAATCAAGTTCTCAGGATTCAGATGTGGTTGGTTGTAGAAGAATTTAACAAGTATTTATGTGAACAATGGCAGAAGAGGAAACGCTTCCTAAGATGCAAGATTTACATTTTCAATCATTTGATTGGTATGTTGGAGGCAAGGATGATATAATTCCTCTGGTGGTACACAGAGGTAAATCAACTACTGTCAAACCACATATGCAAGACCCTTCGACAATTCTGTGCATGGCAGAAGAAGCCAAATTCATTCCAATAATAGGATAATCAATGCATTTCATTGGATGAGTGTTTATTGTTATATGTCAGAAAATTAGCTTTTCTTTTATGAAATTCTAGTTTTTCAAGTATTAACTATTTTGCTTGTACAACAGTTGGAAAATTTTATGTAATAAAACGTGATTTCGCAAGTCGGTGACTAATTCCTACATCACCTTATTCCTTTCTCCCCTTCAACATGAAATGACTCTTCTTGGTAATCTGTCAGCCAGGGATCTAGCATATGTGATCAGACAGTACCTATATTTCGCCAATGTTACATTGCCAAAATACAGGTAGTTAAGTTTTTATAATTAATAATTTAGTTTATGTTTGCCATTTCTTAAAAAATGAGAAGCTTATTTTAACGTATAAGCTTATCTACAAGAGGTAAACCAAGTTTCTTGATCATCTTCAATGAATCGGAGATTAATAGTGGTCGAAATGGAATTTTCAAATTATTTCAATTCATAACAGTGGTTTGTCACATAAAGAGAATTATAATCTAGTGGGTCATTTTCGGGTAACAGACAAAACCAAAAATAATTTAGGAATTGTTCCATTCAGGATAGGGAAGTATTACTAGCTATGGCATGCTTTATTTGGATTACAACAAAACATTCAGTGAAATTTAATAAGTCAGAACCTACTGAGCAGTGTGCTAAATAGGCACTGATCTTCTTAGCTTCCCATCTTAGGCAATTGTTTGCCTGTAACGTTTTCAAGGGTTTAAAAAGTCTTCTGCCCATCTCCTCCTAGATCTTCCTCTTGATCAGTGTCACTCTATATTTCCAGGCAATATTTGGCCATCTGTCCTCATTCTTTCTATGTGGTTTTTCCAGTTCTTTCTATAGTTTGTGATGTCTTCTGTTATGTTAATTATGGATAACTGTTTTCTTATTTCTTATGTCTATACTTTTATAGCCTACAAGTGGTGTTAGGAATTTCATTTCTGCAGCTTCCACTTGACTGTTATCTCATTCTCCCCAAGTCCATGTTTCACTGCCATATTTCAGAATTGGTTTTGGCTATTATTTTATAGTTTTATTTGGGTTGTTCTAGACACCTGTTTACTATTCAAAGTTCCAATGACTGCTAGGAATTTTTGCTTTTTATATGCAATGTCGATTTCTCCATTGGGCTTATATAATTTCCTAGATATTTCAATTTGTTCATTATTTTGTTGTGGATGTAGTTTGCATTTTTTAATTTCTCTATCGTGAAATGCTACCGATTTTGACCTCTGGGGGGGGGGGACTCTGTTACCCCTAGAGAGCGCGTCCCCTGGGTGGCAGATAGGGGAGCCCACCATGTGTGTGTATGGTGGGGTGGTCCGAATATATTGAATAAGGACTCGTGGACCAACAGGGCCAATCATCTTGATTGTAAGGGAAGCGGCACTCCCATGGACCCTAGCTGGATCTATCCTCTAATTCTACTTTGAGGAAGATTCACTTACTTTAATCTTTCCTATAAGGCCTTATCAGCCAACTCTTCTTATTTTATGATCCTTATGCTATTAGAGTACTCGAGGGCAATGGGGTCATTTCATTTCTGGCCTTACAACTATGCCCTCTCTATAAACCTTACTTTAATTCTTCTATAATCTACTCTTTCCCCCTTCAATATACCCTATTCCTCCTATGGGTTTAAATTCAGAAGAAGCCTTAAGGTAGCAGCCGCTGAACTATTCCATTGTCAGGCTAGTCCCCTGACATGGAGACATAATTCTACTTGTTCAACTTGTAAGCTGACAGAAAAAGATAATCGGATTGAATCTATGGGAAACTACCCTGGAATGGAAAAGGTAAAACAAAAATGGAAACGACAAAATATAATACACATAGCAAACTGGAATGTAAGAGAAACAGCATATAAAGAAATAGAATTAGACCAATTATTAAATGAAAGAAATTTTAAAATAGCAGTAATCACTGAAACAAAAAAGAAATTAAAAGGAACTACGAGAACCGAAAATTTTAATGTGATATACAGCAGAGTCGACAGAGACCAAAGAGCACAAGGATAATTTATAATACATTATAAATTATGGAATGAAAGAATAATAGAAGCTAGAATAAATATAGATAGAGGCTATTTAACAATAATTGGTTTATATGCCCCAGGAAGAAGGAAGAGAACAGGATAATATTGATTTTTATAATCAGCTACAAAACATATTTAATAAGATAAATAAAAATGATTACGTAATTTTAGCAGGAGACTTAAATGCAAGAATTGGAAACACGAAAATTAATAATAATATAGGAATACATGGAGAACATACTCTAAACAGAAATGGTAAAAAATTGATTGACTTTGTAGTTTATAATAACCTAAAAATAATGAATTCCTTCTATAAACATAAAGACATACATAAATATACTTGGGCAGCAAGAGGATGGAAATCAATATTAGATTACTTCATATTAAATGAAAAGACATCAAAATTTTCACTAGCTGTTAGAGTTCACAGAGGATATAAAATAAGCAGTGACCTCTTCCTTGTTAAAATAAAATTAAGATTACCACCTAAATGGCTAAAAGTAACAAGAACAGAAAGAAAAGCTGAAACATTTGTTTATAAAACTAGACTATTGAATGACACAAATGTACAATGACTATATGAACCAAGAATTAACCAATATCTAGATAAAATAAAACAAAATGAAGAAATAGAAATAGAATGGCTTAATATAAAAACGATACTAAATGCAACAGCAAATGAAAGCTTAGGAAAGACCAAAAAATTCAATAAAAGAAAAAAAAATGAAGATCTGGGATGATACAATCAAAGAAATAATCAAAAAGAAACCTATCACAAATGTTTAAGCAGTAAAAGATTAGAAGATGAAATAGAATATAAAAGAATAAGAACCATAGCTAAAAGAGAAGTCAGAAAAAGATAGAGAATCATGGAACAAATTTGTTTCTAATTTAGAACATGATTTATATAAAATAAGACCCAATGTATATAAAATTTTGAAACACTTAAATGCAGATACCAAAGAAAACAAACACCGAATTGAAATTAGAAGAATTTCTAAATTACTACACAGAATTGTGGACAGACAAATATTTTAAAAAAGACAACTGGCAAACAATTAACGAAAATGAAAAGGAAATAACTAAAGAAGAATTAGAAATCAGTCTGAAAGAAACAAGAAATGGAAAATCACCTGGAGAAGATAAGCTAGGTTCAGAACTATATAAATACGCAGGAACAAGATTCAAAGAAAGACTCTTATTATTTTAAAATAAAATTTATTCAACTGGTATCCCCCCAATAGAATGGAAAAAAGCAATTGTCAATGCTATCTTTAAAAAAGGTAAAAGAGATGACCCTAAAAACTATAGAGGTATCAGTATACTAAATTCCTGTTACAAAATATATAGCAGAATCTTAAATAGCAATCTAATGAAATATTCCGAAAACTTTATTTTAGAAGTACAGAATGGATTTAGAAAAGGACGATCGTGTATAGACCCGGCCTTTTGCCTAAAATTAATAATAGAGAAAAGAAGAGAATACAATTTAGAAACACATATTGCATTTATCGACTTTGAAAAAGCATTTGACAAAGTTAAAAGAAACATATTAACATATTAAAAGAAAAACAAATGCCAAATAATATCCTAAAAGCTATCACAAGTATATATGAAAATAATCAAATACAAATAAGATTAAATCACGAGCTATCATATACGAGAGAGACTAACCAAGAGGTCTGACAGGGATGTTCCATCTCAGCAACTCTTTTTAATATCTACTTAAATGAAATAATAATAAAATGGAATAAAAATTTACATCAAGGAATTAAACTTTCTCCTACAGTAAACTTAAACACTCCCCTCTTTGCCGACGACCAAATAATAATTACAAATTCTGAAGATAACTTACAGTAAGCTATTTTAGATCTAAATAAGATAGCCAAAGATTATGTTATGATAATATCAACAGAAAAATCAAAAACTATGGCCTTTAAAAGACAAGATTCAGCAAGAACTAAAATAGTAATAGATAACAAGCTCTTAGAACAGGTGAATTCATTTAACTACCCAGGAGGCATGCATGATCACATATGAAAATGAAAAAGATAAACGTAAAAATTGCAAAATATTTAAAAATAACAGGTGTAATTAACTCTATATTTAAACCAAACCTAGTTCAAAAACAAACCAGACTAAAAGTATACAATACATTAGCCCTACCAGTCTTAATGTATAGAAGCGAAATCTGAACAATAAAACAAAAAGACAAACAAAGACTAACAGCAGCAGAAATGAAGTTTATGAGAAAAACTGCAAAGTATACCTTATTTGATCACAAAAGAAATGAAGAAATTATGAAAGAATTAAACCAAGAACCAGTAATAGAAAAAATTAAAAAATATAAACATAAATGGATGGAACACATTCAAAGAATGAAAACAGAAAGATTACCAAAACAAGCCATTAGGAAAAAGAAAACCAGGACGTCCTCTTAAACGATGACTTCTAAGGCAGGGATAGGCCATGCTAGGCCTAAATCCTTGATACGCATCATGATGATGAATTTATTTACAGTGAAATGCTATCGAGTTCGTTTTTTTTTTTTTTTTGGGGGGGGGGGGGGGATTTTCATGTCATGTTGTTCTATTATTTTGTTCAATATGTGTAGACTATTCTGTAATTGGTCTTCGTTATCAACAAAAATAACTTGATCGTCAGCATATATATATATATATATATATATATATATATATATATATATATATATATATATATATACATACAGGGTGTTCGGGATAAATTTGACATATTTATAATTAATTATATTTTTCCGTAAGTTACATGTATTAACACACACTTCTCTTCATTTAAAAGTTTGGACCCTTCTTCATTCATATACAAGATGTCAGAAAGGATGGATAGCTGGAACCCACCTGAATCATGGAAGAGAATAACTTGTATCATGATGATTCGTGCCCGCCATCAAAATAAGGATATTACGACTGCTGCCCAATGCTCCCTGAATACAGTAAAAACAATCAGGCATGAACTAGAGACTTGCAATGGTGACTACGAGGATGTAGCAAGAAGAAAGATCCCTAGCAGACGATCTGATTGCGTTCGTACAGCAGAATTCCTCGCAAATCTGCAGGAACAGGTGTTGAAGAACCCTGGCATTGGAATTCGGGCTTTGTTCGTGGAGTTGCTAACTGTAGTCAAGCCCTGGATAACAAGGGTAGCCAATGGTAGGCCGTATGTATGGCTGCAGGATTCGGCCCCTTGCCACACCTCTGGGAAAAGTCAAAAATGGTTGTCTGAAAATTTCTACGACTTCACCAGTCCAAATGTTTGGCCTCCAAACTCCCCAGACCTTAACCCCATGGATTATTTTGTATGGGGCGCAGTTGAAAAAGACACCAATCGCACTTCCAGTAATACAAAAGCCCAGTTAATGGATAAAATTAAAACAGTTTTTGCGGCCCTTCCCAGGGAGACTGTAGCATCAGCTTGTTCGAGGTTCCGAAGCAGAATTGAAGCTGTGATCGATGCTAATGGTGGTTATTTTGAGTAAATCTTGTTGATAGTATTGTAATTAACTCTGCCTGTAATGTTTTTTTGTCAATTCATTAAATTTAATAGATACAAAGAAGATTTTCTTTTTCCTTACGAAACTGTCAAATTTATCCCGAACACCCTGTACATAAGTAGAGGTGATATTCGAAATAATCAACAACTGGTACATTTCAAAAAAAGTATTTTAGACATTTATTTACATGTCATGTATATAAATGTACTCTAACAATTTCCACATCACCCTTCAATGTCAGTAGAATATAAAATCAGCAGTTAAAAGAGTTAAAGCATAATTAACCACATGGTTTCCTTGTATGTATTCTAATTCCTAAATTTTATTAAATTCCATCCAGCCAGAGCAGGGTTATTGAATATGTAACTCTGACAAGTACTGCTCATTTGTGTCACTCAAATGATCTGATTGAAACAAAAAAAAACTGGTATGCTTTAATACATTTTTCTAAGCATTCCAAATGGAAAATTTGAATAAAATAGCCAATAAGGTTCAGAAAAACTGGTATGCAAATATACATAAGTAGAGGTGATATTCGAAATAATCAACAACTGGTACATTTCAAAAAAAGTATTTTAGACATTTATTTACATGTCATGTATATAAATGTACTCTAACAATTTCCATATCACCCTTTGGTTTTGGCAAGGTGTAATAGGGACTTCTTTTACTTGTTTATCACTTGCTAGATGATGTCCTTGTTTCAAGCAGGATTTAATATGCAGAATAGCATCAAAATCTTCTATAGATTTTCCCATTAAATTAATTCTATTAGTACAGAATTTCTTTTAATTAACATCAATAATGTTATTCATTGTAATGAACCCTCTTTCAGCTTTTGCGGAATCAACAGCAATTACATTAAATTATTTTAGCTCTCAAAATACTATTTGGAATCTTTTTATGTTTTATATCTCTGCCATCAACAAAATCTCCAAAGTTGTTTACTGAAACAATGTATTTTATGATTTTATTTAACTGTTTTAATCTATTTTCACCTTCAATCCATGGTGCTTCACAAATTTCATTTGGCCAAATTTTAGGATTTAATAAATTAAAATAATTCAAAGGATCATTATACTTTTCATTTTTATTGTCAAACAACAACCGCATTCTCATATGTTTTTCTAAACAATCAAAAAATTTTTCTCTCAAAAATACAACTAATGATTTATTTCTATTAACTTCAAATGGAATATTGTACTTTTTCATTTTAATAATATCTTCTGTTTCTTTTTCATTTGTTCCTTTATTTAATTTTAAATGCTCAATTAGATTTATTGTCCACCTTATTAATCTGTCAGCTCTAATAACAGAAACATTTCTTTCTTGCAAGGCTGTACAAAGTGTAGAAATTTCTTCTAGGATGTAGTTTATTAAAGCTAAAGCTTTCAAAAAAAGTTTTCATTTTTAAAATATTAAACTATTCGAACTTCATGATTTTGATTAAAGTGAATATACAAGGAATGATATGATTTCCAAACTGCTTTTGCTTTCCTAGCACTAAAGGATGCCCATCCAAATATTCTTCCGATTTTAAGTACTTCAGTTCCAACTTCCTTAGAAACAACACTATTTAATTCTCTGACGTTTATTTGCAGTATAACAAACAAATTTTATCAAGAAAATGTCTCAAATGGTTTACTTCTTTGACATCTTTGATTGCATTATCTCAAGACAACTGAATGCAATGAGCTAGACAATGCCAAAAGCAAATGCATGGAAATTTTTCTTCAATTTTTGCTGAAAATCCAGACTTTTTTCTTAACATTACAATGGCACCATCTGCACAAAATCCAATAAGATTTTAATGTAAATGATTTTCATTAAAATCATGTTTCTCGAGAACCGAAATTAAAGTATTAAAAATTATTTCTGATGTTCTTTCTAACTCGACAAGATCAATAAAAATTGTTATGCTTGTGTGAAATAGTTGAAGCTTCAACGACAATTGAAATTTTACAAAATGTATTCATCACAGTTTTCCAAAAATATTTCTTTTTATTTCTGTAGAGACATGCTTTGTGACAAGTGGAACCATAAATCTTGAATATAAAGCAACTCCCAAATCTAGATTATTTTTTTCCATAAAGCTATTAAATTTTTAAAATCACTGAATCATGTGTTTTTAATTATGAAATAGACAGTATTAAAAATGTTTACTGTGCTGTTCAAGTACATTTCATTAGCCACATCGAAAGTTTTGAAATAAGTTTTTTTTTTCTTCCTGCTGTTTTGATTATTTCCCCCTGCTTTCTTGTGTGATGCAGATTTGTTCATCATCATCAAATTCCTACCATGTACCCTCAAGGGGTGTACAGGATATGATAGTACTATATGAAAAAAATTACATCATTACTAACTTCCTATCTACAATTTTCCACCAAATCAGTCTGTTACTTGTCAAGACTCCAACATTATCAGATCATATACTTCTATCATCTAAGGCACTTTGTACCGTATCAATCCAGCTATATCTTGGTCTTCCTCTGGGTCGTTTTGCTGCCAACCTGGCAGAGAACACTTGTTTTGCTAATCTTTCCTCGCCAATTCTGTTTAAGTGAATATACCACCTGAGATTAGCTCTGCTAACGCATTCCTGGATGCTGACAATGTCAAGTTCTTTCCTAATATCCTCGTTTTTAATATGATATTGCCAATGATGCCATCTGTTCACGCCTATGATCTTTATCAGATCCATAAGTTAAAACTGGTTTGAACACTGTCTTGTATACAGCTAATTTAGTGTTCCGACTGATTTCTCTCTTATTCCTGAATTTCCCTCTTATTCTCTGAATGTAGCTTGTTCTTCATTAAGCTTTCCTTCCACAATTTCCTTCTCGCCCATTTCTCAAGTATACTTGCATAGATCTTGCAAGGAACACCAGTAGGGAAATACCTCTGTAATTCTCACATTCGGTTTTATTTCCCTTTTTATATATGGGTACTTTGAGAGCTCTACTCCAATCATCGGGAATTTGTTTCTCTGTCCAGGCTTTCTGAACTATGCAGTGCAGCCACTGTAAGACTCTTATACCACCATACTTAAGCATTTCTGGTTGAATATCATCTACTCCTGCACAAAGGCTTGAAATTTTGGAAGGCAGCACTTCCAACATTTCAAGCCTTTGATGGCTTTTTCTACTTCAAGCATGGATATGTATTCCTGACTGCATGCCTGGTCAGTGTTTTTTTACCACTGTGCTGTCATCAGTGCTTGTTTCATTTAGCAGTTTTTCAAAGTAATTACTCCATGCTTCAAGGATATCTTTTTCTCTCGTTTTCATGTCACCTTTATCATCTCTAACCCCTACAGCACTCTTTCCTCCCTTCCTAAGCTTCTTCAACAACTTCTTCAAGAACAAAATATTCTCCAGAATATTTTGCCACCTTCTTGATATTTATTTTCTATATTCTTACCAAAGTCCTCCCATGACTTTTGTTTAGCTAGTTTTATACAGTGTTTAGCATGCTTACATTTGTCTCTGTATTCTCTAAGAGCACAAGCCTACTTGTTTGCCAGGAACTTTTGATATGCTTTCTTCTTTTCCTTCACAGCCTCTTTAACTTCCTGTGTCCACCATGGAGTTCTAATTTTTCTATCCTTGCAGACAACTTCATAACATGCCTCTCTAGCTATGAATCAATCAGGCTTTCTTCAAGACTTGCCACTGAATCTCCAAGGTTTGATTCCTGTTCTCAAACTCTTTCATTTTTTCTTCAATAATCCTTGTGTATTTTAGTCTACAGTTCACATCTGAGAGCTGCTCAATTTTTATTCACTTTAAAACATTCTTACATGTTATTCTTTTCAATGAAACTTTTCTTGTTCCTTGCCTCTACTCTCCATGTGAATTTGTGCACATTTTTATGTTGGAACATGGTGTTAGTAATAACCAGTCCATGTCTTGAGCAGAAATCCAACATTGCCATTATTATTAGCTTTGCTCTTTTCTCCAAATTTTCTCAAATTATTTTTGTATGTCTCACAATCATTTCCTACTCTGCTATTTAGATCCCCAACAAGGACCAACTTTTCCCTTTTCATTGTGTCAGTTGCTTTTTCTAAAGCATCAAAAAATTCCTCCACTTCTACCTTAGTAGAACCTTCTGTGGGACCAGCACAAATAGTCTCATTGTCCAGTTCCCCATTCTCATATTTGCCCACATTACTCTACTTGAGACTGACTTCCATTCAAGAAAATCAGCCTCGTATTTTGTGTTGAATACTATGGTTACTCCTTCCCTTCCTTGATTGTCATTATCTGAATATAACATTTTATATTTATTGCTCAGAAAGATATCACCAGTTTTTGTCTTTTTTGTTTCAGTCACCCCTATTATGTCGATCTGGTACTTATCTAATTCCTCAGCTAGCTCCATTTCTTTGCCATTCTGGCTTATGTTGATAGTACCGATCTTTAACTCTGGTGATGTTGAATTGGGGTGTGTTTTCAAATTTGTTCCAGTAGCTGACTTTTGCCCTGGTTCCCTGGTGAAAACAGCGGGGGGGGGGCCTTGTTTAACCGGGCAACGCCCCAGCCGGCATGAAATTTTTTCATGTTGTACCATCATTTTTTGAGTTAGAGATGATAAAGGTTACATGAAAAAGGGGGAAAAAATATCCATGAAGTATGGAGTAATTACTTCGAAAAATTGCTAAATGAAAGAAGCAGTGATAGCAAAGTTCCAAGAGAGAGAGAAGCTATTCAATACACTACGGTTATATGGTGTCAATGGGGCATTATATCAAGCAATACTTAGTCTTTATTTGAGTTGTAAGTCGGCATTTAGAACTGAAGTACAGGAAGATGGTTTAATGTTAAATCTGGTGTGAGACAAGGATGTACATTATCCGCTCTGTTATTCATTATCTATGTGGATCACATTATGAAGGAAAGTGGTATTAAACATGATATCAAAATTGGAGATGTTAATGTCAGCTCTTTGCGTTATGTGGATGATGTTATACTTCTAAATAAATCCACTACAAGTCTGCAATATTCTCTGACTAAATTGAATAACTGTTATAATAGATATGGTATGAAGATCAGCAATGAAAATAGGCAGAATCATTGAAAATGTCAACTGTGTTGTGAATGGATAACCTGTGGAACAAGTAAAACATTTCAGCTACTTAGGCACGATTTTTACTGAAGATGGTAAATTAAATATAGAAATAGACAACTGAATCAACAAAGCTGATATTGTAGGAAGTCAATTGAATAAATTCATATGGAATTAGTCGGAACACTAAATAAGCTGTATACAAGACAGTGTTCAAACCAGTTTTAACGTATGGATCTGAGAGCTGGATCAGAAGTAAAACACTTGACCAAAGACTAGAGATCTCAGATATGAGTCCTGAGAAAGATTAGAGGAATGAACAGATGGCATCAATGGCAATATCATATTAAAAACGAGAATATTAGGAAAGAACTTGACATTGTCAGCATCCAGGAATGTGTTAGCAGAGCTAATCTCAGGTGGTATGGTCACTTAAACAGAATGGGAGAGGAAAGATTAGCAAAACAAGTGTTCTCTGCCAGGTTGGCAGGAAAAGGACCCAGAGGAAGACCGAGATATAGGTGGATTGATACAATACAAAGTGCCTTAGACGATAGAAATAAAGATCTGATAATGTTGGAGTCTTGACAAGTAACAGACTGATTTGGAGGAAAATTGTAGATAGGAAGTTAGGAATGATGTAAATTTTTCATGTAGTACTATCCTATCCTGTACACCCCTTGAGGGTACATGGCAGCAATTTGATGATAAAAGATCCTAAACACCAAATTTCATCTAGCTAGTTGTATGAAGTGTTCCAAATTATGTCAATAAAAATGATCTAACTGAAATCAAAATTGAACCATGCAGATAATATTAAATTACATGTTATTAAATTCCATCTGGCCAGAGAGCAATTACTGCAATAGATATTTTTAAGTTTTGTATCCTCCCCATTTTTTTTTTATTCCAAGGTCATCAATTTCAACAGAGCACTGCATAAGCTAATTTTTTGAGATGATTCAGCAAGTTTTGAAATACCAAAATTTCAATAAAATCTCTCTAGCCAGTAATGGCTAAGGCTGTTCAGAATTATGGTAGAAGCAAATATGGCTATAAGGCCTGTGTGTGTTATATCTGCAAATCATGCGTAGCTGGTCCAATTGTTGAGAATGATGAAAAGCTGTTTATGGGATGAAGCTCAGATAAAAACTCTTATAAAGAATCTTTGTGTCCTAGGTGGAATCCAAACCTGGGTCTTTCCAATCAGTGACATTGTCAATTGTCAATACTTAATGGGCTACACAGACTTCAGTCAGCCAGTAACAGAAAAACTGATGTATAGCTAGATAAAAAATTATTAATAAAAAAAAAAAATTACAATGCAATTGTTTACACTGGTAACTGGCTGCAGACTTCAGCATTTGAGAGATATACATGGTCGTAAATAACTGGATAATCCATATATCAAGATATCAGATCCTTTCTAATGTGCATGCAATTCATTTTCATCCAAAATAAAATTACTTTTAGTTCAAAATCTAGACAACTCCAGGAAGCATGATATTAATTTTGCCTGTTAACTGATCTAAAAATAACAGTCAACTTCAACTATAAACAAACTACCAAAAAGTCTGAAATCTAAGTTCCACAGGCACAATGCTGAAGAAAATTCACTAAAGCAAACTATCCACTACTAAGAGTTGTCTGTACAACAGTTCTAGACATTGAAAAAAATTATATATTAATTTATATAAAATTAAACATTACATATTATATCATCATCATCATCAAATTCCTGCCATGTACCCTCAAGGGGTGTACAGGATATGACAGTACTACATGAAAAAATTACATCATTACTAACTTCCTATCTACAATTTTCCTCCAAATCAGTCTGTTACTTGTCAAGACTCCAACATTATCAGATTTTATATTTCTATCATCTAAGGCACTTTGTACCGTATCAATCCACGTATATCTTGGTCTTCCTCTGGGTCGTTTTCCTGCCAACCTGGCAGAGAACACTTGTTTTGCTAATCTTTCCTCTCCCATTCTATTTAAGTGACCATACCATCTGAGATTAGCTCTGCTAACGCATTCCTGGATGCTGACAATGTCAAGTTCTTTCCTAATATCCTCATTTTTAATATGATATTGCCATTGATGCCATCTGTTCACGCCTCTAATCTTTCTCAGGACTCTCATATCTGCGGTCTCTAGTCTTTGGCCAAGTGTTTTACTTCTGACCCAGCTTTCAGATCCATAAGTTAAAACTGGTTTGAACACAGTCTTGTATACAGCTAATTTAGTGTTCCGACTAATTTCTTTCTTATTCCATATGAATTTATTCAATTGACTTCCCACGATACCAGCTTTGCTGATTCTGTTGTCTATTTCTATATTTAGTTTACCATCTTCAGTAAAAATTGTGCCCAAGTAGCTGAAATGTTTTACTTGTTCCACAGGTTCTCCATTCACAACACAGTTGACATTTTCAATGATTCTGCCTATTTTCATTGTCTTTGTCTTTTTATTGCTGACCTTCATACCATATCTATTACAACAGCTATTCAATTTGGTCAGAGAATCTTGCAGACTTGTAGCGGATTTATTTACAAATATAACATCATCCGCATAAAGCAAAGAACTGACATTAACATCTCCAATTTTGATATCAGGTTTAATACCACATTCCTTCATAATGTGATCCATATAGATAATGAATAACAGAGGGGATAATGTACATCCTTGTCTCACACCAGATTTAACATTAAACCATCTTCCTGTACTTCCTTCAATTCTAACTGCTGACTCACAACTCAAATAAAGACTAAGTATTGCTTGATATAATGCCCCATTGACACCATATAACTGCAGCGTATTGAATAGCTTCTCTCTTGGCACCTTGTCATATGCCTTTTCCAAATCGACAAAACTTAAATACAGATCTTTGTTATATTCCCATGCTTTCTCGACTATTTGTCGTAAAGTGAAGATCTGATCCTGACAGCCTCTATTTGGCCTGAATCCAGCTTGTTCTTCACCAAGCTTTTCTTCCACAATTCTTCTCAACCGTTTCTCAAGTATACTTGCATAGATCTTGCCAGGAACACTCAGTAGGGAAATACCTCTGTAATTCTCACATTCAGTTTTATTTCCCTTTTTATATATGGGTACTATGAGAGCTCTACTCCAATCATCGGGAATTCGTCCCTCTGTCCAGGCTTTCTGAACTATGCAGTGCAGCCACTGTAAGACTCTTATACCACCATACTTCAGCATTTCTGGTCGAATATCATCTACTCCTGCTGCCTTTCCACATTTCAAGCCTTTGATGGCTTTTTCTACTTCAAGTATGGATATGTATTCCTGACTGCATGCCTGGTCAGTGTTTTTTATCACTGTGCTGTCATCACTGCTTGTTTAATTTAGCAGTTTTTCAAAGTAATTACTCCATACTTCAAGGATATCTTTTTCTCCTGTTTTCATTTCACCTTTATCATCTCTAATTCCTTTTACATCACTCTTTCCTCCATTCCTAAGCTTCTTCAACAACCTCCAGAATATTTTACCACCTTCTTGATATTTATTTTCTATATTCTTGCCAAAGTCCTCCCATGACTTTTGTTTAGCTAGTTTTACACACTGTTTAGCTTTCTTACATTTGTCTCTGTATTCTGTAAGAGTAAAGGCTGACTTATTTGCCAGGAACTTTTGATATGCTTTCTTCTTTTCCTTCACTGCCTCTTTAACTTCCTGTGTCCACCAGGGAGTTCTGATTTTTTTATCTTTGCACACAACCTCACCACATGCCTCTCTGGCAGAATCAATCAATGTTTCCTTCAGAGTTTGCCACTGAATCTCCAAGGTTTGATTCCTGTTCTCAAACTCTTTCATTTTCTTTTCAATAATATTTCTGTATTTTAGTCTACAGTTTACATCTGAGAGCTGCTCAACTTTTATTCGCTTTAAAACTTTCTTACATGTTATTCTTTTCGATATGAAATTCAATTTTATCCTGCTCAAGACTAAATAGTGATCACTTCCAATTTCAAATCCTCTGTACACTCTGGTGTCCTGCACCAGGGAGAAAACATCACTATCAACAATAACATAGTCAATGAGACTTTTCTTATTCCTAGCCTCTTCTCTCCATGTGAATTTGTGCACATTTTTATGTTGGAACATGGTGTTAGTAATAACCAGTCCATGTCCTGAGCAGAAATCCAACAGATATTTGCCATTATTATTAGCTTTGCTCTTTTCTCCAGATTTTCCCAAAATATTTTTGTATGTCTCACAATCATTTCCTACTCTGCTATTTAGATCCCCTACAAGGACCAACTTTTCCTTTTTCATTGTGTCAGTTGCTTTTTCTAAAGCCTCAAAAAATTCCTCCACTTCTACCTTAGTAGAACCTTCTGTGGGACCATAGGCACAAATAAGTCTCATTGTCCAGTTCCCCATTCTCATATTTGCCCACATTACTCTACTTGAGACTGACTGCCATTCAAGAAGATTAGCCTCGTATTTTGTGTTGAATACTATGGCTACTCCTTCTTTTCCTTGATTGTTATTGCCTGAATATAACATTTTGTATTTATTGCTCAGACAGATCTCACCAGTTTTGGTCTTTTTTGTTTCAGTCACCCCTATTATGTCGATCTGGTACTTATCTAATTCCTCAGCTAGCTCCATTTCTTTGCCATTCAGTCTTCTTATGTTGATAGTACCGATCTTTAACTCTGGTGATGTTGAGTTGGGGTTTGTTTTCAGATTTGTTCCAGTAGCTGACTTTTCGCTGTTCGCCCTGGTTCCCTGGCGAATACAACGGGGGCCTTGTTTAACCGGGCGACGCCCCAGCCGGCATGAAATTTTGTCATGTTGTACCATCATTTTTTATTTTGGTTTAACCAATAAGAATACAATTTGGTCGGCTAAATCCCAAATTGCCAGCCCATCCTCGTTCGTTCAGTATCAAAGTAGATACCCAACAGGGTGCACCACGAGAAGGTGAGGATTGGACATTAGGTCAGAAGCCCTGGTCGGTTCTCCGCATTCCTTTAAAGGCTATGTGGAGGTCTCCTCTCAGTTATACAGCTTTGACCCTTAAGCACCCCTTACATATTATATTATATATAAATTCTCTTAAGCATTGAGACCACATTATTATATAATTAAAGAGTTTAATAAAAAAATAAGCAATTAAAACCCAACAAGTTTCGTTATGTCGTATGACTTACATCACCAGGGGTACTGGTACTAAACGTTTTATACAACAAAAGCCTATTAACAATTAATTACACATTAGATGTTTTTGATAACTTCACAACTATAACATAATTGATAAACCAGAATATAAATGGCAAATTCGTCACTGTATGTGTGTTTAAACATTGCTAGTTATTGCTGTCACATTCTGTGGTATCGTGTGTTATAGGTTTGTGGCAGTTAAATTTTTGATGAAAGCAGACCATACTTGATGTAAAATTAAGCCTTCATTTTTATTGCACTGTATAGAGATCCTAAGCATTTGCAAAGCTTCTTTAAATTTTCTTGTAAAACAGTTATGATCAATATATGACATTTTTGTTTGTTGCCAAAGTACTTGATGGCCAATAGTTGTGCAGAATGCCAGGCCTGATTTATGCTCTCTCCTTTGATGTCTTTTAAGTGTTCAGACATGCAGATCTCTCCTGACTTTCCTGTCTGGTCTACATAACAAATCGATACAAAATAAATAACGGAAAAAGCTCATGTAGAAAGATGATTTAATAGTATAATTTTTGCCTGTGTGTCACAGGCATCTTCAGTACATTAAGCTCAAAATTAAACACTAACTGACAATTCCAAAAAGCGCCACCTAAGTAGCTGGTGTAAGATAACTAAAAAGGTCAATAACTTTCCTTAAAAAAAAAAAAAAAAAAATCAATACAATAAAAAGTTAGGAAAGATTAGCTGATTTGTAAAGTACTATCTCCCATGAAGGGGATAGACGTAAGCCGTTGGATCTGTTTAAGTTAGGAGAATGAAGTAGAGTTTCACATGTTTCTTTATAAAGGCATTCCATGAGAAACTGACTTTTGTGAAGAACTCTTGTCTTTCTCCAATGAACTCTGTGTCTAGTGAAGATGGCATGTTCAGAAAGTCCAGACTTTTCAGGTTTAAAGTATTCAATATAAGATTGGTGTTCTTCTAGCCGAATAGAGGCAGATCTTCCCGTTTGTCCGAAATAAGATAATCCACAAGAGCACGGAATCTGGTAGACACCTGGATGATTAAGATGTGGAAGCTTGTCCTTAGGAGAAGTGAGAAAGGTGGAGATTTTTCTAAACGGTCGAAAGGCAACAAAAATATTCAGTGGTTTTAAAACTTTTGCTATACGTTCACTGATGCCTTGTACATAAGGGATAGTAATGCACGTTATTTCCTCTGTGTTTGAAGAGGAAGACATATTAAAACTACTCAAAGTTCTTTTAATGAAGCAATTCTTATAACCATTAGATAGAAAGGAAGAAGTTATGTATTGTAGTTCTTTCTGTAAAAGATCGTCCGTAGAACAAAAGGAGTGGGCCCGATGAACCAGTGTTTTAATAGTTCCTGCCTTTTGACTGGGATGGTGATGAGATTCTGCATGGATATAATGGCTTGTATGATTCTTTCTATAAACTGAGAAATGTAGGTTACCATCTGGTTGGCGAAGAATTAGAAGATCTAAAAAGGCTAACTGCTTATTTGATTCTACTTCTAGGGTAAACTTGATTCTAGGATGAAATGTGTTTAACTTAGTGAGAAATTGTTGAAGTTCATCAGAAGAGCCATTCCATACAGCAAAAATGTCATCAACATATCTGAACCAATGAGTAGGTCTGGGAGAAATGTTGTCAAAGATATGTTGTTCAAAATGTTCCATAAAGAAATTGGAGATAGCAGGAGAAAGAGGATTACCCATTGCTGTTCCTTCAATTTGTTGATACAACTTATTTTTAAAGGAAAAATAACCAGAATTTATTACAAAATCAAATACGTTTACAATGTCTTTGAGTAGTTTTAACGTCTTCCTCTTCAAACACAGAGGAAATAACGCGCATTACTATCCCTTATGTACAAGGCATCAGTGAACGTATAGCAAAAGTTTTAAAACCACTGAATATTTTTGTTGCCTTTCGACCATTTAGAAAAATCGCCACCTTTCTCACTTCTCCTAAGGACAAGCTTCCACATCTTAATCATCCAGGTGTCTACCAGATTCCGTGCTCTTGTGGATTATCTTATTTCGGACAAACTGGAAGATCTGCCTCTATTCAGCTAGAAGAAGAACACCAATCTTATATTGAATACTTTAAACCTGAAAAGTCTCGACTTTCTGAACATGCCATCTTCACTAGACACAGTTCATTGGAGAAAGACAAGAGTTCTTCACAAAAGTCAGTTTCTCATGGAACGCCTTTATAAAGAAACATGTGAAACTCTACTTCATTCTCCTAACTTAAACAGATCCGACAGCTTACGTGTATCCCCTTTATGGGAGATAGTAGTTTACAAATCAGCTAATCTTTCCTAACTTTTTATTGTATTAATTTTTTTTTTTTTTTTTTTTAGGAAAGTTATTGACCTTTTTTAGTTATCTTACACCAGCTACTTAGGTGGCACTTTTTGGAATTGTCAGTTAGTGTCTAATTTTGAGCTTAATGTACTGAAGATGCTTGTGACACACAGGCGAAAATTATACTATTAAATAATCTTTCTATGCGAGTTTTTTCCGTTATTTATTTTGTATCGATATGTCTACTCACGGTATACCTCTTTTAAAACTTACTACATAACAAATGCCACAAGAACAATGAATGAATCTCACAGATACCTGGTTTTTTCATGGGGGTGATGTGGAGGCTTTGGTGGATGTATGAATCTTGACATTTTTTGTAAGGGTAAAAAAAGCCACTTTACGTTGTACTATTGGAGCAATGCAGCTACTTCGTCTGTAAAATTCTTCATGTAAGGCAATATGATTGCATTCTTGAAATCATAAGTGAAGGAGTTGAGGGAAGATGTATTAAGAATTTTACTGATCATCTTGGGTTCAAAACCATTAAGTACAAGATTCTGTCTGAGGTAGTGCAGTTCTTCATTCCTTTTAATTTATGTGCTTGATATATTGTATGCCCTGTTTCCTAAAGTTTTAATTACACCTATCTTTTGCAGTGGATGGTGGTGTAAAGCAGCATTTAAAAATCTACCATTGTGGTAGGTTTTCTATATAGGGTAAAGGCTAACTGTTTTCCCTTATCATTTATGACAAGGATATCAAGGAATGGCAATTTATTATTTTTTTTTGTGTTGTTCTTGTTCAAGAGTGAATTTTATATTAGGATGCAAGTTGGTCATATAATCTTTGCAAGCAATCAGCTCATTATCCATTGTTCCTGACCAAATGACGAAAATATCATTGTTGTAATGAAACCAAATTTTTGGTTTCTTCTGATAGTTTTTTTTTAATGCATTAGTTTCAAAATTTTCCACAAACAGGATGGAGATAGGGGGGAACCCATGCCAAGTTCTTTTTTGTACTCAATATTTGTCTTGAAAATTCTCAATATTTGAAATATGAAAAAAAAAAAGTGTTTTCCATGTAGTGTTCTTCAAATGTACCCAGAAATGACACAGTGGATCTACTTGTAAATCTTTTCCCACCGGACACTAGTACTATCCAAACATTGTATGGAAAACACTTTTTTCATACTTCCAGAGAAATATTAAGACAAAAAGAAAGACTTGCAATAGGTTTTCCCCCTTTCTCCAGCCTTAGCCAACCTGTTTATGGAAAATTTTGAAACTAATGCATTAAAAAAAAAAACACAATGATGATATTCTCATCCTTTGGTCAGGAAAGAACATACACACACACACAAAAAAAAAAAAAATTACCATTCCATGATATCTCTTGTCGAAGTAAAAAATGAGGAAAAAAGATTATCCTTTACCCTATATACAGAAAATCTACCACAATGGGAAGATTTTTAAATGCTGCTTCACACCATCATCCATTGCAAAAAAACAGGCATAATTAAAACTTTATGAGACAGGGCATACAATATATCAAGCACGTCAATTAAAAGGAATGAAGAATTGCACTACCTCAGACAGAACCTCGTACTTAATGGTTTTGAACTCAAGATTATCAGAAAAATTCTTGACACATCTCCTGCAACTCCCTTACTTAAATATCAAGAATGCAATCATGCTGCCCTTACATCAAGAATGTCAACAGACAAAGTGACTGCGTTGCTCCACAAGTACAATGTAAAAGTGGCTTTTTTATTTTTACAAAAAAAAAAAAAAAAAAAAAAAAGATCGATTCCTATATCCACCAAAGCCTCCAACATCACCCCCATGAAAAAACCAGGTGTCTATGAGATTCTGAACACAAAAAGACACTGAAAAAAAAAAAAAGAAGAGCATAAATCCAGCCTGGCATTCCACACAACCACTACTGGCCCAGTACTTTGGGAACAAACAAAAATGTCATATATTGATCGTAACTGTTTTACAAGAAAATTTAAACAAGCCTTGCAAATGCTTAGGATCTTTATACAATGCAATAAAAATCAAGGCTTAATTTTACATCAAGTATGGTCTGCTTTCATCAAAAATTTAACTGCCACAGACCTAGGATATAACACGCATGAAACCACAGATCATGATAGCAACAACTAGCAATGTTCCAACACGCCTCCAGTAACAATTTGTCATTTGTATTCTGGTTTATCACTTATATGTTACAGTTCTGAAGACATCAAAAACATTTAACATGTAATTAATTGTTAATAGCTTTTGTTGCATAAAACTTTTAGGTACTAGTATCCATGAATGATATAAGTTTTACGACTTACGTAACTGGTTGGGTTTTAATTGCTTATTTTTTATTAAACTCTTTAATTACATAATAATGTGGTCTCAGTGATGAGAATTTCTCAGAGAACTACTAAATCATAGAAACTTACGTTTGCATAAGAATTAACTTATTACTATAATCAAATGGTATTTAAAATAATTTTTACATTAAAATTTTTCATTTATTGTTTTTTTTTTCTCTTTAAAGTTATTGAAAGAAAAATAAAAGAAATTATGTTTAAATCATTTATAATTGTTTCTCTTAACTATTTGAAAAAGATTTTTGCTGAGCAGTTCTTACCTATATTCCTCCTGTCCTGCAGTATCTAAAATATCAAGAAGGCAAGTTTCCCCATCAATGACAACTTGTTTTCTATAGGAATCCTCTGAAATCACAAATTCAGAAGTTAAGCACAAAAAATATGAAGATCTCATGAAGTTTACATGTATTATGCAATGAATACGATGAGATATTGATACAACAGTCCTCAGGTATGTATTAAAAATTTCCCTTGGAAATCTATACTGCTACTTTGTGATTTATATTTATGATGATGACTATCCCTCCCACTGAGTGATTATTGATCACGTGATTTAAGTATTTCCAATTTTTCTTCGTATATAAACAAAATTTTTGTGTTTAAAACACATTTGCAATCCAGTCCAGCTATTTTCCAGACTGGCTCTTTTAATCACATATATCCATAGTTTTGACTCTATGCTTTTAAAGAGCTATGTTCTTTCATTGATGTATCATCCATTTCGACAAAATTATCAGCTTCAGATCACATTCAATGAGATGCATCACACTGAATTCTCTTCATATTAATCTATATCAAGAAGTGCAGTCACAATGAACACCCCCCCCCCCAAAAAAAAAAACAGGATAACTCTTGCTGTTGGACAGAGTGATAAGTCAAGGTATGGAAAAGTTGGTTAAAGGTAGAACTCAGGAATAGGCAAATAGGAATATGATATGCTAGTGGACAGCAGTTCTGTGAAGGGTAGGGTCCAGTCATGGACAATTGGAGAAATGCCATCAGGACCAGGAGATTTTTTTGTATAATAAAACTTCATACAAAAAAATATATCAATAATTAATATACAAATTAAACAGCACTGGCTCGGTACGAAGTCCTGAGGCATGCTTTAATCACCGTCATTCTCCTGGATTATACTCTCCAATATAATTTCTGAAAGACACCCTTATCCATGCTACCAGTATCATTTATTCCCATTTGCTTCCACTTAAGCAATAGTTTTCTGTGCGATAGTCTGTCAGATGACTTTGCAAAGTTCAGTAGTATCGTAGTGTAGCATTTCTGTTATCTCAGCTCCCTGGACAAATGCCATGGAGAAATATGATGAATCTCAAATGGCACTTGATATCTCCAGAGCTTTTGACCATGTTTGGCACAAAGGCTTATTAAGCAAACTTCCATCATCTGGTCTGTCTCAGGACTTCTGCAGTTGAATTGCCAGCTTTCTGTCTGGAAGCACACTATGTATGACGGCAGATGGTTTCTTATCCTCTCACCAACCCTCTTCCTGCTATATATCAATGACCTATTTCAGTTGATCTGCAACCCAATACACAGTTTTGAAGATGACCATTGCACTCCTCCCTTTCATTTGACACAACTCACCTCAACCTACAGAACATCAACCACCACTGCCCACAATTCTGATTTCCAAGATGTCCTCTGATGGGGTTCAGATAACCTCATCAATTTCAATGCTAATAAAACCCAGTTCTGTCTTATTTCTCATAAAAACAAACCAATGCATCCTCAGCTTCTAAAAAACTAGAATTTCTCTTTTGCTAAAGACATTACTTCACCTCTGAACAGCTGTAAAGCTTATACAAATCACAAATCTGCCCAGCTATTGAATATTGCTCTCACATTTGGAGTGAAGGCCCTACAAGCCCCCTCACAAAATGCTTGACTCAATACAGAAAAGGGCAATTAGATTGATTAATAACCCATCTCTTACTAATTCACTCCTCCGACTTTTGCACAAGTGTTTGGTTTCTGCAATATGTGTATTCTATAAATATTTTGATAGCAAATGTTCATCTGAAATAGAATCAAAATGCAAAACTAGTTTCTTTTCCTCCTCCTTCATCCCAGCTACTGTTGTATGGTGGAACAGTTTTCCTCCTGATGTTCCTCAAGGAATACAATATACATGCTATTAAATCAAATGCAAACAAGTTTCTCCTTTCCTATCCCACTAATGATACACGGTACTAATGTACTATAGGTTGTTTAACCAAACTCTTATGCATGCGCTCAACAACAAAAAAATAAAAATAAAACAGAAATAAAAATACTTGAGATAAGCTAATATACACAAAGCTTTGCATTAGGAACACCCACCTAATAACGCATTAGTTCACCACTCTGTGCAGATTCCACAAGGTGTTGAACATCCTCCATGTGTAACTCAATCCATGTCTGCTGCATCAACACCATCAGTTCACGCTCATTCCATGGACGATCATCAGTTCTCACACCTCCACACATGCTCAATTGGGTTACAGTCATGTTGAACATCCTCCATGTGTAACTCAATCCATGTCTGCTGCATCAACACCATCAGTTCACGCTCATTCCATGGACGATCATCAGTTCTCACACCTCCACACATGCTCAATTGGGTTACAGTCAGGGGAATTTGGAGGCCAAGGCAATGTGGTGAATTCCAACCACTCAGTAGTTGTATGAGCCTGATGACAAGGTGCATCTTCCTGTTGAAAGATAGCACTGTGGTCAGGGTAGATCTCCTGCAGATATGGATGGAGATGGTCAGCTAAAGTCCTTGTAGTATTCACGATTCAATGTTTTTGGGATGATAGCCAATGGCGCTAAGCTGTGCCAGGAATAAGGTCCTCAGACCATAACACCACCTCCACTGGCCTATTGAACCCCAACTGTGCAAGCAGGGGGAATAAGGCTTTGTGTTGTTTATGCCAAATGTGAATCCGGCAATCAGCACGGTGCAATAGGAAATGGTCCAGATGACCTTCTACCTGCTGAGGGTCCATTGACAATGTTCCTAGGCCCATGTAAGGTGTTGTTTGCAATGCTTGCCATCATCATGGATATCCTTGTTGGTCTCTGGCTGTGGAATCCCAAGCAAAGCAAGGTACAGCACATGGTACACGCTCACCTCTAGGATAAACCATGCATGGCTGACTAATGCGAGCCCTTCTGCTGGATGTATGTTCATGTTTAATCCCGTATTGGTACACTCTTGATACAGCAGTATGGGAGCAATCAACAAGAGTGGCTGTTTCTGAAATACTGGCACACGCCCTCTGGGCCCCAACTATTTGCCCACGTTCTAACTGGCTTACATTGTCATGTTTCTCCATTACTAGCAAACATTTACTGATTACATACAGAGGATAAATGTGCCCACTTATAGTAGTCACACATGACTTTGAGATCACGTCAGGAGGGGTTTCTAATGTAATTATACACAAAGTATTACTGAAACTGCCACGTGGTTAAGAGGTAGCCATACAAAGGAAACTTAAATGTATTTAACTAGTAAACTTGCGTATCATATGTTATAACCCTTAGATTTACATAGAAATAATGTTGCAAGAATGTTATGTCTGTTTATACTGGTGTTCTTATTCCACACATTATTACAACATGCAAACACTAGTAATGGCAGCCATGTTGTCACTTGAATTTCGCTTTGAATCTCAGTAATCCACATGAGCATTAGTTGCGAGTTTTATAACAGCTGTTGCTGGATAACAAAAATGCCATCAAGTAAGCAAGAAGAGGAGAGTTGGAAGGGAAGAAAAACTACTGACGTTAATAATTTAAAGACAGTATAATGTATCAAGCCTTCATATATTAGTGAGAATTATGTGCTTAATGAAAAGCAAGTAGAACATGTTCCATGGAGCAAGATGAAATCTGACTAAGTTCTTTTGAATAGAAGTGCTTTGGAACTATTCAATTACATATACTCTTGTTGCCAGAGCAATTACCTTCATTCCCACTTCAGCAAAATGAAGAAAAGATGCGTTTAAGGAAACTTGTTTACTAGAAGAAAAAACATGTATATTAGTCAATGAGATCTTTGCCTTCTTTTATTGTGATAGCAGGAATTTAAGAGATAAGATAGGCTGAATTACTGAACAGAAACTAAAAAAAAGGAAATAGAAGAAAAAGAGAACAAGAAGTTCCTGTATAGATATGAGAAACTACAGAACTTTTAGTTGAATGCCATGTTCTTGTTTTGTATAATATTTATTCTCTCTCTGAGAATTGAATTTAACTGTGAATCAGAGAATGACAGTTTCTTTGAGGTCAGTTGTCCTCTATATTTAATTATAATTTAAGAGTTAGGTATTATAAGAAAGTACAGTGTGCCCATTATGTAATGAGATTGATTTTATAGGACAGCCCATTTATTTATTCATATGGAGTTTCCTCCCTTTTCTCCCCCATCCCTATTGGGGTGAGTTGGTTAAGTATTTATGGCTGTAGATCCATGTGTGTTCACGGGGCCGGTTTGCCTGTTTGCAGGATGAAAAACCCCAGATAAACTGGGGGGGGGGGACCCTGCTGTCCATGCCCAAGACCGGCTAACTTGGCTATGGCTGAGGAAGATCCTTAAGCTCCTCATGTCGGCGAAGGGAATCAAACCCAGGACACTCCTTCCCCAAGCATATGGTTGCGAAGCGCAAAATCACTAGGCTAACTACGCAGGCAGGACAGCCCATTGAATAAAAGTAACAAACATGTTCACAGTTTTGACTACTAGAGTGTGTTGTAATTGCAACTTTCGAGTCAGGTGATGCAGCAGGTTTTGTATGGCAACCATTGAAGTAAGAGTGTGTGAGTGGAGCGTGTCAGAAGTTTTGTCATGGAGTAAAGAGCTATGATAAATTTCCATAAATTAGGATAAACTGCCACAGAAGTGTACCAAGACCTAAAAAAAGTTTATGCTGATGACTGACTGAGCCGTGCACAGGCGTTGCGCTGGTTTCAACATTTAAAGAGGGGAAGGAGTCCCTGAGGATGAACCACACTATGGACAGCCATTTTTTTTCACAAACATATGAGAAATATAAAAATGAAAGCTAGGGAAATTGTTGCCCATGACACGTGAATAGAGACTAGACTACTTGCTGTACAGCTTGGTGTTGGTAAGAAAATGGTCAGATTAAACTTAGAGATTTGCACAAGAGGGAGATTTGTTCAAGATTTGTGCTACGTGTCACATGAACAGAGAGAGAGAGAGCACCAAGTTGAATGTTGTCAAAATTTCAAAAAGCACCAGAGCATGAACTACCATGGAACATCTTCTCCCTGGCAGAAGAAAGTTAGGTTCCAAAAATAACACGATAAGACAACTGGCACTGTTTGTTTGTTTTTTTTGACACTGCTGGAATTATCCATGGTGAATTTGTTTCTGAGGGCACAACAGTCAATGGTCAGTATTATTTAAGAGCAATGCAATGTCTCTGTATGCTTGCATGCAATGCGTCAGGAAAGAACTGTTCCACAACAACTGGTTTCAGTTGCAGGGCAATGCACACTGCCTGTCAAGTAGTTTCTGGCTTTAAAGTTGATCTGTGTGATTGAATATCCCCCTCCCCATTTGCCAGATTTGGCTCCCACATACTTTCCTCTTCCTAAAGATGAAGTGTGCCTTGAAAGGTGAGTGCTTCAGCAACATTGAGGACATCCAATATGGTGTGATCCAGACAATGAAGGAGGTACCACAGGACTTCTACAGTGCTTCGAACCTGTATGACAGATGTAAACATTGTATGGAGTTGGAGGGAGATTATTTTGAATCTGTTTAGAATTTACTAATTGTAATTCTATAGAGAATATGAATGCTGGATCTCAGAGAGAAATAAAGAGAGCTGTTTAATATACAATATTGAATCTATTGTATATTTTTAATTTTTTTTTTATAAACTTGAGCTTCATTCTTACATAAACACAACATGTTCATTTTGAAGTCAATGCTCCCCCCCCCATACTGTCTAGTATGAATCTGAAACATTCTAACCAGTCACTAAACAAAATTAAATTAATATAAAATATTGTTATATCTTACTCTCCACAACTGACTATAAAAAGCTGGATATACAGACAAGGTGAGGAATAACATCACTGATGCAGTAGATTCACAGGAATAACACAACTGGTGCAGTCTCTTTATAGTATATGCAGCAATGATTTGAGGGAGGTGTCCAGTTCTTTGTTGATGGTGCAAAACTGGGGAGGACAATAATTAATAAATGTAATGTAGAGATACTGCAGGGTGATTTAAGTGAATTGGCTATGTGAGCAAAAAATAATGGGTGTCAGTTTAAGGTTATGCACTGTGTGATGAAAGATTACACTATCTGGTGGTAAGACTTATACATTGGCTATTCATAACTGTATTTGCTAAGGAAATGGATAGGTAATTGGTAGATTAATATATTAACTAAAATAAATTTAATTGATGATGTGTTCCCCATTTGGCCAAGTGAACTGATGCTCAACATATTTTTAACACATCTAAACAATCAACATCATAGGCCCCAGTGCACATTAGAAAAAGAAAATGACAACAGTGTCCTCTTCCCAGACACTTTAATTACATGCCAGCTTGGATCCCTGGCATTCTCTGTTCACAAAGGAAAACCCATATGCACACCAACCAGCAGGAAGGAATTATTAAAACTTTATATAATAGGGCTAAATTAATTAATTCAGATAACAGCACCCTCTCCACTGAACTTTCTTAGTAAATGCCTACAATTCCTACCATACCCAAAAAATATTAAACCCCAAACCTACACACCCTTGTCCCCCCGTCCTCTCAAGAATGGATACCACACCAAAGATATCACTATTCCATATATCCAAGGCACATCTGAAAAACTAACAAAAATCTTAACCTGGCATTAGTAAGATGGGGTGTCACAGTTATTTCTATATCTTTGGGGTCTGTGACACCCCACTTTACTAATGCCGGGTTAAGAAAATAAAACCTTTCAACCACTTGCAGACGATATAAAAAATTAGCATCCTTCATCCACTTCACCAAAGACCTACTACAGTCACTAGACCTGCCAGGTGTTTACCAGATCTCCTATAATTGTAAATCCTAATAAGGCTAAACAGACAGGATAGCTGACATCAGAATTGCTGAACATAAGGACCATATCTGTTTCCATCACTACAGCCAATGAGGACTTGCTGACCATGCTTTGGACACAGCCATAAAATTAGCTGGAAGAAAGTCACTCTACTCCATCACAGCAAATATATATACAAAAGACTTTTCCTTAAATCTGCATCGGCTTAAGAAACTATCCTAGTCTCAAAAAATTTGGTTGCATGAAACTGCCCCAAATTTGGGAAGGCTCTCATCTTCCACGCTTCAAGCCAAACTGCCAAGGATGCCCAATTTTGGACTTGAGGCTTACTCTCAGTTGACAGGCTTCATCTTCATTACTTAGTGTAGTACCTGCATGCACATATATTTTGTTCCCTGATGTTGGTAATTTGATTTTACCAAAATATTGGAAGTATCAATTAAAATTTTCATTAATATATTAAGTGACATCGTAATTTCCTTAAAAAATGCAGTCATGATTACACACTGTATACACTGATGGAACTAGACTCCAGATTTGGCTAAGAATTTTGGAATAATGGCAGACAGGGAGCAAAACAGCTCAAAGGATTACCTGGATGTTAAAGAATACATTGACAAGCAGAGACAGGGTATGGTATAATATGACATGATGTGGCTTCATCTTTTGATCAATCGAATTCCTTGGGAATGAGGAGGTGATGGAGAAGATCCAGATAAGAGTGATTAAGATGGTCATCCATGAAGACAGATTAACCACCTTACCGGCCATTATGGATCAAATACGCATCCTCATACGCTTTGCATCCATGATAATCTTGATGTCTATAGACGTCTTGGCCAGTAGCATGGTTAAAAGTGTGTGGATTGCAAAGTTTAGTTGATAGGCAGAAAAGAAGAGAGATGGTAGAAACATGTAAGTTACTAAAGGGGTTCTATTAGATTAACACAAAAGAAAATTTTTCAACACATGATGACTAAGGAGAGAATAAGGAGTCAACACTGAAGTTATATAACAGTGTGATTAGTAAGAGTGCAGACCAGATCTGTTGCTTGGAGAGTGGTGAATAACTGGAATGGACAAGAGGCAGTTATGAATATTCTGAGTATGATGGAGAATAATAGTTAGTGTGAGTCTGCTGCATTAATTTATAACCCATGGAGATGCCTGTGTTATAATAATAATTATGCTGAGCATGGATATACTACAGGTAGGAGGACTTCCGGAGAATTTCCAGGAAAAAAATTTGTAATTTTAAAATCCCCAATTACTGGGAATAGGATAAATATCTCCTGAGAATTAGATTTTTCAATAATCTTGGAGGGAAATGTGTTTTTTTTTAAAATAATCTAGTGTAATTAAAAAAATAACCTCTCTGGCCCGACTTCACTTTACTTCTATTCCCTTTATACGAGTCTATTCATGTGCAGTGTATCTAATAATTATTTCCAAATAAACACTAATTTCCCTTTATTGTAGCTAAACCTACAATATGCATAAAATGTACATGCAATGTTGTCAGTATTTTAAAAAATATAGCAAAAATTAAAAGACAGCTCACTGTGAAATGTGTTTCAAAGCATTATTACGAAGTAATCTTAAACATACTCATGGCATGAAAAGAAAGGAAAGCCATAAAGTGAACTGCATAAAATGTACATGGAATGTTGTCAGTATTTTAAAAAAATATAGCAAAAATTAGAAGACATCTCACTGTGAAACGTGTTCCAAAACACTGTAATGCAAAGCATTATTATGAAGTGGACTTGGTCATCTCAAACATATTCATAGCATGAAAAGAAAGAAAAGCCATGAAGTGAACTGCATAAACATGATCCACTTCAAATTAAAAAAAAAAAAAAATGAATGGAGCACCAGAAACTGAAGATACAGCAATCTTCACACATATTTACAAGGAAGGTTCATTAACTAAAGGCCTAGTCTTTATTTAGGATACTATGATACAATGGCCTGTTACAAACTGTGCTTACCTACCCATGTGGGCAGGTACAGCACAATCTTATGAAATCAATATTAAATTACTGGTTGTAATGTTTTTTTTTTGTCTATCAATTACATGCATTCTCCTAGTCAGTTGGCCTAATTGCAGAACAAAAAAAATCCAAGTTTTGTGGAAGCCACAGAGGTGGCAAGGTTCTTGAAGCAATCACGACATATCTGCTAATAACTGAAAGAATTTGATTCTTCTTTCATAATATGAAGAAAAAAAAATTCTGTTTTGTAGGTAATCAAGCTCTGAAAGAAAATAAACAGCAACCTTTTAAAACAAAGAGATAGCCTTGGTATCATTAATTAAATATCAAAATAACCAAATTGTTTAAACGAGGTTAATGAGTTTTGGTTATGGCAAATAAAAATTAAATCTTAAGATTTTGAAATTGATAATGGAACAAATTTTCAAAGGAAAGTGAACTTCAATAGAAGAGTGATGCATAAAACAATACAAATGAACAAATAGAAAATTATGAACTTATGCAATTAGAAGGGGATTTAAAAACAGGGAGGAGGAGGAGGTAGAGAGAGAGAGACTCATTTTGAAGTCTGACTGAATCAAACAAGATATTTCTATTGTTAAGAAGAGAAATAATTTATATTGAAGAGGAATTCATATTGACACCAAACCAAAAAATTCTGTTAAATACTAACATGACTAATAATTAGACCTATGCCAACCTAAAATGAAATTTAGGTCATCTAAACAAAAATCCAGACGAGCAATCTTCTTTTCCTGTCTATGTGTTAAGCCTACTGGCTTGTTACAGAGCTATCTTAAGTCCTTCTAAGTCATACCTATCCTGAGGATAAAGTGACTAGCCCTATGCCTCCTGACATATTCAATGGCTGTAGCTGTTCATGGAGCCAGTTTGCCTGCTTGCAGGAGGGAAAAAAACCCAGATACACTAGGGAGAAAAACCCTGCTGTCCACGCCCAAGACCGGCTAACTTGGCTGTGTCTGAGAAAATTCCTTAAGCTCCTCACGTCGGCAACAGGAATCAAACCGAGGACACTCCTTTCCAGGCATACGGTTGTGAAGTGCATAGCCACTAGACTAACTGGCAGACTCAGATGAGCAATTAAATTTTTTTTTAATTCCATTTTTAACAATAAATGTAAATGTTAAATTGGTAATAGTTTATTTTTATTTATTTTTGTTTACAATATTAGCATACATTTGAATTTCTTATATGTTAATCTCAAACTATTTTTCAACAAATTCCTAATGTCTGTATGCTGTAGCAATGTAATAATTTTTCTGTGTGATTAAACACAAACATTTATTCCTTTTAAGAGAAATAGTGAATATTAAATCAATAAAATCAAATTTTCAGGAATAACTGAATTCTCGAGGAATGCAATTCCATATTCTCGATTCCTGAAGATCAAAAAATATTGAGAATCAGAAACCTCAGCTATAGATTAGAAGATGCAGAAACATTCTAGAGACCAAATGTGAAAGTATTCATTTAGAGCTGTCAAAAGAAAAAGTTCATCATCGTACCATTCACGAACCAAGTCTTCAAAATTCACTGTAAAATGTTATGACATCATGTTCAAAGTTTTTTCACTTGGTTACAAAATAAATCAAAGATCCCGAGAAATTATATTCTTGGTTTTATCCTTAATCCAAGTGTAAGCAAACAAAGTTTGTTTGTGAAGTAGCTTCATGACTTGGCTACTTGTATATCGAGGATAATGACTTCACATCAATTGCCTTAGTGGCGTGAATAGCGAATCATGTAGTGTAAACAGGATATATATCTAGTAAAACATGATCTATATTTGAGTTATAAGTCAGCAGTTGGAATTCAATGGAGGAAGACGGTTCAATGTAATATTAGGTGTGAGATAATGGTGCACACTATTCAGATATTCAGCGAGAAAAAAAAAAGTCGATGTGCCAGCCTGGGTGGCTGAGTGGTTAGCATATCTGCTCTTCGGCCAAAAGGGTATGGATTTGAATCCCGACGTGGACATGGATGTTTGTGAAAATACCAGTGGTGGTGGTGGTGGTGGCCAGTAGATAATGATGATAGTTGAAGTTCACTGTAGTTGGTGGATTGAGTGGTGGAGACAGTTGTAGAGTGGGTGCCCTCCCTTGATGAGTCACATACGAGGGTGGTCTGAAAACGTCACACCTAACAATGAAAAAACAAATTTATAATTTCAAAATTATTTTTATTTTTTAACATAATCCCCTTAAGACTAATACATTTATTAAAGCGATGCTCAAGTGCCATTATCCCGTCACTGTAGTGGTTCTCAGCAAGATCTGCAAAATACCCCTCTACAGCTATAATCACCTCTTGATTCGAAGAAAAACATGCGAGGAAGAGTTTTAGTTATGGGAAGAGATTGAAGTCAGAGGGAGCCAAATCTGGGGAATAGGGTGGATGTTCCAACAATTCATAGTGCAGATCCCTTAATTTTCCCATTGCCAAAACACCTTTATGAGAAGGTGCATTGTCCAGATGAAAGATGATTTTTTCCTTCTGCAAACCGGCTCTTTTCTTGTGAATTTTTTCGTCTAGTCTGGTTAAAAGATCAGAATACTATTCCCCGATTATTGTTTTACCGTTTCAAGATAATTAATAAACAAAATGCCCTTAGCATTGAAAAACACCGATGCCATTACCTTTCCTGCTGATGGAACAGTCTTTGACACTGAACAGCCAGCTTCTGTCCACTGTTTTATTATTATTATTCGTGACACCTCCAAGGAGTCCAAAGACTCGTCGTGAGAGACCAGTCATCTACATCAATGGAACCTACTGCCCACCACCACCACCACAGCTAGTATTTTTTTGTCTGTAAATTGTGTGTTCTGAAGGGCCGATTTGTCTGTATGTGGGATGAAAAATGAGAGTTTCCGGGAGAAAAAACCCTGCTACCCCTCCCCCATATGAGATTGGCTAAATCATTTCCTTTGATTGAAAATGTGCATATAAAGACTCCTCCCATCATGACTCAACGTAGCGTTGTTCTGCAAATTGCGCTACAGAGGAATAAATAAAAATTCAACTGCTGTTTGGATTCTGGTGTGTAATGGTGAATCCAAGTCTCATCCACAGTAAGAAATGAATGCATAAAATCAGTTTTCTTCTTATTAAAATGCCCCAAGCACTGTTCAGAGATTTTCATGTGGCTGCGTTTTTGATTTGCTGTGAGAAACGTGGCACCCATCTCGCACAAAACTTTTTCATTTGCAATTCTTCATGCAAAATATATCCTACGCATTCTTTTGAAATGCATATAGTCTCAGCAATTTCACGCATTTTGACCTGCCGGTCATCCAATACCATATCGTGCATTTGATCAATGATTTCTGGATGCCCTTCACATGGATCATCTTCAAGGCAGGTACAGCCACGTTTAAACTTGGCAGCCCATTTCTTAATTGTTGAAAATGAAGGAGAAGAGTGGCCATAAACTTTTATGAACTTCAAATGAATTTCTTTTGGCGTTAAACTTTCTTTTACAAAAAATTTTATAACGACACGATACTCAATTTTATCCATTTCAAGGTATATAGACAACACTTTTTGCTTCGGACACTGTATAAAACAAACTATCTGACAGAATGACTTATTTCACATGGAGGCTTATGACAGATGTACCAACTTAGAAAAAAAAATCTTGCCAATAATGTTGCCATCTATGGTCAAGGCCGAGAACTTTTCAGACCACCCTCGTAATAATAATAAAGTTTTTTCGGAAGAAGAGTTGAATTTTTGATATGATTAATTTTTTGTTGAAATTTTTGGAAAATGTTTTGTGAACTGCAGTGTCGCTTATTTATGCTGGTAGCTTATAGTTTTTGAAAACTTTAAAAGCTTACAGATGAGACCACCTTGTGGGAGTGGAAGAATTAATGGGAAGAGATTGCTTTTTTACAAAATGCTATACTCATCTCAAAAAACATGCAAACAGGCCAGAAGAGCACACACAAATAATGAACATGATACTTGCACTTGCCATAATTCTGAACACCGTAATTCAGACTCCATTTAAGTATTATCTGCTGGCTGGAAAGAATCCTGATGCATTTATATCGGTTTTGGTTCTATGTGCTAGCTAGTAGCTGACATCAGTCTGACATAGTGGCTGGAGGGTAACCTCCAACCATGACTGAGAGAAGACTTCCATATAACCTTTAAAGGAATGCAGAGAATCGACCAGGGATTCTGACCTAATGACCAATCCTCACCTTCTCATGGTGCACCCTGTTAGGTATCTACCTGGATACTGAACAAATGAGGATGGGCTGGCAATTTGGCATTTAGCTGAACTATTTGTATTCTTATTGGTTTAACTGCAATATACAATGATGGTACAACATAACAGAATTTCATGCCGGCCGGTTAAACCAGCCCTTCTCCCACCCCCACCCCTGTTGTTTTAGCCATGGAACCAGGGCAAACAAAAAGTTAGCTACTGCAACAAATCTTAAAACACACTCCAACTTAACATCACCAGAGTTCAAGATTGGTACTATCAACATAAGAAGCCTGAAAGGGAAAGAAATGGAGCTAGCTGAGGAATTGGATATGTACCAGACTGACATAATAAATTTAGTTTAATCCTTGATCCAAGTGTGTGCAAACAAACTTTGCACCTGGGATAAAGTGGTACAACACCAGGCAACTCCTTGCAAAGGTGGAGCAAGCTACCAACATATTATACACAAACAAGGAGATGTGTTTTGCATTATGGGAGATACTGAGATAGTAGTGTTGGTAGCTTGCGCCACCTTTGCAAGGAGTTGCCCAGTGTTGTACCACTTTACTCCAGTCCTGAAGATACTTTCAGGCGCAAACTTTGTTTGCACACACTTGGATAAAGGATTAAACTAAATTTATTAGTCTGAACAAGTGAAAAATAAACTTTCAACATCTTTCTCTAAATCCAGAGTAATTTAATAAAAAGGTGGCACACCATTTGGCAGCTCCTATAGGAGGAGATGACCTTGCTAATGCTTCTGCCTGTTATCTCCACTTGGGCCTAGCTCCCACTTTACCCCAGTCCTGAAGATACTTTCAGGTGCAAACTTTGTTTGCACACATTTAGATAAAGGAAACTAAATTTATTATAGTCTGACCAAGTGAAAAATAAACCTTCAACATCTTTCTCAAAATCCAGAGTAATTTAATAAAAAGTGGCACACCATTTGGCAGCTCCTATAGGAGGAAATGACCTTGCTAATGCTTCTGCCTGTTATCTCCACTTGGGTCTGGCTTCCACTGAAGAGACCTCAATAAAGGTCGAAACTAGTCTGGGTAGTAGCCCTTCCCATAATGCATAACATTATATATATCTGCAAGGAGACGTGTTTTGCATTATGGGAGATACTGAGATAGGAGTGTCAGTAGCTTGCTCCACCTTTGCAAGGAGTTGCCCGGTGTACCACTTTACCCCAGTCCTGAAGATACTTTCAGGCGCAAACTTTGTCTGCACACACTTGGATAAAGGATTAAACTAAATTTATTATAATCTGACCAAGTGAAAAATACGCATGGATAGGCTTATGTGTTCGTCAGACATGTTGTAATAGGTTTCATGGTATTATAAGAACACAGATGGTTAAGAAAATACCTATTTATTAACTTAAAAGCTAATAATTCGCTGGTATTATATCTTCTAAAATACACAAACAAGGTACACCTTTGCATCCTATTGTAGATAGTATAAACAGTCCTAATAAACTAGCTAAACATTAAGCAAAATTACTAACCACTTACACAAACAATTCTCCCTCTTTTGTTAAAAATTCTACCCACTTAAAAAGTATTTTAGAAAACCACACCTTAAATAGTTCAGACCTAATGGTGAGTTTTGATATCACCTCATTATTCACTAATGTACCACTGATTGAAACACTTAACTTACTAAATTCACAATTTCCCCCAGATATATTTCAGCTATTTAAATTCACAGTACAGGCAGGTTATTTTACATGGAAAGAGAAAATATACAAACAATTAGATGGGACAGCTATGGGTTCACCCCTTTCTCCCCCCTTAGCCAACTTCTACATAGAACATCTGGAAAAATTAGCTATCAACACAGCCACTCTCAAACCTAGTCTCTGGCTACGCTATGTTGACGATGTGTTTGCTATTTGGCCACATGGCTCAGACACATTGAATATACATTTTTAGTGCATCTAAATAGCCAGCACCCTAAAATCCACTTTACAATGGAACTAGAAGCCAATGACTGCCTGCCCTTCTTGGACACACTGATCACACATCTTCCAGAAGGTTCCTTATCATTTTCGGTTTATAGAAAACCCACACATACAGGGAGATACTTAAACAATCACACCATTACCCTTCTCAACAATATGGTATCTTAAAAACACTAACCCATAGAGCTAGAGCAATCTGTTCCAATGACATTGCTCTCACTGCTGAACTTTCTCACCTACGTCAAACCTTCTTAATCAATGGTTATAATCCCCATAAAATAGATAACATACTAAATGCTACCCATAAATCCCCTCTATCTACCACAGAAGACTACAACAAAACCATCACCATCCACATTAAAGGCACATCTGAAAAGATATCTAGGGTGCTTAACAAACACCAAATATGCACAGTATTTAAACCTTATATAAAATTAGCAACTCTCATCTGTTCACCTAAGGACAAATGCACTCCTTTATCACATCCAGGTGTCTATGAAGTGCCCTGGTCTTGCCATCAAGCCTACTACGGACAGACATGAAGAAAAGTGGACATCTGCCTCAGTGAACACAAAAAATATATCCGACACTTTCGCTATGGTAAGTCGGGTCTGGCAGACCATGCTTTGGATACCCCTGCACACAGGATCAATTGGAAAGAAACAAAAGTAATGCACAGAAGCTTCTACAAGTCAGAGAGGTTGTTCCTGGAATCAACAGAAGCCTCAAAACATACTCCAAACCTTAACAAGTATGGCTGTATAAATCTACCAAAGATTTGGGAGACAGTCATCCTAAGACCAAATTATTATTTATTACTTTTATTTTTTAATTTATATTTTTTCAAGCTTTCTAAGACTATCACATTTGGACTACTATTTCAAAACTTGAAAAAAAATTTTTTTTTTTAAACCTAGATAATATTTATTACTTTTATTTTTTAATTTATATTTTTTCAAACTTTCTAAGACTATCATTTGGACTACTATTTCAAAACTTGAAATTTTTTATTTTTTTTTTTTAAACCCAGATGGCGCCATATTAGGACTTTAGTCTTGTGTTGCATGCTGCAATCACTTATACTACCCCCACTGTTACACCGGATTGTGGTTGTCTTGCATTTGTAACAAACTTTGTGTTGTGTGCTCTGAAGATGCTGGATATAATACCAGCAAAATATTAGCTTTTAAGTTAATAAATAGTTATTTTCTTAATCATCTGTGTTCTTATCATACCGTGAAACCTATTACAACATGTGAAAAATAAACTTTTAACAGACTGACATAATAGGAGTGACCAAAACAAAGAAGACAAAAACGGGCAAGATCTTTCTGAGCAATAAATATAAAATGTTATATTCAGGCAATGACAATCAAGGGAAAGAAGGAGTTGCCATAATATTCAATACAAAATATGAGGATAATCTTCTTGAATGGCAGGCAGTCTCAAGAAGAGTGATGTGGCCAAATACGAGAATGGGGAACTGGACAGAGAGACTTATTTGTGCCTATGATGCCACAGAAGGTTCTACTAAGGTAGAGGGGTGGAGGAATTTTTTGAGGCTTTAGAGAAAGCAACTGACAAATTAAAAATGAAACAAGCATCCAGGTCCTTGCTAGGATCTAAATAGCAGAATAGAAAATGATTGTCAGACATACAAAAATATTTTGGAAAAATTTAGAGAAATGAGCAAAGCCAATAATAAAGGCAAATACCTGTTGTATTTCTGCTCGGGACATGGACTGGTTATTACTAACACAATGTTCCAACATAAAAATATGCACAAATTCACATAGAGAGAAGCAAGGAATACAAAAAGTCTCATTGACTATGTTATTGTTGATAGTTTTCTCCCTGGTGCAGGACACCAGAGTGTACAGAGGATTTGAAATTGGAAGTGATCACATTTAGTCTCGAATAGGATAAAATTGAATTTCATATTGAAAAGAATAACATGTAAGAAAGTTTTAAGGCAAATAAAAGTTGAGCAGCTCTCAGATGTGAACTGTAGACTAAAATACACAAACATTATTCAAGAAAAAAATGAAACAGTTTGAGAACAGAAACCAAACCTTGGAGATTCGGTGTTAAGCCCTAAAGCAAACATTGACTGATTCAGCCAGAGAGGCATGTGGTGAGGTTGTCTCCAAGTATAGAAAAATCAGACCTCCATGGTGGACACAGGAAGTTAAAGAGGCAGTGAAGGAAAAGAAGAAAACATATCAAAAGTATTGCATTGTATCAGGCAATACTTAGTCTTTATTTGAGTTGTAAGTCAGCAGTTAGAATTGAAGTACAGGAAGATGGTTTAATGTTAAATCTGGTGTCAGCCAAGGATGTACGTTATCCCTCTGTTATTCATTATTTATATGGATCACATTATGAAGGAAAGTGGTATTAAACCTGATATCAAAATTAGAGATCTTAATCTCAGCTCTTTGCTTCTGCAGATGATGTTATACTTCTAAATAAATCCGCTACAAGTCTGCAAGATTCCCTGGCTAAATTGAATAACTGTTGTAATAGATATGGTATGAAGGTCAGCAATAACAAGACAAAGACAATGAAAATAGGCAGAGCATTGAAAATATGAACTGCATTGTGAATGAAGAACGACATATAGAACAAGTAAAATATTTCAGATACTTAGGCATGATTTTTAGTGAAGATGGTAAATTAAATATGGAAAGAGAAAAGCGAATCAAGAAAGACGGTATGTCAACTGAATAAATTTATATGGAAAAAGAGAGAAATTAGTCAAAACACTAAATTAGCTGTATACAAGACAGTGTTCAAACCAATTTTAACTTATGGATCTGAGAGCTGGATCAGAAGTAAAACACTTGACCAAAGACTAGAGACCGCAGATATGAGTCCTGAGAAAGTTTAGGGGCGTGAACAGATGGCATCAATAGCAATACCGTAGCAAATTAAAATATGAAAGATTGTTCATGGAATAAGCCTCAGATCTAAAAAACTTCCTAAACCTCAACAAATTTGGGTACATGAGACTGCACCAAATTTGGGAAGCTTGCATCTTTAGAACTTCAGCCCAACAGCCAAGACAACCCAATATAGCCAGCTAGGGGGTACTTCAGGACTCTAGGAACAACAGTAGATTTCTGTCTTCTGCCTCATTTGCTTTTTGTAGTGCCTGCATGCACGTGTCATAGTTGTATGTTCCCAAGAAGATGGCAATGGGATATTGCCGAAATATAGGAGGTATTTATTAAAGTTTCTTTTAATTAATATTCCAGTATATATTGTAAATTCCTTAAACAATTGAATGGTCAATGGCAATATCGTATTAAAAATGATGATATTAGGAAAGAACTTGACATTGTTAGCATCCAGGAACCTGTTAGCAGAGCTAATCTTAGGTTGTATGGTCACTTAAATAGAATGGGAGAGGAAAGATTAGCAAAACAAGTGTTCTCTACCAAGTTAGCAAGAAAAAGACCCAGAGGAAGACTAAGGAATAGGTAGCCATCTATTTCTTAGGATTAATACAGTAAAAAGTGCTTTAGATGATAGAATTATAAGATCTGATAATGTTGTAGTCTTAACAGGTAACAGATTGATTTGGAAGAAACTTATAGATAGGAAGTTAGTAATGATGTTAATTTTTCATGTAGTATTACTATAATATTCTGTATGTATCAGGAATTTGATGTTGAGTTAATGTAAGATTTCAAAATTTAAACATATTCTGCATTTTCATATTCTTCCAGTTCTTTATATTTCACATAGCTGCTTAGATTTACACACTTTTTTCTTTTTCATGTTTTGTGCATTCTTCAATGTATGATTTCCCTCAATTTTCCTTTCTTTCATGGGCTATTTGGCCTCAGTCATTCTGAGACCTAATAACACGAATTCTCAAAATTAGCTTTATAGGTATCTGGCTCCTAGAGGTGCTATGTTAAGACAGTTTCTTTCAGTTACAATTTGAAATGTTTCTACAAGTTTAATGTGACCAAGCATTAAGCTGATGCACTTTGGAAAGAAGATATCACCAGATGTGTACTATATTGATGGAACTGAACTGCACTGCTGGAAATTGATGAGGCAGAGATTTGAAACTTACTGCAACACCATTGCCATTCCAGGCAAGCCCACCAGCTGACTGATCCAGACCAAGCCATTACAGGACCATCTATCCTGTTGAAATAGCAGTCAAAGTAATGCAAGAGTACCCCTTTCCACATATCCACAGGTCACATTGTATGGCACACACCAGAAGCATTCCAAAGGACTCAAGCTAAGACAAGAAAACAGGAAGAAAAAGTATAGAAAACGAGGAAGGAAGGGCCAATACCATCACTGGGAGGTCCCTTTCACCATAGACAGGTACCTAGCATAGGTGGGCAACTTTGAGAATGAAGGACAGGTATCCCGAATATCTAGCATAAGTATACATCGTATATAACTCAGTGTTATAAATGTAGAAATACTCTAGTTGTTGTTGTCTTGTCCTTTGAAGAGTCTTAGATGTTTCCGTGCGCTCTTTGTACTGCTTTGGCTATGTCTGTGATTTTGTTTGTATAGAGCTGTTGTTCAGGATTAGGATCTATTTCTTGCAAGGCTGCTGTAATTGCTGGACAGGTAAAGATGTGAGTGGGTGTCAGTTCAGTATTGGGGCAGTTGTTGCAGTTTCTATATGTTCTCGTATCATCTGTATTGATCTTCATTCTTCTATAATGTCCTGTTCGTAGTCTTGCTATCGTGGTGGAGGTCCTTCTGTCAGCATTGATCTCGGGAATTTGATGTTGTATCACTGATTTCAATGGAATTAGTTTAGCTTTTGCTAGTGCATTGGCATCAGCAAGAGTTATCATATGAGTTTCTTGGTTGAGTTCTCTGGCCTCTTTTGCTAATTTATCAGCTGCTTCGTTGTGATCAATGCCTACATGAGCAGGAATCCATTGTAGAATGCAACTTTTACCTAAACACTTTAGATGATTTAAGAGTTTATGGATGTCTTGTGTGAGCTTGGTATTGCCATTTTTGATTGCCTCCATAGCTGATCTTGAGTCACTGTAAATTATAATTCCTTCAGATTGTTGAGATGATGATAGATTTAAGTAGGCTTCTAGTGCTTTAATTATTGCGTAGAGTTCGCTGGTAAAATTGGAAGCGATTCTCCCAGATCCAACTTTTATTGAAAGTTTTTCACCTTTCGGGAGTAGAAGGAGAACATCAGCGCCTCCATTAATCATATTGGTGTCTGATGATCCATCGGTATAACAAATAACCTGTTTGGAGGATGAAAGAAGGTTGATGGTATTTAGGCCTTTTTCTTTAAGCATTTCTTTTGGTTCTTTTTTTGTACAGAGTTTGGTAAGGTTTAGATTTATGAAGGTATTTGAAGGTAAAGGACTGGAAAATAGAGGTTCTTTGTTTATGTGGACATTTAGCTGATCAAGACCTATTTCTTTCCTGATAGTGTCATCATATAGTAAAGTCGATGATCTGTGAAGTCTGCAAATTTGGTTCCAATGTTCATAAGTTTTTAGGGAGATATGATCACTTTGGTAGCTTCTGATATTATTTATGAATTTTATGGTGGCAAATTTTCGTCTGTCCTCCAGCAGGTCAAGCCCACATTCCTGTTGGGCTCTGATGTTGTTAGTGGATGAGACTGCACCAATGATAATCTTGGATGCTTTTGCTTGTATTTTGTCGTTTTTTCTTTACCGATGAAGCCGAAGGTGACCAGATAGGTGCTGCATATTCCATTATTGGCCTTATTAGTGTAGTGTAAGTAGTTTTGAGGATTTTTGGCTTTGCACCCCAATTTGTTCCACAAAGCCTTTTCAGTATATTTAATTTTTTTAGAGCTCTGTTGGAAGTGTTAGAGATGTGTTGTGCAAAACGTAATTCCTGATCAAGCGTAATACCAAGGTATTTTGGATTTGTGACTTTTTCAATTAGCTTGTTATTGATCATGACTTTGGGATTGTAGGAATGTCTATTTTTCCTGTCTGTACTAAATGTACTTAGTTTTGTTTTGTCTGGGTTGATTTTAAGTTTGAGTTCGTCTGACCATTTTTCTAATCCTCTCATGGATTTGTTTAGAATTTCCTCTGATTCTTTGATTTTAGCACTAGTGTGCCAGATGGCTATATCATTTGCATAGCAAGTTACTTTTGTGTCTTCTGTAAGGTAGGGATGAATATTATTGACATATAGAAGGAACAGTAAGGGACTGAGTACTGAGCCCTGGGGAACACCAGCCCAGGTTCTCCGCTCTTTTGATATTGCTGCATTGATTCTGACTTTGATCTTTCTTCCTCTGATGAAATCAGCAATCCAGATTAAAGCGTTTCCTCTAATTCCAATATCATGTATTGTTTGTATTAATTTTTTGATCCAAACACGATCGAAAGCAGCAGTCATATCAAGGAATATGGAGTTGTCTTTTTTGTTGGTTTTTCCTGAAATGAGTCTATTATTGTTTGGCAGAAATGGAATAATTGATCTGTTGTCGAATGACGAGTTCTATAAGCAGTTTGGTAGTAGTTGATTTTCTTATTTTTTGTCAGCCAGTGCATAAGCCTGGAGTGTATGATTCTTTCAGTAATTTTACAAAGTATGCTAGTTAATGCGATAGGTCTGTAACTTTGACATTCTGCAGCATTTTTGTCAGGTTTCAGGATAGGTACAATAACTGATTTTTTCCATTCTTTTGGAAGTTTGCCTGTTCGCCAAGAGGTATTGAGAATGCCCAGAAGTTGTTCTTTGGCATTTTTGCCAAGGTGTTTGACCATATGACCAAAGATAAGATCATTACCAGGGGATTTATTAGGTGCAGTTTTCTCGATTGATGAATTTAGTTCACTTAGTGTAAATTCTTCGGAGAAGATGTCATTAGTTTGGTATGTTCTTGCTTGTTTTAGCATTTTACTTGCGAGTTTATTGAGGGGCTTGTCCTCTCTGTTATACTGAAGTTTGGAGTTGTTTGAATAGGTTTTTGCCAGTGTGTTTGCAATTTCTTGATCTGTAATAGCTTGTTTGCCAGCATTTATGATGAAGTTTGTTTTCTGTTGGTTCTCTTTTTTGATATTGTCTAGGATTCTAATAATGTTCCAGTGTTGGCTGTCTTTTCTTGGATCCAGGTTACTGCAAAGTTCCGCCCATTTCTCTTGTTTGCACTTCCAAATTTCCTGCTCTATTTTGTGTGTTATGTCCATTAATTTCTTTCTGTAATCATCAGTTTTATTAATTCTGAATTGTTCATTGATATTGTCTCTTTCTGTAATCATTGAATCAATATTGTGATCTTTCCAGTATGGTATCCAGGTGTTTTTCCACTGGCCTCTTGGTATTGTTGCTTTGGCAGCTTTACTGAAGTGTGAAGTAAGGATTTGTAATTTTCTGTCGAGGTTTCCAGAGACAGGTTCATCTTGACAGAGGCTCTCCAAGGTTTGAGTAAACCTTGTCCAGTCAGCTTTTCTGAAGTTCCACGTCCTTTTGGTTTGCTGTTCTTGTTCAAATTCAAATTTTCGTCTGGAGGACAGACGAAAATTTGCCACCATAAAATTCATAAATAATATCAGAAGCTACCAAAGTGATCATATCTCCCTAAAAACTTATGAACATTGGAACCAAATTTGAAATACTCTAGTACCAAAGCAGAAACAAGCGTCCTTGTTAACACAATGATTGGACTGCATTAAAAAAAAAAAAAAAATCATGAAAACTTCTATAACAGCAAAAAAGTTAATTCTATTTAGATGAATGTTAGGGAATTTAAGTCTTTTTTTTTATGCTAAGAAATATGGTTAGAGATAGTGGTTTATTTCCAACTGTGTTTTGTATTTAGTCTTTTCGATGATGCCAAAGCAGCCAATGAATGAATAATTCTGGTGACAAACTCTTGCAAGCATTTTGAGCTAGTTTATCTCACTTTGTATAATGCTAAATTTTATTTTGACATCCAAAATTTAATAAAACAATACAATTTTAAATTTGTCCAAAAAGAAATATATCTGAACTGATAGATACCAAAATCAATTCAGACAGTGTTGAAATCTCATAAGAACATGGGCTATTTGGAGTTATGGCAAAACAATTAAGACAACTCCTGTATATTGTGTTAATTGCATGTGTTCTTCTGTCCAGCTTATATCTTTTGTAGAATGAAAATCATACAGAACAGTCCAGGCAATCCCCATGTGTGATTTGAACATGCAGCATGTTCCTGTCAAGTTTGTCCCCAGGCTGCTGACCAAGGAGCAGAAGGAACTGTGTCGAAGTCTGCCAAGAACTCCATCAGCGTGCCGTAGATGACCCATCCTTCATGTCGAAGATCATTACCGGTGACGAAATATGGGTGTACAGGTACGAACTTGAGACGAAGCAACAGTCTTTCACAGTGGAAGAGCCCATCATCTCCATGACCGAAAAAGGCGAGGCAGGTCTGCTTGACCAAGTGCATGCATCGCCTTTTCGGCATTTGTGGCATTGAGAATTCATCCCGAGGGGCCAGACTGCCAATAGCAAGTTCTACTGCCAGGTTTTAAGGCATCTGAGGGAGGACATTCAGTGAAAGCGACTGGATCTGTGGCACGCGAAAAACCGAATCTCCATGACGACAATGCACCCTGTCACCGAGCTCTCCTCACGAGTTTCTCACTGGAAACAACATGATCTCACTTCCGCATCCACCCTACTCACCAGATTTGGCTCCTGCAAACTTTGCCCTCTTCCCAAAGATGAAGATCCAACTCAAAGGTTGCCGTTTTGACACTGCGGAGATCCAGCGTGAATCGCAGAAGGTGCTTGACACACTTCGAAAAGAAGACTTCCAGGACACATTCCAGAAGTGGCAGGAATGCTGTATTGCTATGCAAGGGGACTATTTTGAAGATGATAGTGTGTAAACGTAGTAATTTATAAAGTAATATAAATTACTTTATAATAAATAAAGTAATTTATCATAAACAGAGCTAGTCTCGAAACTTTTTGATACCACCTCGTATATGTTACATTTTATTTTCTAATAATTTTCTCTTGTATATCTGTAGTGGTATACCACAGATTATTATAATCTAGAACAATATTTAATAACTAATTTTCAAACAGTTTTATTTAAAGTTGGTATATAATTTGTGAGATTTCTTTGTAAGAGTTGAACTGATTAATCTGTTAAAGAATTAGAATTCTTAATTCCATCTATCAACTGCATCTGATATTCCTCTAGTCTTTTTCCTGCAATTTTTGTTTAAAACACTTTTTTTTGCTAATCTTTGATTCTGTTTAAGTGACTATACAATCACCGATTAACTCTACCCACATTCTATAGAAATGTCAAGTTTGTTTATTAACAGCTTAATTTTTAACATAGCTGTGCCATTGATGCCATCTATCCAGTACCTTTATTTCAGCCAAAGTTCATATTTGAAGTCTACAGTCTATTTTGTTTCTAATTCAATTTTTATATCATCATCAAATTCCTGCCATGTACCCTCAAGGGGTGTACAGGATATGACAGTACTACATGAAAAAATTACATCATTACTAACTTCCTATCTACAATTTTCCTCCAAATCAGTCTGTTACTTGTCAAGACTCCAACATTATCAGATCTTATATTTCTATCGTCTAAGGCACTTTGTACCGTATCAATCCACCAATATCTTGGTCTTCCTCTGGGTCGTTTTCCTGCCAACCTGGCAGAGAACACTTGTTTTGCTAATCTTTCCTCTCCCATTCTATTCAAGTGACCATACCACCTGAGATTAGCTCTGCTAACGCATTCCTGGATGCTGACAATGTCAAGTTCTTTCCTAATATCCTCATTTTTAATATGATATTGCCATTGATGCCATCTGTTCACACCTCTAATCTTTCTCAGGACTCTCATATCTGCGGTCTCTAGTCTTTGGTCAAGTGTTTTACTTCTGACCCAGCTCTCAGATCCATAAGTTAAAATCGGTTTGAACACAGTCTTGTATACAGCTAATTTAGTGTTCTTTCTTTCTAATTTCTTTCTTATTCCATATGAATTTATTCAATGGACTTCCCACGATACCAGCTTTGCTGATTCTGTTGTCTATTTCTATATTTAGTTTACCATCTTCAGTAAAAATTGTGCCTAAGTAGCTGAAATGTTTTACTTGTTCCACAGGTTCTCCATTCATAACACAGTTGACATTTTCAATGATTCTGCCTATTTTCATTGTCTTTGTCTTTTTATTGCTGACCTTCATACCATATCTATTACAACAGTTATTCAATTTAGTCAGAGAATCTTGCAGACTTGTAGCGGATTTATTTAGAAGTATAACATCATCCGCATAAAGCAAAGAGCTGACATTAACATCTCCAATTTTGATATCAGGTTTAATACCACATTGCTTCATAATGTGATCCATATAGATAATGAATAACAGAGGGGATAATGTACATCTTTGTCTCACACCAGATTTAACATTAAACCATCTTCCTGTACTTCCTTCAATTCTAACTGCTGACTCACAACTCAAATAAAGACTAAGTATTGCTTGATATAATGCCCCATTGACACCATATAACTGCAGCGTATTGAATAGCTTCTCTCTTGGCACCTTGTCATATGCCTTTTCCAAATCGACAAAACTTAAATACAGATCTTTGTTATATTCCCATGCTTTCTCGACTATTTGTCGTAAAGTGAAGATCTGATCCTGACAGCCTCTATTTGGCCTGAATCCAGCTTGTTCTTCACCAAGCTTTTCTTCCACAATTCTTCTCAACCGTTTCTCAAGTATACTTGCATAGATCTTGCCAGGAACACTCAGTAGGGAAATACCTCTGTAATTCTCACATTCAGTTTTATTTCCCTTTTTATATATGGGTACTATGAGAGCTCTACTCCAATCATCGGGAATTCGTCCCTCTGTCCAGGCTTTCTGAACTATGCAGTGCAGCCACTGTAAGACTCTTATACCACCACTTCAGCATTTCTGGTCGAATATCATCTACTCCTGCTGCCTTTCCACATTTCAAGCCTTTGATGGCTTTTTCTACTTGAAGTATGGATATGTATTCCTGACTGCATGCCTGGTCAGTGTTTTTTATCACTGTGCTGTCATCACTGCTTGTTTCATTTAGCAGTTTTTCAAAGTAATTACTCCATACTTCAAGGATATCTTTTTCTCCTGTTTTCATTTCACCTTTATCATCTCTAATTCCTTTTACAGCACTCTTTCCTCCATTCCTAAGCTTCTTCAACAACCTCCAGAATATTTTGCCACCTTCTTGATATTTATTTTCTATATTCTTGCCAAAGTCCTCCCATGACTTTTGTTTAGCTAGTTTTACACACTGTTTAGCTTTCTTACATTTGTCTCTGTATTCTGTAAGAGTAAAAGCTGACTTATTTGCAGGAACTTTTGATATGCTTTCTTCTTTTCCTTCACTGCCTCTTTAACTTCCTGTGTCCACCAGGGAGTTCTGATTTTTTTTATCTTTGCACACAACCTCACCACATGCCTCTCTGGCAGAATCAATGTTTCCTTCAGAGTTTGCCACTGAATCTCCAAGGTTTGATTCCTGTTCTCAAACTCTTTCATTTTCTTTTCAATAATATTTCTGTATTTTAGTCTACAGTTCACATCTGAGAGCTGCTCAATCAATTTTTACATCTATAGGTTATTAGTGGTGTGAACCAGTAATAACATATAGATCTAAATATATAAATTTTATATATTGACTACCTTAATGTTTTGGTTCGTTTTGTTCCAAAGAAATTTATGGATTAAATGATATAATAATATTATTTATATTAAAGCAGTTAACATCAAGAAAAAAAAATTACAAAAAATCAACCAAAAAATTATGTCATCTTCCAAATTAAAGATGAAATACAGAATACATCTCTCATATATACCTAGTCTAGCCTTAAATACTATTACAATTTGACAGTGCATAAATCTTTAATCTATCAGTAAATCATTTACAGCTTTCAGAATATACAAACCACATGTATAACATGCATATAGCAGCACTCAATGCTCAAAATGTCGCTTTTGGCCTTCACACATTCTCAAAGTCTGAGGCCACATATCGATGGCAACATGCACAACATCCAATGGAAACGCTGCCAATGCTCACCCCAAATCCACGTTTGGGATTGTGATGCTGAGATGTCATTTCTTGCAGGCTACTCTCTCAATCTGACCACAACTTGAAGTTCAACGGATTCAGATCAAGACTTCCAGATGGCGACAGGCAGTCAGGCACATTCACCTCCAACTACTGTCCTGGCCTTGTGTGCAGGGGGCTGAGCCCTGTTGGAAGGTCCGCTGCATACTGTGAAACAAGGTGTTGTTCAGGAGCCCATACCACAGGTTCCAGCATGGTGTCTTCTTGATACTTTGATAGAGGAAATGCAACTTGGATAGCTCCTCATATGTCCCCCCCCTTCACTGATGAAGGGGTGGGTGGGACATATGAGGTGTATGGCCTGGATGGTCGCAATCAGGTGTATGGCCTGGATGGTCGCACAGCACGTGCCATAGCACCCAGCATTCAGAGGTCATCACCTGATTGTTTTGGCAGTTTTCTCTTCAATGTGAAAATCTTCTCACCTGTGAAGAAGATGTGTCTGTTGTTCATGTACCAATGGAGAAGTGACTGATTTTATTACCTTCTGTCGCATAAATTATGGCATTAGGAAGTATCCAATAGAACAATGACAGGATCTCGCTCCCAGGTCATCACAGGTTCCAGTCTGTGATGACCTGAGAAATGTGAGATCATTCTCTATGAAATATTCATCTCTTGCGACATCACTTTGCGTTTTCAGAAGATTGCAGTGGATGTGTGCCTTCACAGTCCTCACATGCTGTTGCATCTTAACACAGCATGGTCAAACTGTTCTTTGGCAGATAGATACGGCTTCTGTATCATTATAACAGTTAATAGTCAGATAAACATTGAACTGATCCCTAGTGTTTTTAGCATGTTGAAAATAACAGGTGGCTGCATTCAAACCTTGTGAAGTGCTAATACAGCTACATGGTTCTCATAATCTCCCCACTGCATGCTAACCCATAGTTAGACAAATATTTCCCTCTACTGATAAAAACACAGATATTGGCTGTGCACAGCACCACTAACAGAACTGGACTCATGCAGAATTTGTAACAGTATTGATGGCAAGACTGTATTTTCACTGTTGCATCATAAACAAATGCCACAGACCAGTAATATTTAAAACAAGCCTATGGTCCCATTTCAAAAATCTTGCACCGCACATATAATGTACATGTTTTTCCAAAAAAGCATTACAGATGATAAATCACTGTAATGAATGGCAGAGAAATTCATTATAATTAAAGATCCATTACAAACAGGCTATAGTCAGTTTTATAGATCATGGAACAAGTAAATCTGCTATAACTGAAAATCTATTATAAGTTGACCATGTTGTTGTTGTTCTGGTTATATCCTTTTGGATGTTTAGGGGCAGCTATACACACACACACACACCACACACACACACACACACACCATCTAGAGAAATTACTATGAGCAAGGTGGACTCCCATTGCCATACTATATCCTGTGTGTTCATGGGGTTGGTTTGCCTGCTTGCAAGATGAAAAATCCCAGATAAACTGGTGGAAAAAACCATGCTGTCCATGCCCAAGACCAGCTAACTTTGCTATGGTTGAGGAAGATCCTTAAGCTCCTCATGTTGTCGATGGAAATCGAACCTAGAGCACTCCTTCCCCAGGCATATGGTTGTGAAGCGCATAGCCACTAGGCTAACCACGTGGACAATTGACCATAACACTATAATTAAAGATCAACTACCACACAAGCCAACAATTCAATAAATTTTCTATAAAGAAAATAGGATGGTGCTAATATTTACATATGGATCAAATCATATGCTGTTCTTACAATCAGAGAAAATATGCAAATATACAAGTTCAGTCATTAAAAACACCATAAAAAAAATCAATTTTAATGCAATGTACTGAAAAATATTTTAAATTGCATTGTAAATAATATTTAATACTTGAAAAATTAAAAAAAAAAATACTGCTATGGACAGGTAAATCAAAATTAATATTTACCAGCTTAAAATGCTGAAGTAGTAGTTTTAACTTATATTTAATCTTTTTTTTTTTTTTTTCAAATCAAGAAAGACAAGAACCTATAAATTACTTACCTATAGTTGGATCATACTCATCAACAAAACTAGAAAATAAATTCATTGTTATTTGTTTGAGAGCAGAAAACTTAAAACTGCATAAAAGATATTTTATATAATATTAAGTATTATAAAATGAATTTGGTCAATGAAATACAATTCTTGTATATAAAAATTCATTAAAGCATGGAATAACATAGTATACTGACTAATATGATACAATCAACTCTTGCTAAAGCAAACTGCAATAATATACTGGCCAAAGACCCAACAAAAATCATGCTCTTCTAAAAGAACTTCAACTGTTAGCACCTCTGGTTCTTGTAGGGTTTCACAGTGAGTGAATTGTATATCAAAACTACTGAATAATAATGTGTTTTATCTCGTGTAAGATGAAAATATAATTCATTAGAGCATATCATAGACTTTCTCAAAACTATTGTGCAACCCCCCCCCACCAAGAGAATACATGATACCTGAACTTTCAAACTAAATTAATAATTTATTTTAATGGTATTATAACACAACACAAATTATAAAAAGACATTAATTGCCTTATATTTTGCCGAATTTCAAACTATCATCTTCAGAGAAACAACACGTTTGCTCTGAAAATGAAAAACAAAATGAAGCATGCTTCAGCTAACTTTCAACAGCAGTATATTAAACTACAGATTATTACTCATTTGCAGTTACAGAAATTTCAAAGGATTCCAATAAGTGGTTAAAAGATAGGAAATATTCTGATTTCTGTTGTCAAGTAAACCCAATTCGATACACGAGCATAGAATATCCTTAACTGAATACAATCAGCTCTCACTACAGAACACTCAAAGGACTTTAGAAATTATAATCAATAGTTTGCTATAGTGAATATAGAAAGTTACAGCAATGTTCTTAAGAGCTTTGGTCTGGACTTTCTAGTAGTGTGTTATAGTGAGAGTCAGGTATATAGAATTATTAAGTTTTAAAAGAAAGGAAATTGCTGTACCACAATTTTATTCAAATAATAAATTAGACTTCACTGATAAATAAAAGAATGTACCTATGGTCCTTATAAAAATGCAAACTCAAAACTAAGCAATACAGGAAGTTCTCGTTTCACAATTTTTTATTTTTGTTTTCAAGCAACAACAAAATCAAAAATATGAGGATTAATTGCAACAAATAAATGCTAAACATTTATAAATCTGGCATTTCAAACCATGTGTATAGCTATACGATAAAGTACTATTGCAAGTGCCAACTTTAGCTAGACAGGAGAGTCTCATCAACTCATATTTGTTAATTTTCAGTGTCTTAAATTTATCCTTCTTATTAATATAGTACTGTACAGTATGCCAAAATGAAGTGCTACTATGGAGAGTATAAAGAAACAGTGAACAGCAATATAACAATTAATACAAAATAGAACATTATTATAAGCAAATGTTGGTTGGAATGACTTGACAGAGCACTGTGTAAAATATTTCCTAATATGTTTACAATTTTAAAGGCCATGTCTTAATTAGCCAAAGAATCATTTCTTTGGCTAATTAAATTATTTAAGAATAAACTATTCTTATATTTAACATTACTACAGTCAAATTTCATTTCTGAGAATGCAAACCCTATTTTTAGCATTAATTCTATGAGAAATAAATTATTGCTTTATGAGCAAACACTAGGAATGAATGAACTCGTAAAGTCAGGAACTACCGCATTTAAAATAGCTGTTGCTGAATGCATTTCAATTTGGTTTGAATTTACAGCTAAAGAAAGTAAAAGTACAAGGCCAGTGTGTCTCTAAATTGTAATGTTCTTTGCCTCTGTGTATGTTTTGAGGTCTGAAAAATCAGACTTAACAGAAGAGAAACCTTGCTACCTTGATATAAGACTGACTAACTCATCTTCAGTTGAAAAACCATTTGTAAAGCTTTTTTATAGTGGTGGAAGGATGTTTGGAATAACTGCAAGAAAGATAAGGAAGAAGTCAGTTCTATCAAACTTTAAAATCATATTCTACATCTCTTTTCCTTTAGTTACACTGTGATCTGCATTAATTTCAGACAAATTATGGACACAACTGTATTAAATTTAATTACTTTAATTTCCCAACTTTTTGAACTTCATATTGAGGTCATCATCTGGAGCACACACACACACACACATATATATATATATAGAGAGAGAAGCTATATTATTTCAAACAGTATGTCAAAGAGACAATGATTTGATCACTGTTATTCTACTGGCCTGACCTCTAGAGGAAAAAAAAAACTACATCAAAGCTATATTCTACTTATAACATCATCAGCAAACAAATTTCATGTATAGTTTTATTAGAGCAAAAGTGATGTCCTAATTTAACATGAGAGTTTTTATATTAGAGTTCTGATCCTGGATTACTTAGTCCTATTTATAATTAACTCTTAGACGAAAAGGTTATGTGGGTAGAATATGTGTCTTCCATATTCTTGGGATTTTCAGACCATCATTATTATTAAGATCACAGGCTCCTTAAATTTATGCTCATACCACATTTTTGTGTGATGTAAACAACAGGTGCCTTTCCAGTCAATTCTATGTACAGTATTCAGGAAATGATCAGAAAGTTGTAGACTCTATAATTTGTCTGAAATGAATATTCTACATCTCAAAAACAATGAAAAGTTCCAAAAACAACATAGGTGAGGAAACCTCTTGCTTCTGAGATATTCCTTTGTAGTCACAGCACAAACAATTTACAAGCAGATAGAAGACAAAATGTCAAAAAATGATAAAAGTGTATCATTTTTTTCATATAAGCCTTCTGAAAAGTGACCAATTTTCACTTTACATTTTTTCACATGGAGCAATATGTATGTATGTGTATATATATATATAGGAATGCAAAGATTTTATTAATTTTATCTAGAGTAACATAAAATTAATTAGCTCTTGCAAACTGATGGGCACATGCTTTTTTTTTTTTTTTTTTTTTTTTTTTTTTTTTTTTTTTAAGGGTTATACATCCATAGACTAAAAAACTCATTTATTATAAATACATTCAAAATAAATGGTCCCTGTTCATTTTGCTAGAAAATCACACTGGAAAACTATGACTATTAGAAAATATACAATACAAAGTTTTGAATTTGAAATATCTTATTGCAATAACTTCCAATAATTACTGACATTACTGTAACTGGAATGTATTTTATTCAACAGATCTTTGAACTTTTAATTTCTAATATGTTGTGTTTTTAATCTGGAAAATTCAAAATTTTCCAAGCTTTTATTCCAGTTGTCTCTAATTGCATGATTTGTTGAGAAATATATTAAACAAACTGCAAAAGCCATCTTACCTTAATCAGGGATACAATAAAATTACTTGTTATTCTTGCAGTATAATGGCTGTTGGGGAGGATGTGTTGTTAACTGCAGGGAGCGAGTTATTATCACCTTGACGTGAACATGTTTAAACATTTTTCTTGTGCAAGGCATTGCAACACTTTTTAATGTATTTTTTTGTAAAGTAAAATCAGAGGTGCCAGTTATACGCGACGGAGAGTTATTTTTGAGTAAATATGGTAACTGTTTCGTCAACAAGCTGACATCCTTCTGCTGCTTCCCTTGCTCAGCTAACTTCGATGGTAAGTTACAATGCATAAATATTTTTCTCACTACAGTTTTTTTTTTTTTCAAACCAACATAATGAAAATCAATTTAATAACAATAAATATTATAAATAAAATAAAATATTTATAAAATTATAATTATTTATAAAATATAATAAATAAATATATATTATGAATTTATAAAACAAAATTTCATGCCGGCTGGGGCATTGCCTGGTTAAACAAGGCCCCCGTTGCTTTCGCCAGGGAACCAGGATGAACAGCGAAAAATCAGCTACTGGAACAAATCTGAAAACACACCCCAACACAACATCACCAGAGTTAAAGATCGGTACTATCAGCATAACAAGCCTGAATGGCAAAGAAATGGAGCTAGCTGAGGAATTAGATAAGTACCAGATCGACATAATAGGGGTGACTGAAAGAAAAAAGACAAAAACTGATGAGATCTTTCTGAGCAATAAATACAAAATGTTATATTCAGGCAATGACAATCAAGGAAAAGAAGGAGTAGCCATAGTATTCAACACAAAATACGAGGCTAATCTTCTTGAATGGCAGTCAGTCTCAAGTAGAGTGATGTGGGCAAATACGAGAATACAGAACTGGACAATGAGACTTATTTGTGCCTATGATCCCACAGAAGGTTCTACTAAGGTAGAAGTGGAGGAATTTTTTGAGGCTTTAGAAAAAGCAACTGACACAATGAAAAAGGAAAAGTTGGTCCTTGTTGGGGATCTAAATAGAAGAGTAGGAAATGATTGTGAGACATACAAAAATATTTTGGGAAAATTTGGAGAAAAGAGCAAAGCTAATAATAATGGCAAATATCTGTTGGATTTCTGCTCAGAACATGGACTGGTTATTACTAACACCATGTTCCAACATAAAAATGTGCACAAATTCACATGGAGAGAAGAGGCAAGGAATAAGAAAAGTCTCATTGATTATGTTATTGTTGATAGTGATGTTTTCTCCCTGGTGCAGGACACAAGAGTGTACAGAGGATTTGAAATTGGAAGTGATCACTATTTAGTCTTGAGCAGGATAAAATTGAATTTCATATTGAAAAGAATAACATGAAAGAAAGTTTTAAAGCGAATAAAAGTTGAGCAGCTCTCAGATGTGAACTGTAGACTAAAATACACAAAGATTATTGAAGAAAAAATGAAAGAGTTTGAGAACAGGAATCAAACCTTGGAGATTCAGCGGCAAGCCTTAAACAAAGCCCTGATTGATTCAGTTAGAGAGGTGTGGTGAAGTTGTCTGCAAGGATAGAAAAATCAGAACTCCATGGTGGACACAGGAAGAGGCAATGAAGGAAAAGAAGAAAGCATATCAAAAGTTCCTGGCAAATAAGTCAGCTTGTGCTCTTAGAGAATACAGAGACAAATGCAAGAATGCTAAACACTGTGTAAAACTAGCTAAACAAAAGTCATGGGAGGAATTTGACAAGAACATAGAAAATAAATATCAAGAAGGTGGTAAGATATTCTGGAGGATGTTGAAGAAGCTTAGGAATGGAGGAAAGAGTGCTGTAAATGGAGTTAGAGATGATAAAGGTGAAATGAAAACGGGAGAAAAAGATATCCTTGAAGTATGGAGTAATTACTTTGAAAGGCTGTTAAATGAAACAAGCAGTGATGACAGCACAGTGGTAAAAAACACTGACCAGGCATGCAGTCAGGAATACATATCCATACTTGAAGTAGAAAAAGCCATCAAAGGCTTGAAATGTGGAAAGGCAGCAGGAGCAGATGATATTCGACCAGAAATGCTGAAGTATGGTGGTATAAGAGTCTTACAGTGGCTGCACTGCATAGTTCAGAAAGCCTGGACAGAGGGGCGAACTCCCGATGATTGGAGTAGAGCTCTCATAGTACCCATATATAAAAAGGGAAATAAAACCAAATGTGAGAATTACAGAGGTATTTCCCTACTGAGTGTTCCTTGCAAGATCTATGCAAATAAACTTGAGAAACAGGTGAGAAGAATTGTGGAAGGAAAGCTTAATGAAGAACAAGCTGGATTCAGGCCAAATAGAGGTTGTCAGGATCAGATCTTCACTTTACGACAAATAGTCGAGAAAGCATGGGAATATAACAAAGATCTGTATTTGAGTTTTGTCGATTTGGTATAGGCATATGACAAGGTTCCAAGAGAGAAGCTATTCAATACGCTACGGTTATATGGTGTCAATGGGGCATTATATCAAGCAATACTTAGTCTTTATTTGAGTTGTGAGTCGGCAGTTAGAATTGAAAGAAGTACAGGAAGATGGTTTAATGTTAAATCTGGTGTGAGACAAGGATGTACATTATCCCCTCTGTTATTCATTATCTATATGGATCACGTTAGGAAGGAAAGTGGTATTAAACATGATATCAAAATTGGAGATGTTAATGTCAGCTCTTTGCTTTATGCGGATGATGTTATACTTCTGAATAAATCCGCTACAAGTCTGCAAGATTCTCTGACTAAATTGAATAGCTGTTGTAATAGATATGGTATGAAGGTCAGCAATAAAAAGACAAAGACAATGAAAATAGGCAGAATCATTGGAAATGTCAACTGTGTTGTGAATGGAGAACCTGTGGAACAAGTAAAACATTTCAGCTACTTAGGCACGATTTTTACTGACGATGGTAAATTAAATATAGAAATAGACATCAGAATCAGCAAAGCTGGTATGGTGGGAAGTCAATTGAATAAATTCATATGGAATAAGAGAGAAATTAGTCGGAACACTAAATTAGCTGTATACAAGACAGTGTTCAAACCAGTTTTAACTTATGGATCTGAGAGCTGGGTCAGAAGTAAAACACTTGACCAAAGACTAGAGATCTCAGATATGAGAGTCCTGAGAAAGATTATAGGTGTGAACAGATGACATGAATGGCAATATCATATTAAAAATGAGGATATTAGGAAAGAACTTGACATTGTCAGCACCCTGGAATGTGTTAGCAGAGCTAATCTCAGGTGGTATGGTCACTTAAACAGAATGGGCGAAGAAAGATTAGCAAAACAAATGTTCTCTGCCAGGTTGGCAGCAAAACAACCCAGAGGAAGACCAAGATATAGGTGGATTGATATGGTACAAAGTGCCTTAGACAATAGAAATATAAGATCTGATAATGTTGAAGTCTTGACAAGTAACAGACTGATTTGGAGGAAAATTTTAGATAGGAAGTTAGTAATGATGTAATTGTTTTCATGTAGTAATATCATATCTTGTACACCCCATGATGGTACATTGCTGGAATTTGATGATGATGATAAATTTATAAATAAATCAATATCATAAATTTATAAATAAATAAATTAAGTTAGATTAATTTTTCCCCTATTAAAAACTGCCCGGCACGTCAGCAAATCGATTTGTAAATTTTGCCTAGGTATGATAATGATGAGCTGAGCAGAAGAGCGGTGATATTGAATGGCATAATAGCGAGAATGTGTGACAAGAGAGGACTGGTATATGTGGATGTTTGGAGTGCATTTGAGGAAAGAGAGGAGTTGTATGCGAGAGACCGTTTACATTTGAATGAGGAAGGACGTAGGCATCTGGAGAGATTGCTGTTCTGAACGAGTCAGTGCATCCCAGGGAGGATGATAGCAGGGGTGGCCTCTTGTGAGAATGGATACTTGGGAGAAGGGAGACGATGTCAGGTAACACTGAGCCCAGTGGAGTCTAGAAGGGATAATGCTGGATATAGAAACAATGGCATTTATATGCTTTATACTAATGGCAGGATTATCCGGAATAAGGGAGAGGAATTGGTGGCACAGATAGCATCAGCCTGGCCAAAAATTATTGCGATCACTGAGATGTGGTTGACAGAAGGGGATATAACAACAGGAATAGAAGTTGCTGGGTGTAGCATTTTTCATCAGGATAGGAGGGGAAGCTTTCGAAGGTAGTGAGACAAATGATTTTGAGAGCGTATGGTGTGAGGTAGAGGTAGGCAAGACAGGATATTTAGTGGGGTGTTGCTACAGACCCAGGAGCACAGAGAATGGGGACCAAGAGATGTTTAGACAGCTAAGTTTGGCAAGTGCAAGAAGAATGATTGTTATGGGAGATTTTAACTACAGCAGTATAAATTGGAGAGAGGAAGATGCATGTAGCAATAGGGGAATGGAATTTCTAGAATTTTTGAGGGACAAATGTCTTAGGCAACATGTAACAGAGGGAACAAGAGGTTCAAGAGTTTTGGATTTGATCATAGCATCAGAAGAGTTGATAATAATTGAGCTGACATCTCTCCCACCAGTTGGAGAGAGTGGCCATATGGTTTTGACTTGGAAAATGAATAGACATGCAGGAGTATCAAAGAGACAGGAACTTATGTGGAATTATAATGCAAGTGATTATAATAGTCTTAGACGTCAACTTCGGGAAGTTTCATGGAGGGAGGAATTGGAAGGACAGGATATCATTAGTGCATGGGAAATTGTGAAAGAATATTTGTTAGCAGCAATGGTAAGTTGTATACCACGAGTGAAGAAGAGGACACAATTTGGAGTAAAGTGGATGACAAACAATATTAAACAGGAATTGCATGCGAAAAAGAGGCTATGGAAGAGATATAAGGAGACAGGTGAAGAGAAGATGCATGAAGAATATAAGACACAGGCCAGAAGAGTGACTAGTGTGGTAAGGAAAGCAAAACTGGAATATGAGAGGAGATTGGCCCCTAAGATCCAAAGAAAATCTTAGGGAATTTTTTAGCTATGTGGCCAGTAGGAGGAGAAATGACTGTGGAAGAATGATATTGTGGGATAAAAATGGGAATAGAGTGACTGATGCAGAGGACATAGTGGAATTGTTCAATGAACACTTTATTGGAGTATTTCATCTTAGAGGAGCCAGTTTTAATGCTAGAGGGATAGGGCTGGTTCGAGGTTTAGAGGTAGTACAGGAGGAGAGTGTGTTTCAGATACTGAGTACTCTGGATGTCAGTAAAGCTGTGGGACTGGATGGTATTTCACCATGAGTTTTGAGAGAATGTGCTAAGGAACTGCCAGTGCCTTTAACCTGGCTTTTCAATGAAAGTCTGGCTTCGGCAAAGGTGTCCAGGGAATGGAAGGAAGGCAAGATAGTGCCATTGCATAAGGGTAGTAACAGACTGGAAGTGTCTAATTATAGGCCAGTCTGTGTGTCATCAGTAGTTGTTAAGATCTTGGAGAAAGTAGTGAGGGACCATATACAGCATTGGGCAGATGAGGGTAATGTTATCTGTGAGAGTCAACATGGATTTATGAAAGGGCACTCTTGTTTTAGCAATATGCTAGTCTTTTATAATAAAGTTACAAGAACATTAGATGAGGGAAAGGCATATACTGCAATTTTCTTAGACTTAGCAAAGGCATTTGACAGGGTGCCACATGATAAGCTGATATTTAAGTTGCAGCACATGGATCTGGATGTCAGATTGGTCAACTGGATTCAGGATTGGCTGTCTGATAGGTATCAGAGAGTTGTGTAAGGTGGAGCAGTTTCAAGGAGGCAGAGGGTTACAAGTGGGTCCCACAGGGCTCAGTACTAGGACCTATATTGTTTAACCTTTATATCAATGACATTGCCAATGGATTGCAAGGGGATATTCAGTTGTTTGCAGATGATGTGAAGCTGGGAAGGATTATTAGTAATAGTGCAGATGTGGTAGCCCTGCAAGAGGATTTAAATAAGCTAGTTTTATTATTTATATTTATAAGCTAGTATTAGTTTTAGTTTTATAACATGCATTGTCGGCACTTGTGATGTGCCCGTCATTGAAATTGTTTTGTCAAAAATGATATGTAAAGAAGTTAAAAAATTGATGTACTTACTATTTTTGATATTTGTATTACTTACAAGAATTTTATTGTAATTTAAAATTAAGTTTTGTGTTTATTATGAAGACATTCTCTCGTCGCTAACGGAGACAACGTGTCAGCCGTTATTTATACCTAACCTCTTGCTTACAAGTTTCATGGAGTGTGCATGCTCGCGGAGAAGTTTGATGAGCAATTGACAGCTGACAAGAAAGCGTTCGGAAGGAATTTATAACACAGGCCGGCAGATATTTAGATTCAGAGGAACTTAAATTTTATTGTAACAGTCGGAGGAAAATTAATAGTATATTCCGAAAAAGGAATCGTGGAACTATTAAGTTTTAATGTGGAATTAGTATGTGGATAAATAAAAGGGAAATATTGCTATATGCGTTTTAAACGGAATATTGGAGGAAACACTAATTGAAAGATTTATAGTAGATTCCAAAAAGGAAATCGTAGAACTAAGTTTTTTTTTTTATTGGAAGAGTTAAGACTGTAAATAAGCATTTAGTAAATAAAAGAACAATTTGCTACTTACGTTCTAAAGGAATGTTCGAGAAAACTGATTAGGAAGTTTCATCTGTATTAAGGACGTCGGATCTGACTATTATTTCTACTGAAGAAAAGAGACAGAATTAAGTTCGGAAGAATTAATGTGTGCTACATAAGTGATGAGAAAGGATCCTGTAAAAATGAAGAATAAAGTCATATGTCTTTGGAAAAGGGTCTTGACAGAGAGAGAAACTGGCTATGAACATTTTGTCATTTTGAAAACAAAGTGTTTAGTCTTAAGTGTTAAGTTTATTTTAAAAAGGCCTTGGATCCAATTAATTTGTAATGTTAGTTATGTAATACTGTTTCAAGTGTATATATATATTGTTTTTGTTTTATTAAATGTGTTCATTTTGTATTTGGTCTTGAGTCAGTGATTATTTGGATTCTGAAATTAAGAGTTAAGGTCATTGCACCAATTGGAGTCAACCCTCGTGCATATAATAATATATAGGTACACTCAGAAATAAAAAAAATAACTGTTAGAAACAGAGATCATTTCTATGGTAGGATTAATATTAAGATAATATCTATGAATATTCTGAAATATAAAAATCCCCACCGATTATTAACACTGGTATGGTAGGAAGTGAATTGAATAAATTCATATGGAATAAGAGAGAAATTAGTCGGAACACTAAATTATCTGTAACTAAGTCAGCTACATATTGTACACTATTAGTGTACAATGTGTGGGCACTGGTAACAACAGCCATGTCATTGGAGTTTCACTTCTTGGTAACGGACATGCACGTTGTTTTTAGAACAGTTGCTGCTGGGGTAGCAGTAATGCTAGCTAGCAAAGAATAGACAAGTAAGGAAGAAAAGAAGATGGAAAAGCCTAATAAACTACTGGGTCAAGTTCTCTAATATCAGAAAAGTTTTTACATCCAATCTTCAATTACTTTCCAAGGATATGGAATTTTGAAGTTAATATTTGCCATCATAGATGAGAGAGAATATTTTATGCTTAATGAAATACAAGTCATATTCCAAGGAGCAATACTGAATTTGCATAAAATTTAATTTCATTGGAAATGTATTTGGAACTGTTCGATTAAATGCATTCTTATTGCCTGAGCAACTATTCTTCATGCCGACTTAAAAAAAAATGAAAGATAGATGGCATTAACTAGAAGACAATATTCAAGTATGTTGATCAAGGGAGATCTTTAGCTATTGTATTTAAGGAATTTAAGAGATAAGATACACTAATTGAGTGAGTAAAAATAAAGGAAAATATATAGAATAGTGATAAAATAGATGCTGTAAAGGATTCCATTTCTTTTGATTTTATCTGTGTTAATTTTGTTGATGTTAATTTACCTACATATACAACAAGGCTATTTTATTTTCGAATCCCACTTTGAATTTTATGAATTTGCTTTGTTTGGAAGAGTTCAAATCATCTGAAATGAGACTGTTCCCTTTCTTATTAAAAGCCTGAAGAGAATTAAAAAAAAAACATGCAAGGATTTTAATAATGCTAATCATCATCATTACAGAACTTTCAGCTGAATGCAGTGTTCTGATTTTTTTTGTAGAGCGTTTAATGTTACCTCTCAGTATTGAATTTAACTGTGACAGTCTGAGTATGAGAAATTATTACTGAGCTTATACTGAGTAACTGTTAGAAAGGCTATGTAATTATTTGTATGTCTTAAGAAGCTAGAAATTAATTTAGTACTTTTAATTTAATAAGGAATATTAGATATATTTCAAGAGATACAGTGAAGCACTAAGAATTTGTATACATGTTTACAGTAAATAGTTTAATTTTTTTTATATCAGAGCTTCATTCTTTATAATACACACGTTGATCCTTGATCAATGAACTTGTTAATAATTGGTCGATTTTTATATTGAGGAGATATTCATAGATATTATGATCATATTTAATCCTACCATAGAGATGATCTCTGTTTCTAACAATTATTTTTAATTTATTTCCGAGTGTACCTATATATTATTATATGCACAAGGGCTCACTCCAATTGGTGCAATGACCTTAACTTATTCAGAATCCAAATAATCACTGACTCAAGACCAAAATACAAAATAAACACATTTAATATAACATAACTAATTACAAAATTAATTGGATCCAAGGCCTTTAAAAAATAAACTTACACTTAAGACTAGACTAAACACTTTGTTTACACAATCACAAAATGTTCATAGCCAGTTTCTTTCTCTGTCAAGGTCCTTTTCTGAAGATATATGACTTTATTCTTCATTTTCACATGATCCTTTATCATTACTTACGTAGCACACATTAATTCTTTCTGACTTAATTCATCATCATCGAATTCCTGCCATGTACCCTCAAGGGGTGTACAGGATATGACAGTACTACATGAAAAAATTACATCATTACTAACTTCCTATCTACAATTTTCCTCCAAATCAGTCTGTTACTTGTCAAGACTCGAACATTATCAGATCATATATTTCTATCGTCTAAGGCACTTTGTACTGTATCAATCCACCTGTATCTTGGTCTTCCACTGGGTCGTTTTCCTGCCAACCTGGCAGAGAACACTTGTTTTGTTAATCTTTCCTCTCCCATTCTATTTAAGTGACCATACCACCTGAGATTAGCTCTGCTAACGCATTCCTGGATGCTGACAATGTCAAGTTCTTTCCTAATATCCTCATTTTTAATATGATATTGCCATTCATGCCATCTGTTCATGCATCTAATCTTTCTCAGGACTCTTATATCTGCAGTCTCTAGTCTTTGGTCAAGTGTTTTACTTCTGACCCAGCTCTCAGATCCATAAGTTAAAACTGGTTTGAACACTGTCTTGTATACAGCTAATTTAGTGTTCCGACTAATTTCTCTCTTATTCCATATGAATTTATTCAATTGACTTCCCACCATACCAGCTTTGCTGATTCTGTTGTCTATTTCTATATTTAATTTACCATCTTCAGTAAAAATCGTGCCTAAGTAGCTGAAATGTTTTACTTGTTCCACAGGTTCTCCATTCACAACACAGTTGACATTTGCAATGATTCTGCCTATTTTCATTGTCTTTGTCTTTTTATTGCTGACCTTCAGACCTTATCTATTACAACAGCTATTCAATTTAGACAGAGAATCTTGCAGACTTGTAGCGGATTTATTTAGAAGTATAACATCATCCGCATAAAGCAAAGAGCTGACATTAACATCTCCAATTTTGATATCAGGTTTAATACCACATTCCTTCATAATGTGATCCATATAGATAATGAATAACAGAGGGGATAATGTACATCCTTGTCTCACACCAGATTTAACATTAAACCATCTTCCTGTACTTCCTTCAATTCTAACTGCTGACTTACAACTCAAATAAAGACTAAGTATTGCTTGATATAATGCCCCATTGACACCATATAACAGTAGTGTATTGAATAGCTTCTCTCTTGGCACCTTGTCATATGCCTTTTCCAAATTGACAAAACTTAAATACAGATCTTTGCTGTATTCCCATGCTTTCTCGACTATTTGTCGTAAAGTGAAGATCTGATCCTGAAAGCCTCCATTTGGCCTGAATCCAGCTTGTTCTTCACCAAGCTTTTCTTCCACAATTATTCTCAACCGTTTCTCAAGTATACTTGCATAGATCTTGCCAGGAACACTCAGTAGGGAAATACCTCTGCAATTCTCACATTCAGTTTTATTTCCCTTTTTTATATATGGGTACTATGAGAGCTCTATTCCAATCATCGAGAATTCGTCCCTCTGTCCAGGCTTTCTGAACTATGCAGTGCAGCCACTGTAAGACTTTTATACCACCACTTCAGCATTTCTGGTCGAATATCATCTACTCCTGCTGCCTTTCCACATTTCAAGCCTTTGATGGCTTTTTCTACTTCAAGTATGGATATGTATTCCTGACTGCATGCCTGGTCAGTGTTTTTTTTATCACTGTGCTGTCATCACTGCTTGTTTCATTTAGCAGTTTTTCAAAGTAATTACTCCATACTTCAAGGATATCTTTTTCTCCTGTTTTCATGTCACCTTTATCATCTCTAACTCCTTTTACAGCACTCTTTCCTCCATTCCTAAGCTTCTTCAATAACCTCCAGAATATTTTGCCACCTTCTTGATATTTATTTTCTATATTCTTGCCAAACTCCTCCCTTGACTTTTGTTTAGCTAGTTTTACACACTGTTTAGCTTTCTTACATTTGTCTCTGTAATTCTGTAAGAGTAAAAGCTGACTTATTTGACAGGAACTTTTGATATGCTTTCTTCTTTTCCTTCACTGCCTCTTTAACTTCCTGTGTTCACCAGGGAGTTCTGATTTTTTTATCCTTGCACACAACCTCACCACATGCCTCTCTGGCAGAATCAATCAATGTTTTCTTCAGAGTTTGCCACTGAATCTCCAAGGTTTGATTCCTGTTCTCAAACTCTTTCATTTTCTTTTCAATAATATTTCTGTATTTTAGTCTACAGTTCACATCTGAGAGCTGCTCAACTTTTATTCGCTTTAGAACTTTCTTACATGTTATTCTTTTCAATATGAAATTCAATATTATCCTGCTCAAGACTAAATAGTGATAACTTCCAATTTCAAATCCTCTGTACACTCTGGTGTCCTGCACCAGGGAGAAAAAATCACTATCAATGAGACTTTTCTTATTCCTAGCCTCTTCTCTCCATGTGAATTTGTGCACATTTTTATGTTGGAACATGGTGTTAGTAATAACCAGTCCATGTCCTGAGCAGAAATCCAACAGATATTTGCCATTATTATTAGCTTTGCTCTTTTCTCCAAATTTTCCCAAAATATTTTTGTATGTCTCACAATCATTTCCTACTCTGCTATTTAGATCCCCAACAAGGACCAACTTTTCCTTTTTCATTGTGTCAGTTGCTTTTTCTAAAGCCTCAAAAAATTCCTCCACTTCTACCTTAGTAGAACCTTCTGTGGGACCATAGGCACAAATAAGTCTCATTGTCCAGTTCCCCATTCTCATATTTGCCCACATTACTCTACTTGAGACTGACTGCCATTCAAGAAGATTAGCCTAGTATTTTGTGTTGAATACTATGGCTACTCCTCCTTTTCCTTGATTGTCATTGCCTGAATATAACATTTTGTATTTATTGCTCAGAAAGATCTCACCAGTTTTGGTCTTTTTTGTTTCAGTCACCCCTATTATGTCGATCTGGTACTTATCTAATTCCTCAGCTAGCTCCATTTCTTTGCCATTCAGGCTTCTTACGTTGATAGTACCGATCTTTAACTCTGGTGATGTTGAGTTGGGGTTTGTTTTCGGATTTGTTCCAGTAGCTGACTTTTCGCTGTTCGCCCTGGTTCCCTGGCGAAAACAACGGGGGACTTGTTTAACCGGGCAATGCCCCAGCCGGCATGAAATTTTGTCATGTTGTACCATCATTTTTTATTTTGGTTTAACCAATAAGCATACAATTTGGTCGGCTAAATTCGAAATTGCCAGCCCATCCTCGTTCGTTCAGTATCAAAGTAGATACCCAACAGGGTGCACCATGAGAAGGTGAGGATTGGACATTAGGTCAGAAGCCCTGGTCGGTTCTCCACATTCCTTTAAAGGCTATGTGGAGGTCTCCTCTCAGTTATACAGCTTTGACCCTTAAGCATCCCATTTTCACAGGATTCTTCATTTTCACAGGATCCTTTATCATTACTTATGTAGCACACATGAATTCTTTCTGACTTAATTCTGTCTCTTTTTAGTAGAAATAATAGTTAGATCCGGCGTCCTTAATACAGATGAACTTCCTAATTGCAGTTTTCTCGAACATTCCTTTAGAACGTAAGTAGCAAATTGTTCTTTTATTTACTAAATGCTTATTTACAGTCTTAACTCTTCCAATAAAAAAAAAAAACTTAGTTCTACGATTTCCTTTTTGGAATCTACTATAAATCTTTCAATTAGTGTTTCCTCCAATATTCCGTTTAAAACGCATATAGCAATATTTTCTTTTATTCATCCATATACTTATTCCGCATTAAAACTTAATAGTTCCACGGTTCCTTTTTCGGAATATAATATTAATTTTCCTCCGACTGTCACATAAAAAAAACTTAAGTTCCTCTGAACCTAAATATCTGCTGGCCTGTGTTCTAAATTCCTTCCGAATGCTTTCCTGTTTACTCTCCCGTTGCTTTGATACCGAACTTGTCAGCTGTCAATCACACATCAAACTTCTCAGCGAGCATGCGCACTCCTTGAAAATGGCAAGCGAGAAACTAAATACTGTATAATGGCTGACACGGTTGTTTCTGTTAGCGACAAGAGAGAATGTCTTCATAAAAACACAAAACTTAATATTTTAAATTACATTAAAATTCCTGTAAGTAATACAAATATCAAATCCAGTAAGTACATCCATTTTTTAAGTTCTTTACATATCATTTTTGACAAAACAATTTCAATAACGGGGACATCGCAAGTGCCGACAATGCATGTTATGAAACTAAAACTAATAGACATTTTAACAAACAATTTGTAAAAATCTTCAGAATTTTAATTATGATTATTTTTACAAACTATCATGGATACATCCAAAGCATTCTAACCAACTAAAATGAAAAAAATATATATATAATGGTCTTATTTCACAACTAACTTTAATGTATAGGTTGAATATAAGTAGGGAATAACATACTTGGAGCAATCAAGCACGCTCTTTCAAAATAACTGTGGTAAGTTGCAATAGTGTTTCATGAAACTTGTGTTTCAGTTTGCTATATATGTGTGCGTGTACAGGGTGATGTAAAAATATACTTCTTATAGTGGGTCATGGTCAAAAAAAGTTTGATGTCAGAGGCACTTCAGAAAATTCAGCTGGAATCTTAAATACAACTTCTGCATGGCCTCACTTGAAACTAGCTACCTTCATCCACTCCACTAGGGACAAAATTCCTCTTCTCTCAGTTCCTGGTGCATACAGAGTTCCTTGTTCTTGCAAGTTGGCCTACTATGAACAGACAGGAAGATCAGCCACCATGGTTGATCTTCCTGTCTGCAGTCATGCCTTGAAGACCATGTTTTGGATACAGCTCATAGAATCAAATGGAAAAGACTACCATGCTCCATCACAGTAAATTTACAATCGAAAGATTGTTTTTAGAATCTGTAGCAGCCATCAGAAATCAGTCTAATTTGAATGAATATGATCACATATTCATTCAAATTTGTGAAATATGGGAAACACTGATACTTCGGGATCCCAGGTTATATCCTAGGCTGCCAACAGAGGGCACCCAAACTAGTTAGGACTAGTCTTTCATCCATGTTTTATTTGGTTTTCTGTTTCTCAGTGAGTGAGACTAAATACTGGAAGAATTAAATATTACTTTTAATCCTTTCTCAGTGCTTTTTGCTCCATTAAGCCTCTAACATGAGTTAAGTAGGAACACCACCAAAAAGGAAAAAAAAAAAAAAGGAACATGCAGACTTTGGGAGATAAGGGGACTACCACCTCTGTATGAACCAGCTAACACCTTAAAATCTTATAAATGTTCCACTCACACCTGAGATGAAATCTTAAAACCTTTCTAACAAAACCAGGTCTGTCTGCAGGTGCTCAGTTTATCAGATATATAGTGTCAATGTACTGAATTCCAGTTCATTACACACAATGCATGAAATTCTCTTGTGGATATCTTCAAGTATAATAGTCAAAATAACACTGAGATAATTAACTACTCTCCCCCCTCCTTAGATCCTTGGACAATGGTATAAGCAAGAAATCTTATGAAAGATGTCAGTCAAATACATGATTTAAAACTGTTGAGTTAAGATAGTTTTAAAATTATCATGCAAATGAAAAATAAAATATATTTGAAACTTACTGATTTTGTATTAACTGGATAGTCAAGGCACTCTTTCCTACACCACCAGCTAAAAATACAATTAAATCAATTTGTTATGAATCAGTCTTTCATGGTTATATATCACATATATGTATTTAAAAATATATATGATAGAAATTTAAAAATTACAGTTTTAATTAAATTTATTGATAAATTAACAGTAACAATTTAAACACATATCAGTACCCTTATTATTATTATATGGACACCTCCATTGAGTCCAAAGACTCACTGCAGAAGACCCAATCTATTATACCTCCCCTTGAACCCATTAACAGACAAAGCACTCACAACTGACTCTGGCAACCCATTCCACTACTCTTAAAGCAAAAAAATCTAGTCCTCACATCTCTATTCAACTTCCAGGGAATGATCCCTTATTCTGGTCCCTCTATCCAAGTGCTGAAACACTTCCCTTGCACCTATCCTATAAAATCCTCTAAGCAACTTAAATGTTTCTATCATATTCCCTCTTTTTCTCCTATCAACCAACTTCTACAATCCATATCCCCTCAATCTATCCTCATAGGAAACATTCCACAGGTCACTCACCTCTGAATCCTATCCACCACTTCCTCATCCCCCAAGAAACCCAGGGGACCAATGAGCATATCAAGTCCTTATAAAGAGAAATGACAATTTCCTTATCTCTACTTGTTAATGTGTTCTTCAATAGCCAAGTAATCTTATGGGCTACCTTAGCAATATGTCCTCTAAACTTGAACACTCAGTCTACAACCACCCCTAAATCTCTAGCTTCTGTTTCTAAATCTATTTCCTGAAGTACAGTGCCAATGTGATACATAGATTGTAATCTATTTATCGCAAAAAATGCATAACTTTACATTTCTCATATAAACAATTTAAATTCCTTCTTAATATTTTAATTTTTCCTATGATTCTACTATTCATGTCACATGTTCACTCTCCCTCCCTATCCCTCAGTTTCATTTCCCATTTTATAGATTTAACTATTATGAGGGAGTTTTTAACTCCCTCAATGAGCAGACATGCAATGTGAGAGAGATGGATTCTTGGACACATGCATAATCAAATATGCAGTTACCATGCAATGATATTGCCACAGCAGTTTCCCTACATATCATACTACTTAGACTCCCTCTATACATGATCTGAGAAGTGTAAGTGGTTTATATGAGAAATGTAAGTGGTATAGAGATTTATCTGCCAGCTAATGAGAAAGCTTCTTGATGCATTAACATCAGGTGTGCTGTCTAGTGGCCAGCCTACATAAATGCTTTACTACTACATAGATGGTAGCAATGCATCCTCAGAATTATCCTTGAAGAGTAAAACTAACACTGCATGTATTTGAAAGACAGTAGCCAAACATGGCATCATCCTTCAGACCTCCAAGAGTCTAAGTCGGTGTTCTCTCAGAGCATACAGATAATAATTTGTATCAAATCTAGCTTCTACTAAAAATACCTTTCATAAATGGGGAATATACTATTTGGAGAAACTATGTGTATGAATGAGGACAGTATCACTTTTGAGGACTGACTCACCAGTTATTACATCTAGAAAAGGCATTAATTTTTCTGTATTTAACCCAGCATTAGTAAGGTGGGGGTGTCACAGGCCCCAAAGATAGAAATAAATAACTGTGACATCGCCACCTTACTAAAGCCGAGTTAATAATTATTAAATTTATTTTCTGACATGAGTAAACAGTGTCAAGTTATTTCTTGTACAGATTTAAAAAAAAAATTTTTTTATTAAACTATTGTGCATGTAACCATTCAGTGTCATATTTCCATTAAGATAATTTAGAAAAATTTTTAATAGGTACTGCAAAAAAATTGTATAGGGTTCCATAGTCACAAAAAGTTTAAGAAACACTGGTCTAAGGGGTTATTTTGCCAGACAATAAGGCTCCTGATCTTAGTTTTGAATCTCTCAATTTCCTTGTTCAGGATGGTTAGTTGGCATTTTTCTTCTACTTCTCACTCTTCCTTGGGGAAATTTCTATATGTAACAAAGAACAAAAGTTAACACTAATCCTGAGTCTTGCTGCGCCAAATTAACATTAACACATCTAACAATGCAGAAAGTGACATGCCTACAACGATAGCAAAGGCTATTCACATGCCTGAAAGGAACATAAGAAATTATTATTACGTAACACCTACAGGGAGTCCAAAGACTCATCAAGGGAGGGCACCTACTCTACAACTGTCTGTCTTCACCACTCAATTCACCAACTACAACGAACCACAACTAAGCCAATGCCATCTACCACCAACCACCACTAGTATTTTCACAGACAATCACAAACATCCATGCGTGTTTGTGATTCAAATCTACAATGGGATTCGAACCTGCAGCCTTTCAGCTGGAGAGCGGATACGTTAACCACTGACATTCAAAAATTCTAATGAAGTGTATTTTAGAATGTATGTTGTCTTAATGCACTTTGGCCATATGACCAACAAAATATACATCCAGAACATTAGTGCATTTAGACAGCATAATTCTAAAATACACTTTACAGAAAAGAAAGAAAAAATAGCTATCTGCATTTCTCATACTATATCCAGTTTTTGTATCCTTCAACCTTTATGAAAATGGTTAGATTTTTTCTGTTAGAGAAAGCCAATGCACACGACACAAAATGGAAAAGTATTATGACCAAAGATCTCCAGGATACCATATATCACCCTCAACAGCAAATATATCTTCTCTTAAACTTGTTCATACTACTTCAACTAACAAACCTTTCCACTTGCTCATTGTGGTGAGAGAAAAATCGAGCTCTCACTTATTTGACTGTGTGCAAACTTGATTTCAACAGATGCTCCCTTGTACTCTTCCACCTTCTATATAATGAAAAATTTTATCAACCAATGTCCCATGACACCCTTTCAGAAGTTATCTATCATATCATCTCACTTTCCCCTTTCTACAATTTCTGCAATTCACATACTCTCAACCTCTCCTCATAACCCATTTTAAATTATTTTGGTTGTATACTCTTCTTGATCCCATTCCACAGCTTCTTTATCCTCTAACCAAGGAGACCAAATATACAGATGCGATTGTATCAGTCTTGTAAAGAGGCAAAATATCTTCCTTATGTTTGTTTCAACATCACAATTATCCTCTGAGTTGTATTTGCAATTTTGCTATGTGACCTTTGAACTTCTAATTCTTATCTACCAATATACCAAGATCCCTTGCCTCCTCAGTTTCTCTAAGCATGCCACCATGAATATAACTTGCCATAATCTCAGTATAAGTGCAAAGTTATGCAAAAGCGCCTAATTTTATGCTTACTAACATTGAACTGAGGTCAATATTATTTGCCCAAATTTCCAACTTATTCAAAATCATTCTGTAAGTGCTGTATATCAGTAACATCTCTCATTGCCCTACCTATCTTAGCATGATCATCAAGCAACTGAACATTTTTTGTCAGGTCCTTCACAATATTAGTAACATACAGATTAATCAACAATGATCCAAGGACTGATCTCCGAGGCACACCACTGGTCACCTGAAATCTGGCAGATTTGCCCCTTATCAATATACCACTTTCTGAACCTATCCTTCAGTCATTAATTTATCTATGTCAGTAGTTTTTATTCTAATAACATTATCCAGTTTATGCAAAGAGCCTTTCATGTAGAATACTATCAACTGTCTTAGCAAAGTCCAACAGTATCATAGTATATCCATTCGCTTCATCCAAACTCAGTCTTAACATTATAAAAAAAAAGCAAATTTCTCAGACATGATCTCCCATTAGTAAACCCATGATGTTCCATGCAAGGTATAGCTCGTCTTTCAACCAATTTCCATAATTAAGTTCTTACTAACATCTATTTATACATCTATAGTTGACAGTACAGACTTTGTACCATCCTTGTGCAATATGTTATCATGCATTACACTCCTTCCATTCTTGTGGGATCTTTCCTAAGCTCAGACTAAAATTATACAAAACAGGTCAAGGGCCTAGTCAATTTGAAGTCTGACCACTGTCACCAATTGGTGACAGTGGTCATGGATATATACGGATCATTCCAAGACCCTTCTGAGGTTTTATAATCAAACCTAACACTTTTTGGCCTTGAGTTCTTCCTTTCACCACATGCTATCTCTCCATCTGACTCTGACAGCTAGGTTTAACTAATGCCTGCAATCTTAGGCCAGAACATACTCACCAAAGCAAGAAACTCAGCCTTTTTATTCCAGATGCTTCTAGCATTTGAGTAGACATAAGTTAGTTATTACCTTCTTTGTATACCTACATCTAGTCTGCTTGGTCTAGTTGGGCAACTTTCTCTTTTCCATCCCCAGACACTCAAAGCATGCAGGTCCATTCAAATTCATAACTATGCTCAATGGTATTCCTATCATTATGGATGAATAATTCAAACATCATATTTTATTGTGCTTTACAAATGTAACATTTAATGCTCCAGAGATTCTGTGAATGAGGAATATGTTAAGTTAATGTCCAGTATATTTACCATATGAGACAAACTAAAGATATTCTGGATATCAGGAGTAACTGCTATGAAAGACTTAAATAAACAAACACATAGGAAATTGATAGAAAATACACTAATCAGAGTACATATCAATATGTGAGATTAAAAACAAAAGACAAACAACTGACTGAACCAGACTGAAAGGTCGAAAGGCAGCTTGAATAGATATTATTATTATACAGGAACTTCCATGGAGTCTGAAGACTCATCGTGAGAGACCCAATCTATACACACAATCTATCACATCTCTCTCCTTGAATCCATTAACAGACAAAGCACTCACAACTGACTCTGGCAACCCATTCCACTCATTCACAACTCTCAAAGCAAAAAATCTAGTCCTCACATCCTTACTAACCACACCTTTATTCTACTTCCAGCCATGACACCTTGTTCTGGTCCCTCTATCCAAGAGCTGAAACATTTCCCTTACAGCTATCTTATAAAACCCTTTAAGCAACTTAAATGTTATCATATTCCCTCTTTTACTCCTATCAAGAAACTTCTGCAATACACAATCTATACTTCAATACTTCAATCTATCTTCATAGGGAACATTCCACATGCCACTCACCATCTTGTCACTTGTCTCTGAATTCTCACCCCAAGAAACCATACTTGAGCACAGTAATCCAGATGTGAGCATGTAAAGTCCTCATAAAGAGGAATGACAACTTCCTTATCTCTACTTGTTAATGTATTCTTCAATAGCCAAGTAATATTATGGGCTACCTTAGCAATATGTCCTCTAAACTAACTCTCAGTCTACCACCACTACCCCTAAATCTCTAACTTTATCTATTTTCTGGAGTACAGTGCCATCAATAGATGTAGATACACAGCTTATAATCTACATCTACAAGGGTTGTTTGAAAAGTGTCTGCACGGATAGCCTAGTGGCTTTGCACTTCGCAACCATATGCCTGGGGGAAGGAGTGTCCTAGGTTCGATTCCCGTCAATGATGTGAGGAGCTCAAGGATCTTCCTCAGCTATAGCAAAGTTAGCCAGTCTTGGGTGTGGACAGCAGGGTTTTTTCTGCCAGTTTATCTGGTGTTTTTCATCCCGCAAGCAGGCAAACGGGTCCGAGGACACACACAGATTACAGTCAGGAATAATGACCCAGCGATAGGTCTGATTCGTCAGCCTATGCCGGTTTCGTTGCTGGATAAAATTTGGGGGGACTAGATGGTACCGTGAACTCTCGTATAAAAGGGGGAATGCTGTATCATCACAAGGAATTAATTAGTTTGAAAAGTTTGATAAATTTCCAATAGACTGCGACAGAATTCGTTCATTCATACCAGTGTCAGCAAGATCATCATTTTCATGACCCCTGACAAAATTTTAGTCACGTGCGACATGTAGTTCTGGTTTGGCAAACATTTAAAATGACCATGTTTGAATTTTTCATAAAAATGGAGAAAAACAAGTTTCATGCAGTGATAAAACACTTTCATTTGAAGAAGTGAACGGCTGTACAGATCAAAGCTAAGTTAGATGCAGTTCATGGGGAATCTGTACCAGTATTAAAGACTATTCATTTTTGGATAAATGAGTTTACACGTGGTCATAAATCCATTGAAGATGAAGTGCACTCCAGAACCTGACCGAGGTCACTACAAAGGAAATGAGTGACAAAATCCATGGTATCATTATGGAAGACCACCGAGTGAAAGTGTGTGAGATTGCAGGCATCTCAATTGAACGGGTGTATAATATCCTGCACAAAAAATTGCCAATGAAAAAGCTGTGTGCGCGATGGGTGCTTGGATTATTGACTGTCGATCAAAAATGCAACCATTTCAATGCAGTATTTGGTGATGTTTAATCGCAATTCACAGGATTTTTTGCATTAATTCGTGACTGTAGATGAAACTTGGATCCACCACTACACACCTGAGTCCAAGCAGCAGTCAAAACAGTGGACAATGCCTGGTGAAAGAGCACTGAAAAAAGCGAAGACCGTTTTGTCAGCTGGGAAGGTGATGGCCACTGTTTTTTGGGATTCCCAAGGAATTATCATGATAGGCTATTTGGAAAAGGGTAAGACAATAATAGGAGTCTATTATGAGTCATTGTTGGACCGTTTAAAAGAAGAACTGAAGAAAAAACGGCCAAGATTAGAGAACAAAAAAGCGCTCTTTCATCAAGACAATGCACCATCCCACACATCGGCCATCGCAATGGCAAAATTATTATTATTATTACAGGCAACTCCAAGGAGTCCTTAGACTCATCGAGGGAGGCCCAAATCATGTTCATCACAACTATTTGACATTCACACAGTATCTATCATACCTTGCCTTAAACTCATTCACTGTCACAGCACCCACTACAGACTCTGGCAGCTTATTCCACTCATTCACCACTCTAAAAGTAAAGAACCCAGCTCTAACACCCGTACTAACCACACTCTTGCCCAGCTTCCATAGATGTCCCCTAGTCTTCCTACCACCATCACTGCTCTCAAAAATATCTTCTGAATTAATCTTATAGAAACCCTTCAGTAATTTGAATGTCTCAATCATATCACCCCTCCTCTGCCTATCAACCAATTTCTGCAACCCAAAAATCCTCAACCTGTTCTCATAAGGTTCATTCCACAGACCTGCTATCATCTTGGTCACTCGCCTCTAGACCCTCTCAACCTCCTCCCCTTCAAGAAGAAACCTAGGTGACCAAATCTAGGCACAGTCGTCGAGATGGGGTCTTATCAAGGCTCGATACAGAGGAACAATAACACTTGACTCTGCTCGTCAAAGTATTCTTCAGCAACCAAGTGATTTGATGAGCTGATTTGGCCACTTTTGCAATGTGCCCCCTAAACTTCAACTCCTTATCCACCAACACTCCTAAATCTCTTGCCTCATCAATTTACTGGAGTACAGTTCCACCAATGTAGTAAACTGCTGCTAATCTTTTCACCCCAAAATGTATAACCTTACATTTTGCCACATTAAATTGACATCCATTCTCCTTAGCCCAGACCTCCAATCCATCCAAATCATCCTACAAAATTTTGACATCATCTGCATTCACTATTGCCCTACCCAACTTCGCATCATCTGCGAACAAATGAACTGTTCCTCTCAGATCCTTTCCTATTTAATTAATGAACAAATTAAACAGCAGTGGTCCAAGAACAGATCCTTGTGGCACACCACTGGTCACAGGCAGTCTTTTGGACTCTACTCCTGAATAAACCACTCTCTGATATTTCTCTGTCAACCACCCTCTTATCCATCTCGCCAATCCTATTTCCATCCCCCATATGCTGCATTTACTGATTAGAATTCCATGTGGTATCCTGTCAAAGTCCTTAGCAAGGTCCAGTAGAATCACTGTAAACCCCAGCCATCACTGTGGTATAATATGTGAGCATGTTACTGAGGCATGACCTACCCTTCACAAAACCATGCTGTCACCGATACAGTATCCCATTTTCATCTATCCAATCTTGTATTTTCCTCTTGACTATTTTCTCCAAAACCTTGATGATTCCTGTTATGCTGATTGGCCGGTAATTTTCAACAGCAGCCTTGGAACCACCTTTATGCAGCAAAGTCTATTATGCGTCATTGTTGGACCATTTAAAAGAAGAACCGAAGAAAAAACGGCCAAGAATTGCAAGAAATGAGATTCAAATTGGCTCCACATCCACTGTATTTTCCAGTGGACTTAAAAATCTGGCTCCGTGGGAAAAAATTTTTCTTCGGGCGAGGATGTCATCAAAGCTATCAATGACTATTTTGCACAATTTGACAAATCCTGCTTTTTAGATGGGATGAAAAAAACTCGCTAGACCAGATGTGTAGACTTCAATAGAGACTATGTTGAGAAATAAAGGTGATTTTTTCCAAAAAAAAGTGTTTAACTTTTTTTTTACTAAACGTTTCAAACAATCGTCATATTTATCCCAAAATACAAACTTTACATTTCTTGACATTACACTGACACCAACTGTAATTTTTGAAGTCGGGAAACACGGTTTTGTCACACTTTCATTAAGTACTCCCCTGATCATTGAGTCTCCATACATAACTTTCTCCTTAACTTGTTTGCTCAGTTGGTCTTTATTATTCCTTCAGATCACATGCTTCCTTTTTTCAGCCCTGCTTAACTCTTGTCGCTTCTGCAATTTTTCAATTTCCTGCTTTGTCTTATGCAGGATAACATTTAAGCATGCTATTTCTTTATTAATATCCATTTTGTTTTGTATTTCCAGGACCACACTTTTGTCATTAATAACATCATTTTCCATCTTACTGTCGGTATTTGTTGGGTTCTCGTCACCTAACAGACACTCATTTTTTTAAACACTTAATACATACTCTCTCTCTCCAGTTCCAATTTCCTCCCACATATTCTTTAATTTTCTCAATGAATACATTTCACAAACACTGCAATGAATAAAATCCTGCAAATTCAAATTGCCGAACAGCATGGTCTTTGCTACCATTGTTCATCACATTGGTGCCATGCTGACAATATCACAAAAATTGTTATAAAGATACTAATACTTTAAAAACATGAAAATCTACACTAATACACTAACACATTAATTTTCTAAGTAAAAAAAAAAAAAAAAACACTAATTTTACAAGAGTGCTAAATTACATGACCACTCACAACGTAACCTTGAACCAATCTCGCACTTGATATTGAACCAGAAATGCTGAAATACGGAGGTGTAAAGTATTACAGTTGCTATTTTGCATACGTATGGACTAGTCAGAAGTGCAAATTCTGAATGATAGAGAAGAGCTCATAGTTCTCATCTATAAAAAGGAAAAGAAAATTCAATATGAGAATTATAGAGAAATTCTCTACCAAGCATTGCAAGATGAAAACATGCTTGAGAACAGGACTAAGGAAAATTGGAGTAGTAACTTAAACCCAGCTTGAGTTCAAGTCAAATATGGAGTGTCAGGATCACATTTTCACTTTATGACAAACAGTTGAGAAATTTTCTCCCATATAAGTATCCCACACAGTAGAGGTAGAAGAATCTACAAGCATAGTGAACAGTTTCCGCAATACTATTGAGGAAAGAAGAAGAAGAAATCTATTGATATTTTTCTTGAAACCTAACAGATTGTAATTTGCAAGTACTTCATGAGAAATGAGGCTGGTCCAGAGAATTGAATTAAGCTGAATAAAAAGAGGAAAAGGAGAAGCAGGTTGTTTGGTGTCTTTCTTTACAGTTTAGTTGTCCATCAGTAAGCAGAAGAATGATGTTTGCCATTCACTGGAGCAGTGACCATGAAAGTAGTATCTTTAGATGACACAAAGCTGAAGTAATGAGACAAACAGTTCTCCTCTAGACAGGATCAAGAATTTTTATGGAAGTTATAAGCACACTACCAAAAGATGAGAATAGTATTCCATGGATGAATCAATTTGGGATTTGTATAGCATAAGAAGTTGGGCAGATGAAAAATAGCATCCTGAGTTTTTCAGAAAAGAATACCTAGCTAGTTTTTTTAGAGGCAGGTGAAGCTATTGATGTAATGTGTTTATACTAGGAGAGGATGGAGTGAATGTCAGTCCAAAGTGAGAGGTCTGATCCTGTCTGGGTTCATCTTCACTCTTACTCATCATGTAAACAAATCCACTGCAAGTCTCCTGGATTCTTTAATTAAACTAACAGCTATAACAAATTTCACATGAAAAATTTGTAATAAACAAAACCCATGAAGATTGAATGCAGTTAAGTGTTCCTGCCAATGGAGAACCTATGGAACAAGTAAAATATTTTAGCACTGCAATTTTTTTTAGTGAAGATGGTAATTTATACATAAAAAGACAATAGAATATGCAAAGCTGGTGGACCACAATCTAGGTGAAGTCAGAAATAAGACCTAACGATACTGGAGTGCTGATAAATTATAATCTAATTTGGAGGAAAATTGTTGATAGGGCAAAAATAAAAATGTGTGGTACTGTCACTTATATATACAGTAATACTCCAATAACCTAATGATGCTTCATTTTACAATGATTCACTCACAGGACACCTTTCAATTATGAAAAATGTTCATTTATATGATGCCACATTCATTCATACGATGGTTTTAGCACATGACACTCCACGCATCACTCAATGCACAGGATTCGTGAATGTAGTTTATTAGTGTTGTTGCTTGCTATATCTCTGTGATTTGGTGTTTCACTGTGAATTATAAACTATTTATAACAATAAGTTTATTTTTTGTTAATAATGGCAGATAAAATTCAATGTAAGGGTACCAATGCTCCAGTGAAAAGAAGACAAATAAATGTATAATCTACTGTTTCTAGAGTTGTTAAAAAAAATTTCTATGTGAAGTGAAAAGTGCTACATGTTAATACTACAGTTATCTGTAAATGTGACAAACTTGATGAAAAACTTAATGGTGTAGACTGACAACCAAACTGGTTGGCATGTTTCATTATGCCCAGCGATTTAAAATACTTTTGTTTGCTAAAATTACTCTAAATTTTTCATTTGCATATCTAACAAATAAATGCTATATGTTACTTATGCATATGACTGCTTAAAAAACATTATTAAACCACTATATGTCTACAAGTAAATAAAATAAAAATAAATAAGTTGTTCAATACCACACAAGTTATTCAATACCAGTCAACCTGAATTCCTGATAATCCTCATTCTCTCTCTCTGTCCTGGACATTTTCATGCTCAGTTCTCCCTCCAAATATACTGCATATGTTAGCTCTCCTCTTGGTCAGTCTGATCATGACCTTAGCTGCATTTCCTTTTCTACAGTCATCCTTTTCCCAGCCATTCTCAGCCTCGTGTTCTGTGACTACAGCAGTGCCAGATGGGATGATGTTCAGGATTTTGCAACTCGTTGCCATAGTCTGATTCTTGCTTCCACTCTTCTGATCATGGCACTTGTTCTTACCTAATAGCAGAAATTATTCTTGCTGGAATGAGTGTTTTTGATCTCCACTCTTGACCCTTGTCTAAGTCCTGGTTCTATAGAGCAGATGTACTAAAATGGCCAGGGATTCAGCACTGATCAATGGCTCAGATTAAGAGTTTCAGCCTCTCAGCAATATAATAAAAAAAAAAAATAATCAACAAACCCAAAGCAAGCTTTCTGGGGACAATATGCACTTTGTGCATATTGTCCATATGCAATATTGACAATATGCAATTTGTCTCCTGTTCAAATGGCAGTCAAGACTTCTGGTCCCTTGATGAGTCTATAGGGTATGGCTTCTATCCTTACATGTTTCTGCATCTAACATCCAGTTGGTACAGCAGTCACATCTCCTAAAGATGGGACACACCTAATGGCATCAGTTTTCTCCTCCAACTCCTATATAGCTGACCAAGGCTGATCTGTTCCATAAGCCATCCATATGTGCCTCCTGTGAAATTTTGCCAGGGAGACAGAAAAATACTCAATAGCTTTGATACTAATAAGTCTCCTGACCTTGATAGTATTCCTCCAGTTGTATTGGAAACTTGTGCTCCAGAATCACACCCATCTTGTATCCCCCTCTATAAGCTGCCAGATAGCAAGATATCATACTTATCTGGCAGCTTGGGGGGGGGGGGGATAGGATCTTATCCAGCTTATTCCCAAAAAAGGAAGAAAAGTCAACTATCCAACTACTGTCCTATTGCTTTGATCTTAGCACTCTCCAAAATAATGGAAGTTATTAACAGCCAACTGCTTCACTACTTAAAGACTCGGCAACTACTTGATCACCAATATGGATTCTGCCGTTCTAGTTCCACAACAGATCTACTAGCCAACCTCACCACAGCTCAGGTTTACACTCTTAATATTTCAGAACATTTGATCAAGTCTGGCCTTGTGGCTGTCTTACCAAGCTACCATTCTTATGGTATTCCTCCTTCCCCTCTGTGAATCGATTACCAGCTTCTCCAGTCATACATTGAGGGTCATGGTGGATTGTTTCCTTTCAGATTTTTCAATCAGTGCTCTATACTTTCACTTGTGCTCTTGCTCCTATACATGAATGATCTCTTTCTGACATCCAATCCTATTTATAGCTTTCCTGATGACAGTATTCTTCACTCTTTCTTTTTCATTTTCTAAACCTTGTAATGCTCTTCTTTAAGATATTCTTTAGCCAATGTGCCTTGGACTCTTGATTTCTTTGCCATTCTCAGGTAAGAATAACTTGGTGAACTTCAATGCCACAGTCCTGTCTTATTTCTGGGGAGGAGCAGGAATGCCTCACTCAGTTTTCTCCTCTTGGTTCAACTGTTGCATCTAACCTATCTGGGCATAAGCACATTAGATCTATAGCCTCTTTAACCTCAAAAAGGGTTGGTGTTCTTTTTCATTCCAAACAGTACTCTGGGCTCAACTCCTGACACTTTACGAAGCTCAAATCCACCTGACTATACTGTTGTCGCATTTTAGGTGGTGCACCTAAGACATACCCCAGAATGCTTCCCTGTGCCTTCCTCTCAAGCAGCTGCTGGTCAACTCTTATACAGATCAATTACAAACTCAATGAACCAATTTCTCATCCTCTGCTTTCCTTTCTTATACCATTGCTCTTTAGAAGTCCTCCACACTGTTTTCTCCAATAATTATAATCCTCAAGTCTTCAAGAACAAAAAATTTCTTTCTTCTTTCTAGCCCTATGTCCAAACACTGCACTGCTGTGTCATAAGAACCTCCATGTGTGCTGATTATATGTATAGAAAAACCTTGAAGGTACATATCAGGAAATTGATGAGGAGGCTGTTAGTTGAACAAAATAAAAATTACTTAAGATCTATTCGTTTCATGTGTATTACTGCATTTATTCAGGAAAAAGTGAAATCAGATAACAGTTTACAACAGGCAAGCTAATGATATCAGATAGCATAGAAGACTTAAAATTGATCGAACATGCCATGCATGCTAGATTCATGATGTATATTTTATCTAGCATTATAATGCATAACAATGCCTGAAATCTGGGTGTACAGTTTTTGAAAACCACACCTGATGGATATTTTTTTCTCCACTGACTGTTTCAAAGCATTTTCAACTAAATAGGATTTCTTACTATTTGCAATAATTCCTTCAATGACATGACAAAAGAATTATTATCTATCTATATGTTCACTGGACATCCACAGATGCTGTATGGTCACTCCAATGCTCAGTGATGTGCCACAGTAGGCCTCGCCATGTAGTCCTGTTGTTTGCTTTTCTGGAGACTTCAACTCTCTGAAGATTAGTTGCTCCACACACACCATCCACCTCATTGATGGTCTACCCCTTCCTCTTATTCCAGGAACTTTACCTGCTATTACTGTTCTGAGAAGTCCCCCTTCCATCCTTTCAATGTGTCCAAAATATTTTAACTTTCTTTTGTCAATATCCTTAAGGAACCATAAAGTTCTACTGATCTTTTCTAACACCCAATCATTTGTATGGGTAGCAAACAAATGAATGGGTGTCAATGTTATGCTTTCTTAATGTTATGCATTAAGAAAAGGATAAGCAGATATCCTTTTCTTATCTGACTTCTTTAGGTTCCAAGTCTCACATCCATAAGTCGCTGTTGGAAAAACAACTGCATCCAAAATCCTCAACTTTGTTCCCATGGAGATAGATCCATCCTTCCAGATTTTAGACAAGTCTCTAACTGTTGTTTTAGCCATTCCTAACCTCCTGATGTCTTCTGAACAGCAATTCTTCACATTAATAATGGATCCCAGGTACTCAAATTGCTGACTTTCTCAATTCTTTTTCCATTAAGGTAAACTTGTTTCTTAAGCTTCTCTGTTTGTATTTCATTTGAGTGTCTTGCTAGGATTTAGTTGAAATCCTCTGTTATTACTGATCTTGTTAATTATGTCAAAAATTTGTCCTAGTTCTTCCATGTCATTACAAAGGAGTACTGTATCATCAGCATATCTCAGATTACTGATCAATCTACCTCCTATCCTAACTCCTGTCTTGAGCTTATCCAATGCTTCACACATGACATCCTCTGTATATATGCTAAACAAGTGAGGAGAAAGTACATATCCTTGCCTTACTCCTTTTCCAACCCAAAGCCAATCAGTCAATCCAACATTTGTTCTTACTGTGGCTTCTTGCTCCCTGTTCAAGTTGGAAAAATTATTGGAAGTGATTATTAAATCACTTTATAGGATGTAAATCCCATTGTAGGATGTAAAGAACCTTTAAGGGTTTTTTTTTAAATAGTATATGTGGTAAATACACCACACTAACAAATATAACAGCTTATTCTAACTATACTCATACTATATATCTCTTTTTTTTTTTTTGCTTGTTTGAGACATTTTACCTGGGGTGTACATACAGAAAAATCATTATCATTATTATTATTATGATGATGATAATAACTGACACCTCCAGGGAGTCCCAGACTCATCGAGGGAGGGCATCTACTCTACAACTCTCCGTCTCCATCACTCAATCTACTAACTACAGCGAACCACATCATCATCATCTACACCAACGCCATCTACTGCCTACCACCACCACCACCACCACTACTAGTATTTTCACAGACAATCACAAACATCCATGCCCATGGCAGGATTCGAACCCGCAGACTTTGGGTTGGAGAGCAGATATGCTAACCACTCGGCCAATCAGGCCAGCAAAAACAAAATTTTTAGCAATGAGTGGTTTCGATCCACGGACCTCTGGGTTATGGACTCAGCACACTTCCACTGTGCCACTCTGCTTTGCATTCATCATGGATAACAAGAAATCACATCACTAAATAATCACACCAACAAAGTACACTGAATGCTCCTTTACAACAAGAAACACATTTGCCATGTGTTTCAAACTCCTTAGTGAACACCAGATGAGTCAGAGGGATTATATCCACTTTTATGAACCAAAGATTCTGTATAAATGATAGGTGTTATTTTAATAATCACTTGGTAAATCAAAGAATCATGCATGAGATCACAGATGGACAAATAGTGTAAGTTGTTATCACAATCCCCACACATGAAACAATAATGCTCCATCCTTAGTAAAGTCTCCTAGTGTCTCCGTAGCATAAACGAAAGAATAATGATATGATGCATTCATCGAATGAAAAAGGCCTAAGTTCGATTCTCATTGTGATGAGAGGAAGTTTTATGTTTTTTTTCAACTGAAGGTGAGTTAGCTGATCTCATATGGAGATCAGCTAACTCAGACAAATTAGCCTTGAGAATACATGCAATTTACAGACAAAAAAATACTAGTGGTAGTGTGCACTAGATGGCATTGATGTAGATGATGATGATGGTAGTGGCAGTTCGCTGTAGTTGGTGGATTAAGTGGAGAAGACAGCTGTACAGTAGATGCCCTCCCTCAAGTCTTTGGACTCTTTGGAGGTGTGATGTAATAATTAGTAAATAGCAGGGAGAATCTCTTTTTATTATTATTTAGCAATAGCAAATGACACCATTTTTATCCAATATTTTTTAATGGAAAGCAAGGAAGAAAAAAGTTGCTAAGCAATGACCTTACACTTCATCAGTAACAAAGGGATTAAAGAAATTCATTAATCAAAATACTGCCAAAATTAAATGTGTTTGTAGATGAATGCATCTGCCTGCATATGTGTAGGTTTCCTGTAAATTGTGAATGCCAAGGATCCATCAAATTGGCATGTAATTAAAATGTCCAAGGAAGGGGAGTGTTGTGTTCTTCTTTCTACAAGGTGACCCATGTGGCCAAATGGGGAGCATATCAACACAGCACATGTAAGTCAGTGTGATTAAAGCTTAATTTTCAGAGGCTTCCACTGAAATAGTTGGGTAGGGAGGGAGAAAGAGACTTAATGGCTATCCCCTCTTTTTTTTTTTTTTTTTTTTTCGTTTTCCTTGCCAAATGACACAGTTCATAATGAACTTAAACAAGGCTGAAACAAGGATCCTCTCTACTTCCTTCCCATCACCAAGAAACCCCAGATTTGTGCACAGTAGTCAAGATGGAGTCTTATCAAGTCTCAATAAAGAGCAACAATAACCTGCTTTTCTCTGCTCGTCAACATATTCTTCAAGTAACCAAATGATCTGATGAGCTGCTTTAGCCACTTTTGCTATGTGCCACCTAAATTTTAACTCCCTATCCACGAACACTCCCAAGTCTCTGGCTTTGTCAATTTCCTGGAGTATGGTTCCACCAATGTGGTATACTGCTGATAATCTTTTCACCCCAAAATACAAAACCTTACCCTTTGCCACATTAAATTGGCATCATTCTTCTCAGCCCAGTCTGCCAATCTATCCAAATCATCCTGCAAAATTTTGACATCATGTGTATTCACTGTTGCTCTACTCAAATTCATCAACAAATAACTGAATAGTTCCTCTCAGATCCTTATCTACATCATTAATGAACAAATTAAACAGCAGTGGTCCATGAACAGAACCCTCAGAGCTGTCACTGTATTATAAAATGTGAGCAAGTTACTGAGGTGTGATCTATCTTCATAAAACCATGCTGCCCCCTATATAATATCCTATTTCCATCTATCCATTCCTGTATTTTGCTCCTGCCAACTTCTCCAATACTTTGACTACTCCTGATATGCTGATTGGTCAGTAATTTGCTACAGCAGACTTGGAGCCTCCTTTATGCAATGGAACTATTTCCCCTCTTTTTACCCCCTTGGAACTAACCCAGAGCTGAGACTTTGATTAAACAATATGGTCAAGGGCACTGACAATTCCTTTGCTGCTTCTCGTAAGACCCGAGCTGGTATACAATCCAATCCCACAGATGTATTCACATTAAGGTTCTGTAATATGTTATTCACCTCCATTTCATTCACCTTAGTTCCTGTATAAGCCATCAGTTCACTCATTCCTGCAATATCACAGCCTAGATGACATACTCTTGCAAAGTGTTCACTTAGTAATTCTACTATTTCGAATGATTCAGTTACCTTCCTACCATCAGCATTCCTTAAAATCGTTCTGCCGTATACATTTTTTCTTTTACTTGCAGCATATCGAAAGAACAGTCTGGGATTCTCTTTGGCCTGCGTTACTAACTTACTTTCATAATCTGCTTTCACTTTTCTTACCACACTAGTTACCCTTCTGGCCTGTGCCTTGTACTGTTCATGTGCCTGCAGGTCACCTTTCTCCTTAAATTCTCTTCACAATTGTTTCTTTTTTTTTTTTTTTTTTCTTTTTTGCAATTCCAGCTTAATGGTGTTATTCATCCATTTAACTCCCACTTGATTTACTCTCCTGACTCAAGATGTACAGTCAGCTATTACCTCCCTCAAACACTCCTTTACCACTTTCCATTCCCTATCAGCATCTAGCACTTGCAGTTTTACATACCATGCCATGCCACTGATCTAAGCAATCTCGTAAGCTTGTCATACTTGCCAATCCAGTAATTCCACATATACCCTGTCTTAACTGAAAATTCCACACATCAGCTACCTTCCAGGTAAAGATCATTCTCCGGCCATAGATCGTTACCCTCACTACTAATTCTCACCAATTGTGGTAATGTGGTCATATTTATTATAGACAAATTCTCAGATGCAATTACTAGATTGAGCATTCTCGAACCCCATAGTACATTCCATTATATTATCTGTCTCAGATAATTAACCCTTAGTAACTGCATAAAATCCATTTCCTTCCTCCCATGTGTCCTCTGCTCCCTCCAATCAATGTTATCATAGTCAAAAACTTCTCCCCATAATAATTACCTGTCCTCCAATCATTGAGTCTATTTGCTGATACATACTATCTCCATCTTTTCCATTCCCTGGTGTATAGCAGCACCCAACTGTATATTTTGTTCTGCTGGCCTCATTCTCACACCAGATAGCCTCAAATGTGCTATTTTCACTGTCATGCAGTTGAACTTCTACTCTCTTTGGTTGCAGTTCACTGGCTATCATTAATAACACCCCTCTCACCATTCTTTTCTCTCTATCCTTCCTGAACACACTATACCCTTCACATTCTATCCCACTAACTATATCATCTTCTGTTAGCCATGTCCCACTAATGCCAATAACCTTTGGCCGACCCACCCAAGGCCAAAAAATTCCGCCTGCTTGTTCCTCCTGGCATAAAGTGTAAAAGCCCCCTAGGCCCACTCTTACACTAACTATCCCAGTCTGGTTTGTTACCATTAGTAACAACTCAGGCATATTATACACATTCTTACACTTAACTGCTTCACAGAGTCTGCATATCCACTTAACAGCTACCCTCTAGTTTCCATGATTCTGTAATCCACTTTCACTTCATTCAACAAGTTTTCCAGTCTCCGAACAGCAAATCCCACTATTATGGCCCCTCCTTCTCAGCTCTACTCTGTCATACTGTGGCAACAGACTCCCTATCTTAACTCTCTCTTTTCTTTTGATACTTCCAGTAATTCTTTCAAGTCCTCTCTCTCTCTCTCGATCATGCCATACTTTTCTCCTATTAAATCATTCGTTCCAGCCACTACAATCATTTCTTTCACCCTACGCTTCTGTGCTCTAATAGCCTCACTAACATCATTAATTTTTGCACCTGGAAAGCACAATTTGAGTGACAAAGCTAGTGAAAGGTGTGTGGAATGCTTCCTATGATGACAGACTGAAGGTATGTGAATTACAATTTAGTTGACAGGCAGAGGAGAAGGTTTGGTTTGGTTTATTTAGGTTTATGGATGAAGCAACTCAGGCTACAAGGAAAGTGTATTATGTATGTTTTAATGGCCTATTTGAATGTTCTTCTGAAGGACAAAAAACCATCTACCTCTGACTAACTCACCCTCAATTGAAAAGCTCTGATAAAAGGTTCTTTGCATCGTAGATGGGATTCGAACCCAGGTCTTTCCAACCAAAGGGCATTGTCGAAACTGACTGAGCTATAGAGGCTCTGTAGAGGAAAGGGGACATGATAGAAACTAAAGTTACTAAAGGGATTCTATAAGATTGATACAAAAGAAATTTTTTAATACATAAAGAGTAGGGGAGAACAAGGGACCACCCCCTGGAAGTTGTGTACGAGGGAGTAGTAAAGGGTTGAAGACTAGGTACCTTTACTTGGAGAGTGGTGAATGAGTGGAATGGATTGCCAGTGGTAATCCATTCCACTGGATTACCACTGGCAATCCAGTGGTAATCCAGTGGAATGAGTGCCCCAATGGTGAATAAGTTTAAGGGCAGGTATGGTTCTCCTTTGATGGGTCTTTTGACTCCAAGGAGTTACTATGACTAAAATATTATAATATATAAAGCATATATATGTTATAATGACTATTAGAAAACCAGATATCTCATACTAAAAATAGCTGAAACTAATGAGCATGCTAACATAAAAACAGCAGAACTTAGTAGGTAATGGAGCTACCCTGCTTCTCCAACCAGAGGTTAAGTTGACTAATGTAAAATTTAATTAACATAGAACCAGATGTCTCTTAAATTACTCTTTAGTATTAATTAAATTTTATATTAATTTTTTTTTTTTAACTTAGCCTCTGGTCAGGGATATGGGTGGCTCTATTACCTACTAAGCTTCAATATTCTTATACTATCCAATATCACAAGTGACAAAATCTTAATGTCAGAAAATCCATGTACTAATGAACAAGTTATTCCTGAAGATGATACAGCAATGCAAAAATATTGACAAAATATGTGGTAGAAGAACATCAACAGATACAGTCTTAATGATATTTTGGCAATATTAAAAGCAATTAACTCAGTGGTTTCCAAACTTATTTGGTTCACTGTGCCCTTAATGTATTTTTTTTATTGGATAACTCACCTTCAATTTATCAACTGAAGGTGAGTTATCCAATCTCATGCAGAGGCAGCAGGGCTTTTTTTTCACCCAGAAACTCAGACAAATGGCCTTCAGGACATGCAATTTACAGACAAAAAATACACATGGTGGTGGCCAGTAGATGGCATTGGGGTAGACGATGATGACAGTGGCAGTCCAGTATAGTTGATGGGTTAAGTGATGAAGATGGAGAGTTGTAGAGTAGGTGCCCTCCCTCAATAAGTCTTTGAACTCCTTGGAGATGTCACAAAATAATAATAATGAAGAGACTGTTTTCTTTCCAAATGTCCCTACAAGGCTGTATCATTCTACTGTTTTTGACAAAATTTAGAATATAATTGTTTGAACTCTATAGAAAATGCAGACCGATCAGACTAAATTGAAGGGAGTAGGATTTTTTTTTCACTCCTTTACAAAGTAAATTATACTTGCAAGAAATATTCTTGTTTAATCTTTTACCCAAGTGAAGTCAATTCTAAATCCAAGTATTTAATTGTGAAAATACTCTACACAAAAACTTTGTTTGCTTATGCTTGGGTAAAAGATTAAACAAAAATATAAGCTGAAGGGAGTTGCGATGGGTGTGTGGAAGGATAGCATTTGCTTTATCTACATACATTCAATCAATTTTACTAATCTCAGTGCTTAAGATCCTCTAGCAATTTCAGCTCTGTTAGACCAAAATGGAGAGCGAGTTTATAAAGTACGAAAGAAGGACATAAAATGTTTATTTTTATGTCCTTACATCAGGTCACATTTCAACCATTTCTAGTTATTTTAACTATTTCATCTAAAAAAAGAAGTGATATCTCAAGTGAAAAAAAAAAATCGCATATGCAAAAAATTTGTGCTGATATCTGGTCACTTGAGTTTGGAGATGGATGAGGAAGTGGTGGAGAGGAGTCAGATGCAGATGGTAACAGGTCTGTAAAATGCTTTGTGTAAGGAGAGAGTGAAGGTCTGTGAGATATGTGGCTGACAGAAAGAGGATATCACAGAAACATGAGTGAGTAAAGAGATTTTATAAGAACAAAAATTTCAATACATGAAATAAAGAGACAGAATAAGGGGTCACCACTGGTAGTGAGCAGGAGGAGTTTAAAAGCATGAGGAATAAGTTTTAACTAGACTGTGTTCACCAGGGGTGAATGCTGGTCTTGAAATTCATGCTTGCTCTTGTTATCATTCAGGGAGTGAGAGGTGTGATTGAAGTCTGATTACTGGAATAATGAGTTACTGACCATTTAAAACTATATATTTAGAAATTTATGTACATTTAATCATACAAATACAACATTTATTTTACAAAGGATATTCGATCTTTTTCAATTTAGCTGCTTGAATACAAATTCTACCCTACTGTTCTTCTTTATGACCTGGTCAATAACATTGTCATAAAAAGTTGGTTGTAACTTAATTTTCCAAAGCAACTTGTAAAGGCTGGCTGAAACTCACTGGCTAGAGCTACGTTGACTGCGTATGGCCTGTGTTTAAGCAACAGAGTGAGATGACGTGAAATGGCTATGCGCACACATGAAATCACAGTGCTGCTGTGAGGACCTGGAAGCTCCTACAACCGAGCAAGCCAAGGTAGCTTTGACTAGATGAGCAAGCATTAGCCTTTGATACACAATGCAAAGCAATTATTGCCACGCAAGCTTAAGACGTCTTCTGTCTACAAAAAATAAAAGCCTAAATGGAATGCTTATAAATGCATGCATTTATTAACAAATAAATATTACTTCTTTCTCAATGTTTCTCATGGAGAATTCGCCCATGGTGTTCACCCAACTAATTTAAGGCATGGCTGGGTGAGCACAGTCTGATAATAAAGACCTTCAATAATTTTGATTCCATGGAAATCTGATGATTATAATAAGAAATGAATCATGTACAGAGAAGACAAGAACTTGGTTGCAATTTAGTAGCAGTTATTTGGCTGATATTGTTTGCTGTCAGGGTCGATCCGAGAGTATCTGATGCCCCTAGGCAAAGAAAATTTAGGCGCCCCTATACATTGTCTCTCTCTATTTTTTTTTTTCACACTCACACACAAGCACACGTACACCTACACAGGTATTACTTACAGAAATACTACTCTATGGAGAACACTGGCTATTTTGGCCACAAACGTTCTTCAGCCGCTGTAACAATGTTAGATACACAGGTACCATAACTATTTGCCATCGGACTCAACTGTCACCTACGAAAAAGCTTGACCGAACTAATCTGAAATCGGTAGAAGAATGCCGGAGTGGGGATGATGACAAGTAAAGGGAGCAAAGAGAGTGACCCAATCAGAGGTCTTATTTCACGAATACTACCAATTAGAATCCCTGCCACTGCAATTCTATAAAAATTCCCACGACATTCATATATTGATTTAGAATAAACTGAATTAACAAGACAATTTTTTGAGAAAATGAATGACGTAATCCCCGACTTCTCAGACCTCAGAGAGCTTGCAAAAACAGGGCTTAATCTAAAAATCAACAGAATTAAGTCTATAGGGAATTGAAGATAAGAAGTGAGAACAGTCAGTTAGTCATGACCACTGATTGTTAGTTTGAAGGATACCCCGGAACTTCCCCACTCATCTTGGGACAGATGCCAGGAGGAGGAAAAATCTCTGCACTTGAGGTTAAGTATACAAAGAGCAGGAGAGTGGAAGAAATAGAGAAAGGTAAAAATAATGTAGGATCATCAGCGAGCACCAGGATGGCTCGACTTATTTCAGTTTTTTATTATTAAGCAAGGTTTTACTAATTTTTTTTGAAGGTTGTAATTTTTCCCCAGATTATATAGCAAAATCTGGTGCACCGAAGTCTTACTGCCCATAGGCGATTGCCTAGGTTCGCCTAATGATAAAACCAGCCCTGTTTACTGTGAATGCCACCCATGCTAAGCTGTATGCCTAAAATGGATTAATTAGTTCACACAGGTTTATATAATCCAGAAAACCTGTTCTAGACCAAACACAAAATACTTCAGGCCTCCAATTTAATTTGCATACAAGAGGACTGCAAGACTTACAGCACCTCAAGTACAATGTGGGCAAAATTACCACTTTCTTTTAATTTTATGTAGATGTTAAATGAGTTAATATAATGAATTCAGCAATACAAGAACCGATGAGAAAAGAAACCAGGAGAGTTGTATGCTAAGGAATATGAAGAGCTTGAAATTAAAAAAAAAAAAAAAAAATTAAAAATAATAAAATTGAAGCTAGAATAAATAAAGAAAAAAAACGCATTTTAAATTTTAGATTCAACATGAACGGATTTTGTTTATTCATTTTTCATGTTTATGAAATTTGATATTTCATAAACATGAAATATCAAATTATTCAATGTTTATGAAATACATACTTTTTTTTCCTGCCATTAATTTTCTTTACTGAAATTCGATAATAAAAATATATATCTTACAATAAAGACGTAGGATTTTTTCAAATTATATTTTTTGGCCATATTTTTTTCCATTTCTTTAAATAAGAACGTCTGGAAACTGAATTTTTCGGCATCGCCCTATGCTTTCATTTTAACAAAAATTCCAATGCAGAGTTTAAGATGTCAATTGCGACTCAAATCAGAATATGTGAAACACATCTATTACCCTGGAGCCATCTAAGCCTAAGCGACTTCCTAAACCACTTACCACCAACAACCACCAGTTTGTACTCGGTCATTCTTCACCTGTCACCGAAACGTCCACTTGTGTCCTTCCTTATGTTATTCTCTATACTTAAATTCACTATATACAGAAAAACTGATGGACGATTCGGTTTAAAAGAAAAGTTTCTGAACTAACTATACTGGCGTAAAAGTACACATTTAAAAAACTCAACGACAAAGCTTCAAATAACACCACATAAAAAATATTATACACCGCCGCCACAACCTTAAGAAACTAGACAATCTTACTAATCATGAGCTCCTACCGCCCTCTAACATCAAATATTGCATCTAGTCAACTAAAACTTGACAATCTCGAAAAACATAGGTGTCAATAAGATCACGAAGTGTTAATTTAAAAAAAAACGCGAACAGGAAAAGAATATCGGAAATCATAAAAATAATTATAAAAAGATCAATCCGCTGAAGCTTTTTATTCTCCAAAGGGATAGACAATACCGTTTAGCCTAACTAACTTCTGAACTTCGGCTAGCCTTCGCCCTAAACCAACCAGAACAGCAGACTCAAGACTATCAGTGAATTTTAACTGACACCCGCAGAGGCGAGTAAGGCGGATATCTATTGCCAACTCGCATTCCTTAACGTTATACATTATTGTCAGAAATATTGTTTGTTCTATGGTACATTTTCTTGAGTTTAAGGGATTTATGGGAGAAACAGTTACTTGCAAGTGCCAAACCTTGAATAATTCAAGACCACAGGAAGAAAGGCTTAGAAAAACTTTCTCTAGTAGGCGATTCTAAGTAATAATGAATTATTTTAAATTCAAAACCCTTTCAAATTTCTTTACGCAATTCTTTAAAATTAAATAAAAATCAAATTAAAAATAAATTTGTTTAAAGCACAGTTATATGTCTAGTGTTTTACAGGAGAAATATAAATTATTTTAGAAACTCATTTACCATAATAAGGCAAGAATAAAGGGTGGTGACTATATATGGAAGTATTGACTGGAAGACGGAAGGAGTATTTGGGAGTAATGCAAGTGACTTTTCTGAGCAACGAAGGGGCAACCATCTTAATCAGCACATAGTTGAGGCGCCAAGTGGAACAAGAGTGCGGGATTTAAGAACATCATTTCATTCAGTGCTTTAATAGTTGTCTCTACAATGCCACCAAATGGGAAGAGTCATCTTCTGCTTTTGACGCGAGGAGTGGTTATGCATATATAAGCTTCATGAAACAAAGATGGTTGGAATTAAAGAGCTGGAAACTATAATAAGTTAAGGATGCAGCTTGATGATGTGCAGTGGCTTAATTAATTCAAAAAGAGAAATATCAGCACTGTCTGGAACTTGATTTTAAATCAGTTACTTACTTACAGAAGTGTCACATTGCATTCCTAAGCATAATATGATAAATAAAATATGAATGAAATTGATCAATCATGAAATTCTTCTTCTTCTAATTATTATTATTATTAAGAACGACTTCTAGGGAGTCAATGACTGATTGAGAGAAGAGTCCGTGACTCCCTGCGTTTTCTTGAATTCATTCGCTCTGCTTGTACGTACCACATCCAAAGGCAATACATAACCTATGAAAGAAAAATCTAGTTCTCATCCCTTCTAAGCGGCTTTCATTCAGCCTCCAACAATGCCTTCATGTGCTTTCCCCACTCTCCATAAAATGAAAATTCCATCAACTAAAATTTTGTATAACCTTTTAATAAGTTTGTAAGTCTCAATCATATCACCCCTCTTTCGATAGTTGAATACATCGGTCTTTGCACCACCCTTGTGCAATGGAATTTCCATACATTTTTGTGGGATGTTTCCTCTTCTGAGACTCATAATAAACAGCCTGGTCAAAGGAAAGGCCAGTTCAACTGAACACTCCTTTAGCACACATGCTGATATCTCATCAATCCCTATTGCTGAATTCTTATTTAATTTGTGCAAGCTCTACAGTGGTTGATATATACATGTACAGTGGTTGTCTAAATATACAGTGATTCCTAGCATAGGCCAGGGGGTAGCAGCGATGATCTGGAAGACATGCATCGACAAATTACTAAAATCAGTGCAGGTCAGGTGATTATTAAGGGGGACTTCAACTATGGAGATATAGACTACAAAGAAGAAATATCACATGACAGGAAGGAAATTTAATTTAATTTACACACCTACTGAGAGATAATGACTTGAGGCAGCATGTGTGGCGACAAGAGCTGTGAAAGTATTGGACCTGGTCATAGGATCAGAAGAGCTATTCATAACCAAGGAGACCACAATGCCTCCAATTGGCGAAAGAGACCATGCGATCTCGATTTGGGAGATAGTAAAACATGAAGAATATTCTGTTAAGAAGGGGTATATGCAGAACTACAAGGCAGATGATTATGAGAAGCTTGAATCTATGCCCCTGATATAATAGACTGCAAGGGAAGTATATTGGAAGTGCATGGAAGATAGTTAAGGGGCATCTATAAGAAGCAATATTTAATTGTATACTTGAGGTAAGGAGGATTAATGATATTGGAGTTAGGTGGATGAGTAATATCGTCAAGCATGAGATGCAGAAGAAGGAAATGTTGTGAAGGGCATATAAGGAGAAAGGTGACTAGCAAACTCATAGTACAAGGCTCAGGCAAGAAAGGTGACCAGCATGGTAAGGAAGGCGAAATCAGATAACTAGACTAATCTATCCGAGCAGGCAAAAGGAAATTCTAGAGCGCTTTTGTTCCGTGGTAAGTATGAGCAAGAAATACTATGGATGATTAACTTTAATGAGTGCTGATGATGACGACGTGAGATAAGCATATCAAATAGTTGAATTACTGAGTGACCACTTTGCAAGAGTATATCATCGAAGTGAGGTTACTGCTGTAACATATGTGATAGACTTGATCTGGGAACAGGAGAATGAATTGGGGGTTTTCGGGATATTGCAAAATCTCAATGTAAACACAACTGTGGGATTAGATTGGATATCAGCTCAGGTTTTGGGAGAATATGTCCAAGGGAAATTCTTTCTCCATTTAGATACACTTGTTTATGAAGAGCTTCCCTGTCTGTATTTCCGTTTTGAATCATAATCCAAGTCTTGCTAGGATTGAGCTGAAGTCCTCCATTTATACGGATCTCTTTAATTTTGTCAAACATTTTTCCCCTTGTCATTGCAGAGGAACAGTTTATCATTAGAATACCTCAGATTAATGATGAATCTGCCGCGTATCCTAATTCCTGCCTTGAGCTCATCCGCTTCACGCATGATGCATCCAGCATAATAAGAAAGTGAGGAGAAAGTAGACATCCTTGCCTAACTGTATTTCCAACCTGAAGCCAATCAGTTAATCCAACACTGTTTCTTACCATGACTTCTTGCTCCCTGCACAAGTTAGCTATCAACCTGATAGTGTGTTAAGAAAAACCGATTCTTTTCATTACTTCTCACAGTGTCACATGCTGAACACAGTCAAAAGAGTAGTCTATGAAACACATTACCATAGGAAGTATAAATTCTTTATACTTTTCTATGATCTGTCTAAAGCAAAGAATCTGAACCAGTACCCCTACCGTTCTGAAAACCTGCTTGTTTCTTGGGCATCAATCCTTTTAACACGATCTTCAACAAACGTTTCCTTGCATGAGATATTAAACTAATAGTTCTATATTTCTTGCAATCCTTCATATCTGCCTTCTTATGGAGGTCTGTGAAAACCGACTTCTGTCGCTAGGCCATGATGCTGTCTCACATATCCTTGAAATCAATCTCTGAAACACTCATATCTCTCTATCCCTTGTGGCCTTAATTAATTCAGGTGGGATTCCATCTGCATCAGGAACTTACTGTTATTAGGCTGTTTATCTGCTCTTTCAACTTCATGTCTACGCAAAGGAAGTTCGAAATCGAAATTTTCCTGATGAGGGCTTCTTCAAATTTTCTTTATTCACTCTGTTGTGCAGTTCCTCAAAGTATTCTTAATATTTGTTTTTGATTTCCAATTCTTCTGTTAGTATGCTTTTCCTGTTTTTGATGGCATTCAACTAGGGCTTAAACTTGTGCTTTAGGTCATGAATTAAACGAAACATCCTTTTATAATTGGGCTTCCTCATCTGGACCTCTATATCTTCTCATTTTTAGTATAGAAACATTTCCTTGTACTGCGTGATGTCTTTCTGACTTCTCTATGTAATCTCTTATGTTCTTCAGTCCCTTTGTTTTTCCAACCGCCTTCTTTGAATTAATTCCCATGTTGATTCTGGTATCCGTGGGTCTCTTAATCATAATCATTCCGCCGAGATACTTCTTGGCTGTATCCAGTATTATAACCTTGACTCCTTCCCAAGCATTTCTCGTGAGTTCTCCTCATTGGTCTTCAAAAATTAATCCAGCAGAGTCAAAGTTTCTCCTGTGAATCCACTAGGAATTACACTAACAGCCAATCTAGTGGGACATGCCTGAATTGGAAGTTTCGGAGTCTTAGGCTTACTTTCGCTCTTAGTAGCTGATGGTCTGTACCACAATCTGCTCCAGGACATAGGAAATAACCTGAAAGGAAATATTCAGTTGTTTGTGATGCAAAATTAGGTAGAGTAATAGTTAATGAAATCAATGTGGAGAGCTTGCAGGACGATTTAGATTGGCTTTCATCGTGTGCGAAAGAGAATGAGTTTCAGTTTATTGTGGAGAAATGTTAAGTATGCATTTTGGGATAAATACATTAGAAGCTGTGTACCATATTGTACCATGATGGAACTGTACTCCATGAAATAGACGAAGCTAGAAATTTAGGAGTGATGGTAGACAGAGTTAACGTTTTGAGGATATATTGCTAAGGTTGCTCAGTTAGCCAATATGATTACTTGGGTATTGAAGAACACACTAACAAGTACAGATAAAAAACTGCATTATTCTACTTTACGAGTATAAGGCTTTGATGCGTCCACATCTGGATTATTGTGCTAAGATCTGGTCTCCTGGGTGTTTTGGGGATGAGGAAGCGGTGGAGAAGGTTCAGAGGCAAATGATGGTGAGTAATGTGAAATGTTTCCTATGAGTGATAGAAGAAAAATAGGAGATATCATTAAAAAAAACATTTAATTTACTTCACAGTTTTGCAGGAATGATGTAGGGAAAGTGATTTAGCAGTTGGGTATAGGAGCCATAACAAGAGGTCTTCTCTGGAAGTTAAATAAAAGTGTGGTTAGTAGGGGGTGTGATGACTACATTTTTGCTTTTAGAGATATGAATGCATGGAATGGGTTGCCAGCGCGGGTTGTGAGTGTTTTGTCTGATACTGTGTTCAAAGAGGATTCAAATAGATTGGGTTGATTGTTTGAGTCTTCTGCAATGAGTCTTCTGACTCCATGAAGTATGCTCACAACAAAAACAACAACAAGTAGTATTCAGAATAAGGGAGAGATGCTTTTGAGAATTATTAGTTCTATTTTATCCACTGGTATAAGCATTAATTAGACTTCAGTGATGGATGATGCTATTGTGATAGGAATGAAATAGTGTAGAGCATTTTCGGAGAGGACAAAGGGAATAGCAAGTGAGGAGTTTTGCTAATGATAAAGAACTTTATACAATTAGAGCCATTATATGAAATTAGTGGAATCAGAGACACTACTAATCCAAAAGGATAAAACATGGCCTTATGAAAGTTTGGATTTTCCTCAGTAATTTCCATACTTTTTCAATACAGTGGCAATAGATTTAGATAAAAATGGTTACGAGATATACTGCCGGGTATTGCAAAGGCATGTGACAGGATTGCACATGGAATACTGTTGAACAAACTGGAACAAATTGGGATGATTTCAAGCTGTTTGTTTAGATAAGAGTGTGGCTGATGGTCAGATATCAGAGTAATATCTCGAAGAGGAGAGTTTTGTACAATAACTAGTGGAATACAACTGAGCTCGGTTTTACTCCACTAATCAATGATATACGAAAAATGGTTCAAGGGAAAATACTCAGCTTTTGCTGATGGTATAAAGCTTAGAAGAGCGATGCTCAATTACAATGATGTGAATTTGTCCTGGATGACTTAAATAGAACAGAAATATGGGAAATGTATTAATCAGTCTACGATCAATGATATACGAAATGGTTCAAGGGAAAATACTCAGCTTTTGCTGATGGTGTGAAGCTTAGAAGAGCGATGCTCAATTACGATGATGTCAATTTGTCCTGGATGTCTTAAATAGAACAGAAATATGGGAAAAGTATTAATCAGTCTACTACCTTTCACTTCACTAAGAACGTTATATTTGTTTATAACAACTGTAACAACTATATTAATATTATTGTTGTTGTTGTTGATTACAATTGTTGCAAAATAAAATGCTGATACTGATATTCTAGGAACTGATGTTCCTGGAACATCAGTAACAAAGTGAACAACTCACAATTATAAAGACCCCAAGGACACAAAATATTTACGGTGAAACACTCATGCCACTACACAGTCATGGTAAAACATTACTTCAGTCCAACCTACAGAGTTACCAGAACAACTTATCAGATAACAAGACCATAGTCAACAAACTACACAACCTAGAAGTATAATAATTACTACGGAAAAGCCACCCGAAGCTTCTACATACCTGACATGATCAACAAACTGCCATTCAACGAGAGAAACCTAGGAACTTAGAGAGAGATGATGTAGGCGGTATATAAATATTATAGAGGGACTGGAAATTAGAGGGAAATTATATAAGCACAAAACCAATAAAGAATTCCTCTCAAACACCATTAGAAGAACAACACATCGGAATCCAAATCGAACTCCCCACTTTAAAAAGTTAAACCATGCTCATGCAATGGTAATCCATGGGCACGTTTATTCCCCCCCCCTAGATGTTAACCGGAATAAAGCATTTATATATGTACCTTCATATATAAATTTCGAAGCACACACATTTAAATACTTAAATCTACACCCGGCTCGCGACGGGTACTGAAACAAATCCACGAAACCACCGCCATCTATTATCTTTCTGAGATAAGCTCTGCAGAAGCTTCGAGGAAGAAAGCAGAAATGCTACCCAAACAAACAAGTATACAAAAAGAATGTACTCGATAACTTGCATACTGAATTTTTGTAGAGTAAAATATCTGTATTAAATACAGAATCTATTAAAAAATATATTGAAAGAAATAAAAAAGACAAAATGCAGAAAACGTATTATTATTATTATATATAAGGTGCCTCCATGGAGTCAAAAGACTCATCGCGGGAGACCCAACATTGACCTACTAACCGTTATTCACACAATACCTGTCATACTTCCCCTTAAACTCATTCACAGATGAAGCATTCACAACCACTTCTGGCAATGCATTCCACTCATTTACAACCCTCAGATAACAAGTAAAATATCTAGTCCTACCAACCTTGTTAACCACCCTCCCACACAATCTCCACGGATAACCCATAGTTCTCTCCCTTCCTGCACTGGTCTTAAAAAAGTTATTCGTATCAATCCTATAAAACCCTTTTAATAATTTATATGCATCTATCATATCTCCTCTCCTATGTCTAACAACTAGTTTTTGAAGCCCACAGACCTTCAATCTATCCTCGTAAGTGACATCCCACAGGCCTGCAACAATTTTCGTAACCTGCCTCTGAATCCTCTCCACTATTTCCGCATAACCAAGAAATCCAGGTGACCAGATCTGTGCACAATAGTCCAAAAGAGGTATTATTAATGCCTTAAAAAGTGCGACAATCAGTTCCTTATCCCTGTTGTTAATGTGTTCTTCAATAACCATGTAATCTGATGTGAAGTTTTGGTAGCCTTTGCAATTTGCCCTCGAAACTTAAGTTCTCTGACCACAATAACTCCCAAGTCCCTAGTCTCATCAATTTCTTGCAGTTCAGTTCCATTAATATAGTAAACAGTATCTGATCTCATCCTTCCGAAGTGCATCACCTTATACTTGGCCACATTAAACTGGCAGCCACTTAGTTTAGCACAAACAGTCAGCCTATTTAAGCCATCCTGCAAGATATCCACATCATCTGAATTAACTCTCACTCTTCCCAGTTTTGCATCATCAGCACACAACTGGATATCTCCTTTCAAAGTATTCCCAATATCATTGATATACAAATTAAATAATAGAGGACCAAGCACTGAGCTCTGAGGCACATTACTAGTCACCTGCCTTTTACTGGACTCCACTCCGCCATTAACCACTCTTTGATATCTATCCAATAGCCACCCTCTAATCCAAATCAGCCTCGGATCCATACCCATTCGCTCCAATTTATGCAACAGAGTTAAATGCAGAATCTTGTCAAATGCCTTTGCAAAGTCCAGCAGGATCACTGAAAAAGGATTTTCTTTATCCAACTCCATTGTTACTTCATTATAGAAAGTGAGCTTGCTAAGGCAAGATCTACCCTTCACAAAACCATGTTGCCCCCATATAAAGTATCACATTGCTCTCCACCCAGTCCTGAATTCTAATTTTAGCACTTTCTCCAGAACCTTAACCACTACACCCTATATACTGATTGGTCTATAATTTGCTACCTCAGTCCTGGATCCCCTCTTATGTAGTGGAATAATTTTTCCCCGCTTTCGGCTCAATTGGGACTTTACCAGAACTGAGGCTCAAATTAAACACCCAAGTTAGAGGAGATGTTAATTCTCATGCGCATTCCCTTAAAACATGGGCCGATATTCCATCTAACACAATGGCAGTGTTAGCATTAAGGTTCTGCAATATACTAAGACCTCAACTTCTTCTATTACTAGACTCTCATCAGTCAATGACACAAACTGCACTGCAATATCACAACCAAGATGGTACACTTTTGTAAAATGATCACTAAGCAATTCAACTATTTGATTGGTTTCTGTAATTTCATTACCATCAACAATTTTTAAAGTCATCCTCCCAAAGTTATTCCTTCTTTTACTTGCTACGTAGCGAAAGAACTCCTTACGATTTTTTTGGACTAATCAGCTAGCTTCCTCTCATAATTAGCTTTGGCCTTCCTTACCATTCAGGTTACCGTTCTGGCCTGTATCTTTTACTGCTTATGGTAATACTCATTACATTTTTCTTTATACTTATACAACAACTTTCTCTTTATCTGCAACTCTCGCTTAATAATATTATTCATCCATCTTACTCCTACCTGATTCTTCCTCCTGACTCTGAGAATACAGTCAGATACAGCTTTCATTAAATACTCCTTGATAATCTCCTATGCACCATCACCATCTCTTCCCTTTATATTCTCATGCCATAGCACTTTTGAAAGCTGACTTCTCAGCTTGTCATAATCAGCAGCCTTGTAATTCCACATATGACCCTTCTTAACAGAATATTCAACACATAATACAATCTCCCAAGTCAAGACCACATGATTACTTTCCCCAAGTGGAGACAGTGTATCTAAATAACTTACTGATATATTCTCCGATGCTATGACCAGATCAAACACTCTCAAATCTCTTGTTCATTCCAATACATGCTGTCTGAGGTAGTTATCTCTTAACAATTGTATAAACTCCAATTCCTTTGTTCCTTGTGACAATTCCTTCTCCCAATCTATGTTTCCATAGTTAAAATCGCCCATAATAATTACACATCCTCCACTCATCTTACTATTTTGCCAATGCTTACCATCAACATTCTCCCTTATACCCCTACGATTATAGCAGCAACCAATTACATATTTCATCCTGTTGATTTCTATCTTACACGAAAGAGCCTCAAATGAACTACCCTCTACATGTCTGTCACCTTGAGGCACTTCTACCATTTTGGCTTTAACACTTCGTCTGTCAATAGTAAAACTCCCACCCCCTCCCAATCTGTCCTCTCTATCCTTTCTGATGATACTATATCCCTTACATTCAATCCCAATGACTAAATAATTCTTAGTTAACCAAGTCTCACTAAATACATAACTAGCATAAAAACTACAACGTTTTCATGCTAGTTATGTATAGAGACTGTCTATGTTGTTCATAGTCTTTTAACTTTCAATGTTTAATGTTTTTTCTTTCTTTTATAATGTCACCTGAAGAAGACTGTTACAGGCCGAAACTAGTAGTGTTTTTATATTAAAATCTTTTTACTTAAATCTCGGTTCTAGTCATTCAATTTTTTCATAAAATTATGTATGTAAATCAAAAAACTGAATTATGTATGGTAACCGAGTTAATGATCATTCTGTCATATATATATATTAATGACACACGCAATTTACAGCCAAAAAAATTACTGTTGGTGGTGGTGGGCGATAGATGGTGTTGTGTTGATGATAGTAGTAGTGTGTAATTTGAGGATTAAGTAAAAGAGACAGAGTTGTATAGTGTGCCCTCCTACTATGAATCCAAGTATTCCTCGCAAGTGGCAAGCAATAATAATAATAATAATAATAATAATAATAATAATAATAATAATAATAATAATAATAATAATAATAATAATGATAATAAAAATCATTGATTATTAGGATATTATTGATCATTTATTGCATAATAATTTGCTGATGTGTTAGCAGTTGTTCAGATATATACCCTTGAATCGACTTCACACATACGCACACACTTTTCTGCCTGAAAATTAAAGAATTATCTCTTATATATGAAGTCACTTTTGCAAGATATAATTCAAATTCCAGCATTAATCTAAATTGCTATTTTATTACAGTATGTGCCTTCTCCCAGCATAGAGAACATATATTAAGGAGAAGGAAACCTCTGAAAGTGACAACTTCCATATACACTGACGGAAGCAAAACCGAAGAGAACGTCGGTTGATCTTACATTGCATATAAGAGAAAGTCCATTATACAAGAACGCTGCTCTAGACTGGACAATTTACTATAGTTCATTCACTTACATATCTCCAGGAATTAGAATTCAACACCTCTCTTCAAAAGACAGCAACAATTTAGAGTGACAGTAGAAACACTATAGACGGCATAAAAAAAAAAAAAAAAAGAAAAAACCCATTTAAAAAAAAAAACCATTCAGAGATTCAAGTGCAGGGAGTCAATTATAAGTGCTACCTGCAGTGAACAACTCACCACACTCACCGAACGTGACTGTATGGTGCTATGAAGGTTAATGTGCGAAACCAGCCATTCGTCAGCCGACGTTGAATGCGGTGTTTCGGGCATCGACTGGAAGACGAATCTGCATAAACAAATTTAGCACTGAAGCTCACAACATGGGTTTCTATTGTAGGACCACAATATTCAAGCCCCACATTACTCTAACCAACATTCAGCATCTTCGTCACTGGTGAAAATAGCGTGTATGGCGGGACATGGAAGCGCAGCCGATTATATCAGAGGCACAATCGGACGACAAACCGAACAGACAAAAAATACAGGTGAGTCCAATAATTTGAATTCTTTAAATATGCTAATAGAAAATGGTTTATAGACTATAAAAGCCACCTTAATAAATCTTGTCCGAGAACTCTTTGATGAACAGAACGAGCAAATAACAAAAAAATCTAGCGAATAGGAATATTTTGTTGAACATAATAATTGGTGTAATTGCGGTCAGTTGGTGGATTGTGAGTGGTGGAGACAGAGTTGGTAGAGGCCCTCCCTCGATGAGTCTTTGGACACCCTGGAGGTGAAAAAAAAATAATATTTAGCAGTGAAAGAAGCCTTGCAAACGGTAAAAGCTATCAAAAATAGTGTTCAGGTACTAACGGACAGGCAACATAATTTGTTGAAAGAGACATCCGAACTCCATCAAGAACTTAATTCCCTTAAACTACAAGACGAACTTTTAAATCAGCAACAATATAAAGATCTTGTCATAAACGGTCTTCCTGAACCTGCACCTACAGAAAATCTCAGCTACGTAGTTTTAAAATTAGGCCATGCAATCGACATCCCTCTACAGCATAACGACATTCGGATCGTAAATCGGATTCCCAGGAAGAACTAAAAACAAGGCTTGCTACGACCCGCAACAGTCATAATTTCACTTACAAGCAAAATAAACAAAAACAAACCAGTTCTTAAGGACTTGAACGCATTGTAACACAATACATCAATCTCCCTATCTGAATATTTAACACCATTCAACCAGAATCTATTGTACCAAGCAAGGAAAGCAAAAACAGAAAAAATTCCCGATTATTGTGGATCAGAGATGATAAGGTATTCTTGAGGAAGTCATAAACTTCAAAGTCGATACAAATCAAAAGCTTAGATGATATAGATAGACTGCCAATGAAAAAAAAAGACTCCTAATTAGATCAAGAGACCACAACAAAAAATGAATGTGAACCATCAGACAGATGTAATAACACCAGAATATATTAGCAATTTCACTTTGACATCTCAAATAGCAGCATATTGCTAACACAGCAATCAAACCAATAAACAATAACTAACCGGTGTCATTCTCAGATAACCTTACTAAAAAGTTTCGAGGATTCAAGCTGAGACATTACGTCGCAATGTAATGTCTCAGCTTGAATCCTCGAGATCAACACAAAGAAAAAAATACATTTATTATATTGAAGTGCTGTAGTTCTTCTTCTTATCATTATTAAGAGAGACCTCCAGGGAGTTAGAGACTCATCGAGGGAGGCCACATACTACACACACCAGCTATCATACTTATTCTTGAATTAATTTACACTTCTTGCACTCACAACATCCAATGGCAATCCATTCCAATCATCCACCACCCTCTGAGAGAAAAATCTGGCCCTTACACCCTCCTTCGCAGTCTTTATTCTCAGCTTCCAACGATGCCCTCTCGTCCTTTCCCCACCCTCCATAAACTGAAAAATCCCATTAATTGATATCTTGTATGACTCTTTCAGCAGTTTGTAAGTCTCAATCATATCATCCCTCTTTCTCCTATTTCTATTTACTAGTGTCTGCAATTTACAAATTCTCAACCTGTCTTCGTGATCAGTATTCCACAATCCTGATATCATTTTTAACACTCGCCTTCGTACTCTCTCCAATATATCAGAATCACATTGGAAACCAGGAGATCAGACCTGCGCACAATAGTCCAAGTGAGGTCTTATCAAGGCATTGTAAAGAGACAAAATAACATCCTTATCTTCAAATGTGAACGTTCGTTTGAGTATTGCAATTATCTTTTCAGTTGCATTTGCAATCTTTGCACATGGCCCCTGAACTTCAACTTCCTATCTATTAACACTCCAAGATCCCTAGCATCATCAGTTTCTTCTAGCCTAATCCCACTAATATAATATGACATTGGATATCAAATCTTACACTTACTGACATTGAAATGACACCCATTTTTCCATGCCCATAATTCCATCCTATTCATATCATTTTGCAAAGACTGCATATCAGCAGCATTCCTGGTTATCCTACCTATCTTTGCATATTCAGCAAATAACTGTATGTCATTTGTCAAATCCTTCCCATTAATCTACTGATTGAATAACAGTGAAACAAGTATGTTTAATTTGATCCTTGTGGTACACCACTTGTTACCTTAAACCTTGCAGATCAGCTCCTGCATATACATTTTTTGATATCTGTCAGTCAGCCATCCACTTATCCATGCTAATATAGTATAACCCAAACCCATTTTCTCCAATTTATGCAGCAGTATGCCATGCTGTATTCTGTCAAAAGCCTTAGCAAAATCCAAAAGTATCATGGTGTATCCATTCCCCTTGTCTAGTTGAATGGTAACATTGTTATAGAATGTGAGCAAGTTGTTAAACATGACCTTCCCTTAGTAAACCCATGTTGTTCATTACAAAGTAGAGATTCACTGTCAACCCATTTCTGAATGTAGGCTTGAACCAATTTTTCTAAAATATTCACCACCTCTCCTGAGATACTAATTGGTCGATAGTTTGATACATCGGTCTTTGCAACACCCTTATGCAATGGAATTACCTTACATTCTTGTGGAATCTTCCCTGTTCTGAGACTCAAATTAAACATTCTGGTCAAAGGAATGATCAAGTCAGCTGAACACTCTTTTAGCACACATGCTGATATTCCACCAGTCTCTATTGCTGAATTCTTATTCAGTTTGTGCAACAGCTCTAATATCTCGGCCTCACACACCTGCGTTTCTTCATCTAGTAAAGAGGTAACAGTGAGATCAATGTTGCGTTCACTAGGTTGATAGCTTTTAACGAAATGGGCACTCATTAACTGAACAACCTCTTCTGCATCTGTAATCCTCACTCCATCTGGATTTAGAAAAGTTATTCTTTCACATTCATTCTTTCTTTTACTTGCAGCATATCGGTAGAATTCTTGTGGGTTGTCTTTAGCACGCAGAGCCAGTTTCTTTTCATAATCAGACTTTTCTTTCCAGCAGTTGTGACTATTCTAGCCTGCTGCTTATGACGTTCATAACGGACGTCATCTTTATGCAAACGATATTCCTTCCACACCGTTCTTTTCTTACGAATCTCTTGCTTAATAAGATTACACATCCATTTGATTCCTACTCTATTCATTCTTCGAACTCTCAGGACACATTCTGATATCGCATCATTTAAATGCTTCCAATACACTGTCGATATCCTTTCCATCCAGCAACTGATCCCATTCCACTGAACTCAGTATACTCCTCAGTTGGTCATAATGTCCTGTTTGGAGTTCAACATGTAACCTTTTCTGAATGGAACATTCATAAACTTAGTCACTTCCCACGTGAGTACCGCATGATCACTGTCACCAACTGGAGGCAGAATAGTTATGTCTTTAACTGAAATGCCCTCTGATATCTAGCACTCTTTGACCTGGAGTTCCTTCTGTCACATGCTGCCTGAGGAAGTTGTCCCGCAACAGCTCAATAAATGCATTTTCATTCTTCTCATGAGATTCTACTGCTACCCGATCAATATTTGTATAATTAAAGTCTCCTATTATGATTACTCTTTTTGCGCTCACCTTTTCTATTTGGTGATGCATTTCTTCATCACCAGCAACCGATCCACCAGGTCTGTAACAACACCCCAATGTGTAATTTGTCTCATTAGATTCCACCTCACACCAGATGGCTTGAAACTCATTGCCACGTCAAATATTGTTAGTAGTATTACTACATTCGTAGATCTCAACTCTAACTGAATTTAAGTCATCCAATATAATTAGCAGCATATCCCCTCCTCTCCTATCCACTCTATCCTTTCTAAAAATACTGTGCCCATGACTCTCGATATCGGTTAATATGTCTGATACTGATAGCCAGATCTCACTAATTCCTACAATATGAGGTCGAAACATATTGACTAAGGCAACAAATTCTACCCATTTGTTTCTGATACTCCTAGCATTCGTGTACGGACATAATAATCTACCTTCATGTTCTTTAGTATACTCTTGTTTGCAGTCTGCCTGATCCAATTGGACAACTTGCAGATCTCTATTTTTCTCTAATGCTTTACACATGTAGACATCTTTGCACACATATGATTGGTCCGAACCGGACGAACACAAACCCGAAATCGTTCTCACCTCGTCAACATTCCCATCATTAACACAGTTATATACCATTTTCTCTCTTACACTCACATTCATATCATTCCTCCCTTTATAATTTAGTTTCCCTGACTCTCTGTGTTAGGTCTCATAACAGTTAATAATTTTTCCAGACTCCTGGTACCAAACGAATTCAGGTGTAGGGCATCTCTCTTATACAAATCCAATCTTCCCTCAAACTCACTCCACACATTCAAAAATTCACATCCATTCCTTCTACATAGCCTACGCATTGAATCGTTTACCATCATAGCCTTTCTTTTTTATTCATTTTTTCATAGCGAGGTAAAATACTAACGAGATTCACTTTCTCACTCTTCACTCGTGCCTCTTCCGGCAACCCTTTCATGCTCTCTGATCTGAACTTATTACCAGTTAAATCATTCGTACCTACTACAACTACCTTTCCTTTACTTTTCTTTTCTGTTTTTTAATTACTTGAGTTATATTTTTAATTTTTACTACAGGAAAACTCGATGTTATTATTATTATTACTACTACTACTACGGGCGACTCCAAGGGGTCCTTAGACTCATCGAGGGAGGCCCTAAACATCATGTCCACACAACTATTCGACATTCTCACAGTATCTATCATACCTTGCCTTGAACTCATTCACTGTCATAGCACCACAATAGACTCTGGCAGCTTATTCCACTGATTTACCACTCTAAAAGTAAAGAACCCAGCTCTAACACCTTTACTAACCACAGTCTTGCCCAGCTTCCATAGATGTCCCCTAGTCCTCCCACCACAACAATGTTATAACTCTCTCATCTATAGCATGTTTTATTATAGAGTCACCATACCGAATAATTTCTTTCTTTTTATAAACAACGTCACTTACCTGGTTTTCGTTATTTTTTGACTTACCTGTTTCCTTGCCTTGTTGTTTCTTATTTTCCTATTCATTTTTCTTTTTCTCCTGTGCTCATTTAAACACCTCTAAACTTTTTTTGCAATTCCCGCGTTGTCTCTCTGATGATCTGCTTCAACTTTGCTATTTTGGCGGTTAATTCATTTTCGTTAACCTCCTCCATATGCACAATAACCTTGTTGACAGGGCTAACCTTCATGTTCTCGCCTTCGGTGCTTTTTTTAGCATTACCGTTCTTGCCCTTTTTTGGCACCATTTTAAACGTATACTAAATATAAAAATGTTACAGCACTTAAATACATTAAACGCAAAATTATAAAATATATATAATTTATTGTTATTGTATAAATACTGTTAAAAATGTAATCTTATTCAATAAAAACTATAAATTACCATCTATAGTAAACTGTTATGAATACATTATATAAAAAAAGGAAAATTCATATGAAATTCATTGTTAAAAAATATTATTTACTTTATCTGAGAAATAATAGTGTTAAAATATGTAATACATATGTATATATATAATAACAATATATACGGATATATACAGAATATACTAGTATGCAAAAAAATAATATTACTTTTTTTAAAAAAAAAATTATCTGTAAATGTAAATATTTGTATGCAGATTAGTGTGGAAGTATGTGTGAATAATAATAATGTTTGAAATTTGAAAAAAAAAAAATATTATCACGAGGATGGATTGAAACGTTCTCGGCCTTGACCCTAGATGGCAACACTATCGGCAAGGTTTTTTCTTTTCTAAGTTGGTACATCTGTCATAAGCTTCGACGTGAAATTGTAAGTGATTCTACCAAGTAGTTTGTTTTATACAGCTGTCTAAAGCAAAAGTGTTGTCTGTATCCTATCCCTTGAAATGGATAAAATTGATTATCGTTCTTTGTAAAAGAAGGTTTAACGCCAAAAGAAATTCATTCAAGTTCATAGAAGTTTATGGACACTCGTCTCCTTCGTTTTCAACAATTAAGAAATGGGCTGCCGAGTTTAAACGTGGGCGTACCAGCCTTGAAGATGATTCACGTGAAGAATGTCCAAAAAGTATAACAACACCAGAAATCATTGATCAAATGCACGATATCGTATTGGATGACCAGCGATTCAAAGTGAGTGAAATTGCTGAGACTATTGGCATTTCAAAATAACGTGTAGGATATATTTGCATGAAGAATTGCAAATGAAAAAGCTTTGCACAAGATGGGTGCCACGTTTACCAGCAGATCAAAAACGCACTCGCATGAAAATCTCTGAACGGTGCTTAGAGCGTTTTAACAAGAATAAAACTGATTTTGTGAGTCGATTTTTTACTATAGATGAGACTTGGATTCACCATTCCACACCAGAATCCAAACAATAGTCTAAACAGTGGACAGAAGCCGGTTAATCAGCGCCAAAGAAGACAAAGTCGGTTCCATCAGCAGTAAATGTCATGGCATCGGCATTTTGTTCATTAATTATCTTGAAAAGGGTAAAACAATAACTGCGGAATATTATTCCGATCTACTAACCAGACTAGACGAAAATATTCGTGAAAAAGACCTGGTTTGCAGAAGAAAAAAAAAATCATCTTTCATCAGGACAATGTACCTGCCCACAAAGGTATTTTGGCAATGGGAAAATTAAGGGATCTGCACTATGAATTACTGGAACATTCGCCCAATTCCCCAGATTTGGCTCTCTCTGACTTCTATCTCTTCCAAAAACTAAATTTCTTCCTCTGTGGTCAGCGTTTTTCTTCGAATCAAGAGGTGATTGCAACTGTAGAAGCGTATTTTTCAGATCTTACTGAGGACCACTACAGGGACGTGATAATGGAGCTGGAATAAATGTATTAGTCTTAAGGTAGATTATGTTGAAAAATATAAATAATTTTGAAATTATAAATTCGTTTTTTTTTATTGTTAGGCCGAGACCTTTCCAGACCACCTTCGTATTATTAAATGTGAATACAAATATTAAGAGGAAGACCAAGAACAACAAATTTGAAAATGGTGATAACAAGTCGTCCTGAAAAATGGAACCTTTATATGGGATTTTTTAATTGAAGCTGAGTTATCCGATCTCATACGGTGGTATGAGAATTTTTTCTCTCCACAGAACGTAGGTATTTTATCCTGCCTACAGGCAAATTGGTCATAAGAATACACACAATTAAAAGTCAATATATACTGGTAGGTGGTAGATAGCGCTGTGTGTGTTTATTGTAGTATCCTGTAGTTGGATGATTAAGTAAGAGAGACAGTGAGATGTATTGGTGTAGTGTGTCCTTGCAAGATGGGCCTTTGAAGGTGTTGTATAATAATAATAATTTTTTTATACATTTTATTATGTCTCAGATAAATTACTTACATAGACACAATAATAGTTTGTGTGTGTGTGTGTGTGTGTGTGTGTGCGTGCGCGCGCGCGTGCGTGCGTGCGTGCGTGCGTGTGTGTGTGTGTGTGTGCGTGCGTGCGTGTGTGTGTGCGCGCGTGCGTGCGTGCGTGTGTGTGTGTGTGTGTGTGTGTGTGTGTGTGTGTGTGTGTGTGTGTGTGTGTGTGTGTGTGTGTGTGTGTGTGTGTGTGTGTGTGTGTGTGTGTGTGTGTAATACATTACAGCGCGTGTGTATATATAATACATTCTTCTTCTTCTTCTTCTGCAGCTTCTCCCACTTAAGTGGGGTCACTGTTTATTATGAGTCTCCTCCACACCTTCCTGTCTTGGGCTGTCACCACATCCAAGTTCTTCATCTTCAAGTCCTCTTCTACCAGCTCTCTCCATCTCTTCTTTGGCCGCCCACGCTTCCGCCTTCCTTGCACATCCATCTGCATGACCCTTCTTCCCACATATTCGTCCTCCCTCCTCATCACATGACCAAACCATCTCAACCTTTCCTCCTGTATTTTCGCTCCTAAGTTCGTAACTTTCACTGTTCCCCTGACATAGTCATTTCTCAGATGATCCTTTCTGGTCACACCGCACATCCACCTAAGCATTCTCATCTCTGCTACTTCCATCCTGCTAATGTTATTTTTCCTCAGGGCCACAGTTTCTATAGCATATGTCATAGCTGGCCTCACTACTGTCCTATAAATTTTGCCTTTCAGATTGATCGGCACCCTCTTATCACATAACACTCCAGCCATCTCCCTCCAGTTCCTCCAACCTGCTTGTATCCTGCATCCCACTTCCTTCTCACCTCCTCCATCTTCTTCCACTGTCGAACCTAAGTATCTAAAGTCTCTCACCTTCCTGATGACATTTCCTTCCAGCTCCAGGTCTGTCTCCTGGCCACCGCCCACTGCGCAACACATATACTCTGTCTTACTTCTGCTCAGTCTCATACCTCTCTCTTCCAGTACTTTTCTCCATCTTTCCAGTTTAGTTTCCGCTTCTTCTCTTGAATCTACACATAGCAAGATGTCATCTGCATACAGCATTGTCCAAGGTGCATCTTCTCTCACCTCCTCTGTTACCACCTCCATCACAATATTAAACAGAAACGGACTTAATGCTGACCCTTGATGCAAGCCAACTGTTACTTGAAAACTTTCTGTCTGTCCCAAACAGGTCCGAACACTTGTCTTCACATTTCTGTACATTTCCTACACCAACCTGACATATTTCTCCGGCACCTTCTTCTCCCTCAGACACCTCCAGACTTCTTGCCTTGGCACTCTATCGTATGCTTTCTCCAGATCAATATATAAATTATACATACATTGTAATGTATATATAATACATTACAATGTGAATAACAGATACTTGAGAGTTAATAATATTTTTAAATATTATTAATATTTTCAATTCAATATTAATAATAATTCAATAAAATGAAGAATTCTTGTAATAGTTTTTGAAACCCATAAGTGATGATATCTCTGTTAATAACTAATTATAATATTAGGAATTTGATTGTCTCACACACACACACACACACACACACGCACGCACACACACACACACACACACACACACACACACACACACACACACACACACACACACACACACACACACACACACACACACACACACACACACACACACATTATTCTGTAGGATATCTATTTCACCAATAGAAGAATTCGACAAACCAGTTTATTCAGATTTCACTGATGCAGAAAAACCTCATAAGATTCTCTAAATAATACTGTTAAACTTATAAAGATCTTGATGTAAAAGGACCCTATCCTGCCAATTAATATGGTGGACACTTTTAATCACAACCACTATTTTAGGCTATTTTATGTTTATGGAGGCAGTTGGAATTCACATGTTCGTCACACCTTACTTCAGCATAACTATCAGTCTGATTTCATAACAGTTTGACCATTATAGTTGTGGCCACATATGAGAAAGGAATGTTGAAAATAGCGAGATATCAAATGTACCTCTGTCGAATGACGTTATTTCTCGCTGCATAGAAGATCTATCTTCTGATGTAGTCAAAAAAGTATATGATGGTAAAAAATCTTCACTTCATCTGGATGAGTCTACAGACATAAGCCAAAATGCCAACTACTGAGTTACATAAGATTTGCAGACGGAGATTCTGTTGTTGAACAGTTCTTATCATGCACGAGATTACCTGTTACGTCAAGTAGACCAGACATATACAATTCTATGACAGCCATGTTAGAAGAAAATAAGCTATGTTGGAGAATTTGTATTTCGATGTGCACTGATGGTGTGCCAGCAATGACTAGTAGAATTAAAGGGTTTATTTCAAGATTAAAGCAAGATTTTCCTAAGGTAGGGTCCACTCGTTGTTTTTTTATATCGAGAAGGTTTGGTAGCTAAAACGATTCCTGAAGGAGTGTAATGGGCTCAGTAATTGTAATAGTTAATTACATTAGAACTAGATTACTTAAGATAACTTCTCAAAGTCATGTGCAAGAAAGCGGGAATTCGTCATGAAACGCTGGTCCTTCTCGCCGATATTCGCTGGTTGTCCAAAGGCAAGGTACTCTACAGATTTTATGAACTGAGGAAGGAGTTATTAGAATTTTTTCTACAGAGAAACCTGTGTTTGCTGTCCTGATTAATGACGATACATGGCGTTCAAAAGTTGCACACCTGGATGATATTTTTGGACATTTTAAACAGCCTTAATGCACGTCTGCAGGAAACGGAAGGAAATCACTTTACATAAAGTGCTGAATAGGTTCTTACAAAAAATAAAATACGGAAGGCAAAAGTTGAAAACTGTGATATGGAAATGTTTCTGTTTCCTCTCGCAGCTGATAGTGATTAGGAGATTACTTGATTTTAGAAAATCTCTCGGTTTTGGAGGATAAACTACAGCAATACGTTCCTTCCCTCAATGTGAATGAATATGATTGGGTCCACAATCCCTTTGCCATTACTATGTTACACAAAATATCTACATGTATCGTTAAAAGAAGCATAAGACTTGGAAGAACTTCAGGCAGATCGAACTCTTTTCAGCTCAAGTTTATAGAAACAACACTACTTCAATTCTGGAATTTGGCAAAAAGAGAAACATCATCATCATCATCATCATCAAATTCCTGCCATGTACCCTCAAGTGGTGTACAGGATATGATAGTACTACATGAAAAATTTACATCATTACTAACTTCCTATCTACAATTTTCCTCCAAATCAGTCTGTTACTTGTCAAGACTCCAACATTATCAGATCTTATATTTCTATCGTCTAAGGCACTTTGTACCGTATCAATCCACCTATATCTTGGTCTTCCTCTGTATCGTTTTCTTGCCAACTTGGCAGAGAACACTTGTTTAGCAAAACAAGTAGCAAAAGAGAAACAAAAACAACAACAACAACAAAAAAAAAACAGAGTTCTCAGTATTATCAGAAGACTTATCTACAGTACTACATTTTTCGTAGTACTGTATATAAGAATTACGGGGTGTGTTTGTCTGCAATTCGATCCCATATTCAAGAATTGTGCAAAAGTAAGCTCATATTTCTCAATAGATTATAAAAATTATCTAATTATCAACTCAATAATTTTAACCGTTCCAGTTTGTATCATTTACAACTTACTTTTTCCTCTTGTATTAATAAATAACACTGTTGAAAATATTTAATATCTGGTAGGGCTTAAAAACGTCCTCGCCTACTCCCTATAAGGGAATAAAAGGCATCAGCTGATTTTTTTTTTTTTTAAATATTTCCTGTTATTTTCCCATTTTAATAAGAATACTCTATTTTTTTTTTTCTGGCGACACAGTAATGTAATTTCGTGGCACATACTTTGAGAAACACTGGTCTAGTGAGTTTATATACTGATATGGCTTACAACATAGTGTCACTGAACAAAAAACTAATGCCTCCGCGCAGTAACGGACTTGGTTATGGTTATGCTGGGATGAGGTTCGGCTTGGTTATCAAGTGGAGTTTGACAGATTCCAGACAGTGATCCTTTTGGGCAGTGATTAGTTGTCAGCTACTTGGGACAGTGATTCGTTTTCGGGCACTGACTAGTTTGCAGATACTGGACAGTGGCCTTTTAAACGTCACCTGTTCCAAGTTTTTGAAATTTGGGCGGTTTTGAACATGCTGTTCCTGCATTTGGAAGCCGCTCTTATTTATTTATTTATGCTAGCAGTTTCATATGAGCCATACAAAGCAGTGAGCACAGCAGGTATGCTTTGCAATTTATGTACAGTACAGTATTTGATTGCACTCTTATCCTTCGACTGTTTTCAGAACTAAATTTTGTGAGTCTTCACAGCATTTATCATTTGATTTTTTTAATGCAATTTCCTGATGGTACCATTAGATGTTGGAGTTGGGCGTATGCTCAAAACCTCACTTATTTAAACGCGGTTTTTTTTTTGGTTTGCCTATATGGCGGCAGTTGGTGAGCGGTCTCTCTTCACTGTGTGCTGCTTAATTAGTGATAGCCTTGGGAAAGCTATCTCTGATTGGATACCAGTGGAGATTGACAATAGGGATTAAAAAGGCGCTAGCTGATTTTTTATATTTAACTGCCGGCTTGGTTGGGCAAGTGGTTAGCTTATCCACTCACCAGCTAAGATGCTGTGGGTTCAAATCTCGCCATGAACATGGATGTTTGTGATTGTCCTGCTAAAGCTGTGTTGAAATGGCATCTGTGACCCTACCACTTTTCTAGCAGAAGACTTCACCTCCAAAACCCAGTACGGGAGTGATTGTATGGCGTCACGGACGTCAAATGTGATTTTTGTTTAATAATCAACTCCACCCCCCGCCTCTCCGGCTCCAAAGGTTTGGGATAAAACTACCTAGCCTACTCTCTATAGGAAATAAATAAAAAGCGTTATACGATTTATTTATTTTTTAATTTTATGTTTACTTATTAATTTTATAGCTCAGGTCATGCGGTTTTCAGTCATTGTGAATTTTGATCAAGTAACCTGTACGTATTTTCAGAGTAAGGCACAATTTGCTCTCCATGATACTTTTGGAAAATGCATCTTTGACCTTTGAAAAAGTTAAGAACAATAGAACAAGTTATTTATGCTTCTTAATTTTTTTAATATTTTATTCACATATCTACAACTAGAAGCCATTTCTTATATTAATACAGTAATCTTTTTTTGTCTGACACATCATAACCTTTTTAAGCACTGCATTCAGCCTTCTTTCTCTCTTTAAATGCAAAGTAGGATATTTAGTCTACAATAAGGAATAGCTCGGGTTCTCTGGAGTTACTACTGAATACGAAGTTCTATATCAAGAAGTTCTAAGGAGTTGTTCTAAAATAATCTGAACAGTGATGTTTTATGGACAATTTCTTGCAATATAGCTTGGAAGATCTAAATATTTTGAAATGTCTTAATGGTTACCATCCCAAAATGAAATTCACAATAGAAAGGGAAAACTGTTCTCCTTTTTATTGTTCTCTTTTTTATTGTTCTTGTTGTTTAAATATTTTAAACAACAAGAACAATAATAAACAGGATGTTGATTTAATTCGATGCTTATAGAATACCCACCCAACTTTCATGCTAGCTTTTTAATACCATATTAAAGATAGAGAAATCCATATTTTACTGGGAGGGCCTGTGTAGTTCAGTGGAAGTGGCCCTTGTCTTCTGCGCTTGGTCGCTCGAAGTTAGACTTAAGTTCAAGTCAATTGCTGACTGGAGGAAGCCTTTGTTCGACCGGTTCCCGAGTTAGTTAGTCGATCTCTGGTACAGGCAAGAGGGTTTTCTCTCCCGGAAACTCACGAAATTCGACCTTAGTACCCAACAGGGCCGAGCCGTGCGGTTATGCATATTGTGCGCCGCACAAGGGCGCTTGAAAATAGGGGCGCCATTTCACGACGCCAAATAATAAAAAAAAATACATGTATATATATATATATATATATATATATATATATATATATATATATATATATATATATATATATATATATATATATATATATATATATATATATATATATATATATATATATATAAATTTTCTTGTTCTTGAATTATATCGTACTATATAAATATCAAAATTACAAATTATAATTAACGCAATAAAAATGAAATTTTAAATCAGTCAAATTATTATGAATTCTAAATAATCTAACAACATTTTTAACTTAATACATCACCAGTTTTGTATAATTTGTTTGAAGTGAAACGTTATTAATATTACCACAGATTTTATTTCACAGAGTAAGCATCGACTCAGCGAAAATTGTATAAATATTCTCGATTGTTTATTATATTTTAGTGGAAATTGTTAGTTTTAGACAGACCGTGAATTCATACCGTCGACAGGGTGTACAGGGCCGCATTTATACTTTTGGAGGCCTGAAGCGCAACATCATTATGAGGTCCTCAAAAATAAGCATTTTTTTAGTTTATTGAAAATAAAAGTCAACATTTCCATAATCACTCATTTTAATAACACAATACAACATTGGTATACATATATTTGCATTTTAAAAAAGTATAAAAATAAATCAGTTCAAATTTAAATAAAAAAATTAATAACTAAAAGTTTTTTTTCTGGCTTTGGTTTTAGCAAATATATCTATAATGTCTTCATAATTGATTGAGTCCATTACATCTGATTCAATGCATAATAACGACAGATCACTTGTTCTATTTTGGTGCAAGTTGCTCCTTAAATAATTTTTTATTCGTTTGAACACTGAAAATGAGCGTTCAGCACTTGCATTTGAAATAGGCATCGTCAAAAATATTTTTAAAATTGTTTCTACGTTCGGAAAAGTAGATCTTAACCCATCGTTTATAAATTTATACATATTTTTAATTGAAGAATTTTCTTCCTTCATCATTATTAAAAATTGCTTAACTTCATCAGTAAATTTTTCTGGATTAATATCAGTCCCATAAGTTTGAAAATTTTATCAATACTAGTCTTGTACTTGTCTTGATCTATATCTTCCTTCATAAAATGTCAAACATATCTAATATGTCGAAATAGCGTTTTGTTCTTTAATTTATTTCCAAAATTAGCTTATCGCAAATGACATTAAAAGTGTTCACAGCGAAAATTTCTTTCCCATGTAATATAATCTCATTGTTAGATTGTGAAACTTCGTCACTCATTCATTTTTTTTCGTTTTTTAACTCTTTCCTTTTCACCTTTAAATTTTGTCTCATCTGTTAATAAATACGCTTCTTCATTTACAGCAGCAAAACTATTTCTTATATCTAAAATAAAACCAACTAAAGAGTGTAACAAATTATTAGTTAATAACAAATCCATATCGAGATCTTGTAGAGATTTACTAGTAGCATTTATTCGTTGTAAAATTTTGTCCCACACAACTGTTAAAATTGCTGTTTCTGTTTGTCAAAATGTTCAGCCAGTGATGAGCTCTCTAATTTAGAAATAGGTTTTTCATGAAGAGAAATGGATAGTTCAAGTAATCCGTCTTTAATTTCTTTATATCCACGTTTCAAAGCCAATATAGCGTCAGCTCTTGCGGACCACCTCGTTTCACCTAGTCTTTTAACTGTTAAAGATTTTTTTTTCTAAATGTTTAAGGAGTATACCCCATCTTCTTGTTGAAGATGAAAAGTAATTATATACATTTTGAATAAAACAAAAATATTGCACTGCTTCCGGACAAGATTCCGCAGCATAGTTGCCAATTAAATTTAAGGAATGACTAGAGCACGGTATATAATGTGCAGAGGGACTACGTTTTTTCAGCCTAGCTTGTAAACCTGTATAGATACCTTTCATATTGGCAGCGTTATCATAGCTTTGCCCTCTGCACATTTTTATATCCAAAGATAATTCTTCTAATTTTTTTAATACTACCTCTTCTAATATAAGGAATTGTGTTGTGTAATTCTGATGAACCCGATAAATGTTTCTCTAATGTAAGAATTTGCGGCAATATACCTAAATATCATAGCTAGTTGGTCATTATGGGCAATGTCTGGCGTTGAATCGAGTATTATTGCAAAATAAGCAGTTTCCTTCATTTCTGATATTAATATTTCTCTTGTTTTTTTTTTTATCTATTAACTCTATGAATTCATCACAGGTATGATAAGAAAAATAATTTGATCTGCCAGAACCACAGTTGGCGTACATTTTCATGTGATGTTTTAAAAAATCATCAAATTCATTTAAATAATGTAAACACGATAAATAATTTCCGCAAGAATCAGAAAAAATATCATTTGTATTTCCTCTAAATGCTAGCCGTAGCTTACTCAGTAACTTAATGGTAGCTATTATTCTTTTTAAAACCTCTCCAATAATGTTCTTCAGATTGTATTTGTTTGATCAATTCGACTATTTACAGAACTTGATTTTCTTTTGCGATATGTGCACATCGCTCGTATATGCTCAGTAGAATGTTCGTGATCACATAAGGTTCGTGTTATATTTCCCCAATCATTAAAACCCTTCATTAAGCTATTATTTGACTTAGAAAACAATTTACAAACAAAGCAGTAAATTGCTTTGCTGGTTTCTGAAAAAAGTAGCCACTCTCGTTTCTCCTTTTTCCATTCGCCTTTTTAACTAAAAATGTGATATATTTACATTTCTGACATATATTCTATTGCGTTCTGTGTATTCTTTTTTAAATTTTCGATTTTACCAACATTCTGGGACATATTTATTAAAATATGCTCGATAAACTGTTCATTAATAGTAAGTGGACACACTGCTATATCGGTAGGATAAGAGATAGCTTGCTTACTGGTAAGTACAGACCCCGATTGAAAATTTTCTTCAGAATCCTCTTGATCTGTTTCATTTACTTCTTTCTCTCCTTCTATGTTTTCCACATCATTTTGATGTTCTTCATTTTCACTTTCATCTCCTCCTGATAATGATACCAATGTTTCGTTTTCATTCCGAGAACTGTGAAGTACAACTTCAGTTCTACGAAATTCTTCATTTTCAGAATGCAAGAAACACAAAATTTCCCCCTTCTGACTATTTAGCTGTTTCTCATTTTCTCTAAGTCGTTTTCTTTTACTAGCTCCGGATTCAAATTTTCTTGGCATCATTATGTGTATTAATCTATCAAAAGCGAAATAAATATTTATTAAATCCAAAATAAATATATAAATAAAATAAACAATTACGTTAATATATTAAAAAATACAAAAATAGAAACAGTAGTATCTTGGTTTTGTTAAAATAAACGAATAACAGTAAATTAAGAATAATAACTAATTGAATAATATATTCTTACCGACTGCGACAACTACTTTAACCATATATTAGGTATATACGCTTGTATACAGTATACTGATTTACAAGTACTCGCCAAATAAGTAACTAAATTATCAGTTTAATTACCGTTTTTTGGAATTTCCTTTACTGTTCTACGATATTTGACCCTTTTTGGTGCACAATTTATTTATTGTGTCTCTTCCCAAAAATATAAACGAATTTCACATGTATACAATAAATATTAATATTAAACAAACTTGGTAATATTAAACTAGCAGCCTTGTAAGTAATTTTATTTAAATAAATGACTAACTTATATCGATGGATTATAAATAATTATGCAACTTCTACGATACTTTATATTTAATATTAAATTTTCTAAATAGTTTAAAATCTTTTAATGTAATTCTAAATATATATATTATTTACACTTTTAAATATTCCATGTAATTAAATCATAATTAATTTAAAGAAAGATGAAATTACAATCTATCTGTGAAAGATTTCAATTACAGTGTTGATTGTTGATTTTGAGAACGTTGATTTTGTTTGACAAGCTTCGTTGACAAGCATCATAGTTGCTACAAAAATTCTGAATACCGAAAAAATATTAAAAGATATGGTAATAATTTAGTATAAGGATAAATTTATTTATTTATTTATTTTTTTTAAAGAATTGGAATGCAATCAAATTAAGCTTGCTAATCAAGGTAAAAATTGGAACTTCATGAACTGTAAAGTTCAGATATTCTCACAAAAATTAAAAATTTTGAATTTACGGCAATAAAAATTATAGCAAAAATCATCATATTTATGGAATTACAACATTTATTTATTACAAGATTTATTCAACTCCAGCTTTGATTTTTTTAAGTTGCAGTAATAAGCATAATAATTCCTGCTTTAGTTAAAATGTAGAGGCAATAAATAGTAAAGATAACCTGCAATGCTTGCTAACATCCACTTTTTTACTCGACATTTTATCCTGAAATGACTAGAATCTTGATGCACAAAAAAATGAACTGAAAAATCAATTTAATTTATAAATAATAATAAACTTAAAATTCAAATGCTCTATTTATGTGATATAGAAACTGCTCTTACCCAACTAATTAATACAAATAGCAGCAGCACACAAAAAACCTCTGTTGTCCCTGGAACGTGTTTCAAAATGATCGCAAAAATTTTTTTTAACTCAAAACTTTTTTACTCTGTTTACAATTTCCACTTATTAAACTTCTAGTATATTTGCAAAGAGGTTAGCTAACTCTCTATTAAGTTTCTTTTACAAATTGTATATCAACTTCAAATATGCCAATAGATTCTCTTAATGACACTTTAAAAAACATTATAAGAGGAATTGTACGAAGGTATATAACTTGCAAAAGCTCTGTATCGCACATTCAGTCAAAGGTCTTGCACAAAAAGTTCTAAGGCAATTCTCTCATCTCAGATCTTGGGCTTCCTTCAGGAAATCTGGCTTCAGAAAAATCTCATCGGGAAAATAGCGGACTGTGTACTGCGACCTGCGGTACTCACATATAGCTCCGGCAAAAAGCTATTCTCCCACGGTGAAAAGAAAAACTTCCGAGCGAAGGTGCTTTGGGTAATTTGTCTTGCATTTTCTCCTCTGTTTGGGCTTGCCAAAAATGCCTGGACGACTACCTTCTTTTTCTGCCGCCTCCACTAACTCGAATTGCCGCCAACTGTCAACCGGGATTCCTCTCTGGCCTGCAAGCTTTTCTCCGGCAATTGGAACATCTCCTTTTGGCAACTCGAAGTCTTCTCTTAAGACTGGAAACGGGAAGCCCTCTCTCTCTCTCTAGCGACTTCTGGGTCCGGGAATCCCTATATGCTTGGCTCTATCCCCTTTTATTATGCCTTCTCTGATACCTCGCACGAAGTTTGTAACCCCCCGAAGAATTCGGCATGATTCTTTCATCTTAAGTTTCAAGTTCGGCCCGCTCTTTGTCCTCTTCTGTGCCTTCTTTTGATTGTAAGTTGCCGACCATCGGAAAGTTATTTGAACCTTTCTGACTGACTTTGGAGGTGTTTACGTGCAGAGCTTGTAAGCCTTTCTCATACACACAAAATTTAATAAACAACCTTTCTAATGCCGCCATGTAAATCTATTACATACAGCTCCAGCGAAAAACATTGCCTTTGTTTTTAACACTCTAATATATTCTTATTAAAGAAGTATATACAGTTAATTTCCAAAGGGTTATTTATAAAAATACCTAATACAAAATATACAGAAACAAACAAGGTTATGTTTTACAACATTCTTATGGGGCTTGACCTAAGTAAAAAATCGACGTAATGTGCTTTGGAATATTTAAGCTACAATCGAGTTTTTACAATATTAATAAGAACAATAGTATAAAGTCCAGGTAGTCCAGTGAAAACCATCTGTGACAAAATGAAACTAGTTTATTTATTTAAAAACACAAAAATACAAATTTATTAAGTATATCTTTATAGAGTTCATAATTAAAAGGACTCTAATAATAATAATAATAATAATAATAATAGATTTCTACAGATATGTCTCATCTTGTTTTGGTATTATCAAAATTATCAAGTTATTCTGAAGTATTATGAATTTTGCTATTTTATTATTATGCCGCTAATATTTCTTCAAATGAGGCACTTTTTACAACAAAACTGACTAAGTTATGTTGATATATCTGTTCGCAAATATACTCAAAATCCCTTTGACCTAATAAAAAGGCAGAATGCTGATGAAAGCATTCTATCTGTTAAAATGCAATTACCCTCCCCCTCCCCCCACCGTTAACGGATTATTGTAGTTATGTGCACTGTATTTCTTGGAGTGACCCTTTTTTGCTGCACAATTTACTTATTGTGTCTCTTCCCAAATAGAAATGAATTTCACACGTGCGAAAATAAATAATCAAAATGTTTGTATGCATTGGAAATATGTCAAATATTTATATTTTTTAAATAACATTTATTGAAATAAATATTATTATTATTATTATTCCTGATACCTCCAAGGAGTCCGAAGACTCATCGTGGGAGGACATCTACAACTGTCTCTGCACCTAACCTCTACTACGAATCATCTCTATCAACGCCATCTGCCGCCCACCTCCAACACCACCACAACTAGTAATTTTTGTCTGTAAATTGCGTGTGTTCTAAAGGGCCGATTTGTATGTATGCGGGATGAAAAACCCGAGTTTCCGGGAGAAAAAACCCTGCTACCTCCGTATGAGATCGGCTAACTCACCTTCGATTGAAATCGACCAGATAAATATTCCTCCCGTCGCGACGAGAATCGAACTTAGGCCTATTCCAATCGAAGGGCGCAATATACCGTCGTTCTTCCAATTGCGCTACGGAGGCGCAATTGGAAGAAATATGATATTTTGCTTCCTTTCCTTGAAAAATAAGATTATATAGGTCGCTTATTTCAATTTTAGAAACAATTTTTTTATTTATTTATTTTTATTTATTTATTTTTATGAACAACAAATGGTGTTAAACTGCATTACTCGGGGTTTCCGATTGCGAGTCTTTTTAATTTATATCCAAATGTATTTTATCAGAGATTCTACGCCTTTGTCTTTCGCTTAAAACTACAACAGTACAATTACTTTGGAAAAATAACGAATTCAAACAAAACGAAAGTGCGCACATGTTATCTAGCAGTATTTGTGTGTGTGTGTGTGTGTGTGGTGATAATAATTTTGGGATAGGGGAGTTAGCCATTAAAGGCGAATTAATTCCGTTATGAAAATTTTGGAAATAAAATTTCATTTTGACACATGCACCTACACATGTTTCAAAAGATAAACTGTAGGGAAAATATCACTACTTCAAAACTGCTGCATAATATCGAAATTAGCCAAAATATGTACATAACAGTTGACTTCATAACTGCCGTTTATTTTGATTTGTAGTGAGTGATTAGGGGGAAACCAAGAAAGTTGAAATGCAAAAACCAACAGATTACGTTATAAAAATTATGAATTACATGATATGATTCAAGATTTACGTATGATAACTAACCTTGGAACTAAGATTATGAATAAAATAGGAAATTTAATTTGGAACAGATGGAGGCTGCGTTCATTTTTATATTCGGATTTTCATGAATTTATAAAATAATTGTTTGACAAAAATAATTATCTTCAATCGAGTTCTTGGAGAATTTTAAAATGTATTGGCGATTAAAATAATTAGCAAAAAAATTGATAGTACATTGATCTTCCAAAGTGATACAATATGAAGTGAAGAAAGTATGAAAGGATTTCTTATTTTACGCTGGCATTAAAAACTATAATTATAAAATAAAAACAAGCAGCAAAATGAATATAACTCATAGGTATTTAGTCTGATATAACTTAGATTCCGGTTACCGAGCAAACGGCAAGCAATTGCGTTTCTTGCTGTAGGCCACAGAACGTAGCTACTACGTACGCCTGGTAATGTAGTTAAGTGTTATAATTACGGCTATTTTGCCTGCTTCAGTTTAGGAGTACCCCTGTTTAAATGGGAGTTTTCCCAGAAATAATATACGTAGTTAAGTGTTCTTTTCAGCGTGAAGGATTATCGCACCTTCTAATGGACATGACGGTCAAACTACACTTCTTATCCATGTTCTTTCAGCAGATGGGCAGAATATTATCCAACTTTGCTGGACGTGTATATACGTCCAGCAAAGAAATGGTACGCTTACATACATGAATTTTATGGAATACAGGAATTCCTGTTAGTTTTATATTCTAAGGAAAGAACGATGCATTTCAAATGGAAGCGGGAAGCCTCAGAAATTTTTCAGCGGCCTCTAGTTTTTATATTATGAATTTAATATTTAAAAATAAGTATTTTATTTTGCAACTATAACTACGCTGTCTTTTTATTGTTCTTTGTGAGGAGTAAGGTTTTAAAATGAGGCCCCCCTAGAGAGTGAGGCCCACATCTTGCGCCTCATGCGCCTAATGGTAAATGCGGCCCTGAGGGTGTAGCATAGAGGCAGCCTGCCTAACGACGCTGCTTAATAAGGGCGATCGTTCAGCCGTATTACGGCAACATGATATTTTTCAAAAATACAGTGTTTAGTTTAGCGAATAAAAAAGGCGCCAGTTCCCATTGACAGTTAAATATGTGCTTATTATATTTTATTAATAAAAAATTACAGTCATACATACTAAAACTAAATATTTTAGAACCCATTTATTAGATACTTAAGGAAACAAGCCATAAAGTATCATACGATGTGAATTTCATAAACTTTTAAAGTCTCTCTCTCTATATATATATTAAATTATATTATGCATGAATTCTCCTACTCAAATTGCGAATCGCTATCGCCCCCGACTTTCACATCTTACTCCCTGATGTAAACAGTATTGTTTACTCCCTGCAGCAAACATACGCCCTCCACAACAGCAACTATATTGCAAAAACACGAAAAGCAATTAGTTTTATCATGTCACTGAATAAGATTCACAGACATTTGCAGACTGTTTAATATATTTCTCAATAAATAGTGCAATTAGAGATAACTGGGAATATATAAACACTAACTAATAATCACATCTCCCCTCCAACAGAAACTGATGTATAGACTGGAGCAAACCACATGTTGCAGGTGCAACATTGGTTTTGCTTGACACTATCGCCCTTCATGAACGTGTTAAAACTAAGAAATATATAGTGAATGCATTTCAGATATTATGGAAATCGGTTTAAGAGAATTAGCATTTCAATTCAATTGTCAGCTGGTTTTGTTTGGGTCGCGCGATCTTTCGTTAATATCGCACCAATCATATGCACTTCTTAATAGTGGCTTTTTCTCTACTGGCCTGCAATCGCGCACATCTTTCACTTAACATTAGTAATTTGTCAAGGATTGTTCATTACGTATCTCAAGTCTTAAATTACTGGTAATTTTTGCTGATATAATGGGAAAGAAGATGACTCGATTTGGGTAGATAACTTTGATTACACACAAGGAAACCGCTCTCGAGGACAGAAGTGATGGAGAATAGAAGCTTCTTGGTAAGTCATACCCATTTTTAGTTTTTTTTTTTTTTTTTTTCTGAAAACTTTAGTTTCCAAAAATCCGCACATATATCTCGCACCACGATTTTTTAGCTTTAATTTTGGGAAAAAAGTGCGAGTTATAGTCGACTAAATACGGTAATTTTTTTAGCTTTCAAATTCTTAAGTATGGATCATTGGTTAAAGATTGGATTTATAAAACGCACAAAAGAGAGCAATATAGCAGATATAGAAATAGACAATTTCAGTTGTCTCATTGATGATAAATTATTTATATTAAGTAAAAATGTATAGTATCTTTATAAATTTTGTTCTATTAAAACAAATCTTTTTTTTTTTGTTTAAATGTACATCTAAATTCAAATAAAACAGACATTTACATTGAAATGTATTTTTATTTATTATTATTATTATTATTATTATTATTATTATTATTATTATTATTATTATTATTTTGATAAGGATATTTTGATAAGGTACTTGGTAATAATGAAAATTAAAGAAGGGGTACACGGATATCTGAAGTTTCAGAAACACTGATATATCCAAATATTTAGTCTGTACGATATTCGTTTTCTTAAATTCAACTTCGAATTTGGATAGACGAAATAGCGTCTATCCAAATATGCACTTACATTTTTTTCAGCGTCATTTTAATTTTGAATGTGAAACATATTGAGTGTATTGCGTATTCTGTATTTAAGTGACTTTGGACAATTTTTAACTTGTTTTTGTGAATTTGGAGTACGTCTATTATATTTTTGCTAAGTTTGACAATCAGTTTCATTGTTTCATTTTAGTTAATTATCTTATTTTGAAAACAAAAGATTTTTATCTTATGTTGGGTAGACGTCTAGAAAATAAATAATTTTCAATAACAGATTTATTTATTTATATATTTGTTCTTGTTCTGGTTGGAAGACATTGGGGTTGGGGTCCTTTTACTAATTTCTTTAATAAATAATTTTAATATTCTAGAAATTTCTTAATTATTAAACAATTACCAGAATGTAAAAAAATATTAAATAAATATCACTAAAAAATCAATCAGTGCCTAATATCTCTGCATGTTAATTTTCAAAAAAATACCTAATATAAGCATATTTATTATTCAAAACATCTGAAAAATCAAATTCTGTAGTAAAAAAATAGTCAGTTTTGGGCCATTCACCTTAAAAATAATAGGGGTCAAAAAATAAGTTTAAAGGAAAATTTCAGCAATTATTATTTATTTTGGTAGACAACTTTTAACGCTCTTCTTATTTTAAAGTCTAACCAAGTGTGTTAACTCGCAGATGTCGGGAAAAAAGCCAAAGAAGTTATCTGGTGCAAAAAACAGGAAAAGACAATTGCAACGAGTACAACTGGAACATAAACTGGCTGGATCGCTGAATAAATTTTTAACTTCAGGACCACATAAAAAATGAGGAACAGAAAGTTTTGACGAAGCAAGTACTCCGTGTAGCTCTACTACAGAAAAAGAGAGGACACAAGATAACTATAAAGAAACAAATGTTAGATGCGAAAATGAAACTGGCCTCACTAGACTGTCTACAGACGTTGCAGCAGAAGAAATAATAAATTCCGATTCAGCGAAACACGAAACTTCAAATTTTACTTTAAATTTTAATATTAATGATCCAGGTACTTGGCTGAATCATGTAACTACCAAAGTTAGAGATTGTTTAGTTGAGCATTGCCCGCATCAAGTAGTTAATAAAGAATTTATTTAAGTTAAGGGATATTACATCCCATATTGTTTCAATTGGGATGTAATATCCCAATTGAAACAATTGGGATATTATAATTGCATTGAAGCCTTTGGCTCTTCATATAATTAGTAATTTATTTGGACAACTTCTTGGCAATTCTTATAGTAGGGTATGTAAGTTCTGTTCGCTACAAACTTGGTATTATCTAGGTCTACCTACTCACTGATGAGACCTCAATAAAGGTTGAAACCGGTCTGGGTAGTAACCTTCTCTCATAATGTACAAAGTAATACAGCTCCTAGGACCTGGGTTTCACATTATGGGTAAATACCAAGAACAGTGATCGGAGCTTACTCCACCCTTGCTATGAGTTGCCTCAGTGTTGCACTACCAGAGGGACTATGTGTAGCACTATCCAGGTATTTGCTTACGCTTGGACTCGCCGAACTTTATATAGTTTCTATATTCGGCATGAAACTCTTTGAGTTTCGTATTCGGCTATGAAACAATGTGGGATGTAATATCCCTTAACTTAAATAATTCCACGTCGCTGAATTGAAGCCTTTGGCTCTTCATATAATTAATAAGTTAATAAAGAATTTCCAAAAAGATGAATCTGGCCTCAAGTTTTCCGATTCATACTATTATCGAACTTTAGCAAATGGAGAAAAACTTTTACGAAGTTATTTAGTTTATTCAGAATCGCAAAATTCGGTTTTCTGTTATTATTGCAAAATATTTGGTAGTCAAAATTCCCAACTAACTAAAATAGGGTTGTAACGATTGGCAACATTTGAGTCATATACTAAAAATACACGAGACAAGTTCCGCGCACATTAAAAACTGTTCAAAATACAGCGAACTTAAAAGGTCGTTGATTAAGAAATGCATTATTGATTGCACACAACATAGATTATACGAAACTGAGAAAAAATATTGACAATCTGTTATAGAATGGTTAATCTACATAATACAATATTTATCAAGACAGTGTATAGCTTTTAGGGGTTCTTCACAAAAACTTTTTGAAAATGATAACGGCAATTTTTTAAAGTTAGTAGAAACTGTCGCTAAATTTGATTCGATAATGGCGGAACACTTGCATTGCATCCAAACATCACAAAAACGGAACATTGCTCATTATTTAGGTGATAAAATACAAAATGAAATCATCCGTATAATTTCTGAAGCTATAAAACACAAAAGTTTAGAAATGGTTAAAGAGGCGAAATATTATTCATTAATTCTTGACACTACTCCGGATATAAGCCACACAGAACAATTATCTATTGTTATTAGATTTGTTAATCAAAATAAAGATACAAATATAGCAGAAATTCATGAACATTTTTTGGGTTTTCAATCTGTAGAAGATACCACTGGGCAAGGACTATTTCAATTTATAAAAAATTATTTAAAATTATTGAATATTAACAATTCTGATTTACGCGGCCAAGCTTATGTTAACTGTTAACTTATGTGAGGTAAACATAATGGACTGCAGAAAAAAAATCCTTGAAATAAATTCAAGTTTTTTTTTTTATTCGGTGTGCTGCTCATTCATTAAATTTGGTAGTTAATGATGCAGCTAAGATATCCTGTGAAACTGTAAATTTTTTTATGCTAATACAGGAATTATACAGATATTGAAAATTATTTTTCAATATCTGTGAAGCGTTTGGATATATTAAGAAAAACATATCCGTGTTTTAAATTTGAAACCACTTTCTGCTACTAGGCGGGAAAGTAGAGTAGAAGCAATAAAGCACTTAAAAATAATATCAAGGAAATTAACCAGGCTCTTTTTGATATTACGGAAGATGAAAGTAAAGATATCGACTCTAGAGTTCAGGCAGACAACTTAATTTCGAAGATTTATTCGTTTAAATTTATTTGCTCTGTTCATGTTTGGTACGAAATCTTAAGTCTCGTAAATGTTGCAAGCAAAATAATGCAGAATCCGACATTTGATATAGGAAAAATTACAGAAAATCTTGATTATGTTATACAAGAATTAAATACTCGCCGAACAGACCAATATTTTGAAAATATTATTAGCACTGCAAAAGAAGTAGCAAACTATCTTAATATTGATCCTATTTTTCCAGACATTCGCTAAAGAACAAAAACAAAAATGTTTGGTTACGAAGTATCAGATGAGACAACGCATGATCCTAAACAAAATTTTAAAATAATTTTTTTCTTCGCGATTTTCGACACGACAATAACTTCCGTCACGAAAAGATTCATACTCTTAAAACAGCATAGCGAGGACTTTAAAGTTATAAGAGACATTAGCAAATTAAAAGATTGGAGCCATGAAGATTTAATGAAACATTGTAAAGATTTGCACTTAAAACTGAGCGACAATCAAGATTCCGACAATCGCGACATTGATGGTATTACTTTATTTGAGGAATTAAAAACTTTGCAATGTTTTATTAAAAAAGAGTCGGCTCCTCAGGATGTTTTAAATTATATATAGAAAATAAATTAACCGACACGTTTCCGAATACTGCGATTGTGATACGTATTTAGTTAACATTACCAATATCCGTAGCATCAGGGGAAATAAGCTTTTCAAAACTGAAACTAATAAAAAATTATTTGTGGTCAACAATGTCTGGAGAGCATCTAACGGATTTATCAATTATATCAATTGAAAATAATATTATGGATTCATTAGACATTAAAGATATTAAAAATTTTGTGGCGCTAAAGCAAGACGAATAAATATGTAAAATCAATCTACATTTATACTTTATTTAAATTAAGGGGATATTAAATCCCACATTGTTTTAAAACCGAATAAGAAAGTTAAAGATCGGAATCATCAGAGAGTTTCATGCCGAATATAGCGATCAGAACCAATATCAGAAGAATAGCGATCATGCCAAGAATAGCGATCAGAACTTTACCACCTTTGCTGCGAATTGCCCGAGATTGTACTACGTACTAGGACTACTTGCATTAGCTTACGCCAGTAATCGCCGATACTTTCATAGTTTACTATATTCGGCATGAAACTCTCTGATGATTCCAATCTTTGAGTTTCTTATTCGGTTTTAAAACAATGTGGGATTTAATATCCACTTAATTTAAATAATGTTTATATCGCCGAAATGAAGCCTATTGGCTGTTTATATTTAAGTACATTTATACTAATTGTTATATAGTTAAAAGCATATCTCCAAATTATCTCTGTTATGTAATATTTCTTTTTATATTAAAATAAAAGTTCTGTTGTATTTATATATTAAGGAATAAACATTTTTGAAAACTTTTATTATTAAAAATTCCTTATTAATGAATTTCAGTGATTACAATGTTCTACTACTGTTAAATAAAATTTATTTTTATGTATGCGTATTTATGTATAAACTGTTTTGCACTTTTAACAAAGTAAAATTTTTAGCAAAATGTTTTCATGGAAACTTATTTTATGGGGGCGATGAAAAACGTTTTGCACAAGGGTGCCTCCTACCCACGGTGCGGCACTGGTACCCACATTATTTCAGACAGTAACATATTGTTAGGGTTAGGTACCAAGAGATGGCAGCACTTGTTTGCCAGCCTCTTCATCGGTGTCTATCACTAATTACAGACATGGGACAGCTGTCTGATTGGCTACCGGTGGAGATTGAACTGCCTACTCAGTCTCCAAAAGCGAGATAGGGTATAAAGACCCCACCTACTCCCTATAAGAGAATAAAAGGTGTCAGTTGATTTATTTATTTATTTTATAAGATAATTGCAATGTATCAATAAATCGCCCCAGATCCCGCCTACCTCAGAAAAAGGGGAGGTACGGCTCTGCCCAAACCCTTGGCTTCATTCATTTTCTGAAGTACAATTCCCTCAATGTGGTGCATAGCTTGTAATCATCAGCAAACAATTGAATATCTTCCTTCAAATTATTTCTATATCATTTATGTACAAATTAAACAGCAGTTGTCCGAGCACATATCACTGCAGAATATCACTAATCAGCAGAACCCAGGAGAAGACACCTGTCTTCTCCTGGGTTCTGCTCCGCCATATACTACTTTATGGTATCTCTCCATCACCCACCCTTTTGTCACCAGTTTTATTTCCATCCCATTTGCTGTAGTTTGCATAATAGAATTCCATGTGGTATTCTGACAAACGGCTTTGTAAAATCCAGCATTAGCATCGTGTAGCCATCCTAATTATCTAAATCTGACTATTATAAAAAATAATAATAGATTATTAAGGGTATCACTTACCCTTCACAAATGCTGCCTCTAATACAGTATTATATTCTTACCTACTTACCTATTCCTAAGAGCCTGTGTAGCTCAGAGGAAGTAGTATTTGTACTCCTCAGCACTAGACCGCAAAGAAAGAGAGTTGCGAATTCGATTCTACTTGCCGAATAGAGGATCCCGTGTTAGTCGATCTCTGGCAAAGAACAAGTGGGGTTTTTATTATTATTATTATTATTATGATTATGATGATGATTAAGAGAGATCTCCAGGGAGTCAGAGACTCATCGAGGCCGCATACTACATACATCAGCTATCATACTTATTCTTGAATTCATTCACACTGCTTGCATTCACAACATCCAATGGCAATCCATTCCAATTACGAACCACCCTCTGAGAGAAAAATCTAGCCCTCACGCTCTTCTTGGCGGCCTTCATTCTCAGCTTTCAAGGCTGCCCTCTCGTCCTTTCCCCATCCTTCATAAATTGAAAAATTCCATCAATTGAAATCCTGTATGACCCTTTCAGAAGTTTGTAAGTCCCAATCATATCACCCCCTCTTTCTCTTCTTTGCTAGTGTCTACAGTCTACAAATTCTCAATTTGTCTTCATAATCAGTGTTCCAATCCGGATATCATTTTTAACACTCTACTTTGTACTGTCTCCAATATATCAGAATCACAACGGAAATCAGAAGACCATACCTGCTCACAATAGTCCAAGTGAGGTCTTATCAAGGCCTTCTAAAGAGGCAAAATAACATCCTTATCTTTACATGTGAACATTGGTTTCAGCATTGCAATTATCTTATAAAATAAATAAATAAATCAACTAACGCCTTTTATTCTCTTATAGGGAGTAGGCGGGGTCTTTATACCCTATCTAGCTTTTGGAGACTGAGTAGGCAGTTCAATCTCCACCGGTAGTCAATCAGAGACAGCTGGACAATGTCTATCACTAATTATAGCAGCCACAGATGAAGAGGCTGGCAAACAAGCCTGCCATCTCTTGGTACCTAACCCTAACAAGATATGTTACTGTTTGAAATAATGTAGGTACTAAGGTCGATTTTCTTGAGTTTACGGGATGAAAAACCCGAGTTTCCGGGAGGGAAAACCAGCTTACCTGTGCCAGAGATCGACTAACTCGGGAACCAGTAGACGAAAGGCTTAGAAAAAATTTCCTCCAGTCGGTGACTAGACTTGAACTTAAGTCTAACTTCGAGCGACCAAGCGCAGAGGATGCAAGCACCACTTCCACTGAGCTACACAGGCCCTTGCAATTATCTTTTGTTCGTTTCCGGGAGGGAAAACCAGCTTACCTGTGCCAGAGATCGACTAACTCGGGAACCAGTAGACGAAAGGCTTAGAAAAAATTTCCTCCAGTCGGTGACTAGACTTGAACTTAAGTCTAACTTCGAGCGACCAAGCGCAGAGGATGCAAGCACCACTTCCACTGAGCTACACAGGCCCTTGCAATTATCTTTTGTGTTGCATTTGCAATCTTTGCCACATGGCTCCTGAACTTCAACTTCCTATCTATTAACACTCCAAGATCCCTAGCCTCATCAGTTTCTTCTAACTTAATCCCACCAATATAATATGACATTGGATATCAAATCATGCTGAAGTGACAGTTAGTGACATTGAAATGACACCCATTTTTCCATGCCCACAATTCCAGCCTATTCATATCATTCTGCAAAGACTGCATATCAGCAGCATTCCTGGTTATCCTACCTATCTTTGCATATTCAGCAAATAACTGTATGTCATTTGTCAAATCCTTCCCACATATCCTTCCCATTAATCTACAGATTGAATAACAGTGAACCAAGCACTGCTCCTTGTGGTACACCACTTGTTACCAACAAGTACACCACTTGTTAAACCTTGCAGCTCAGATCCTGCATATACATTTTTTGATATCTGTCAGTCAGCCATCCTCTTATCCATGCTAATATAGTATAACCCAAACCCATTTTCTCCAATTTATGCAGGAGTATGCCATGCTGTATTCTGTCAAAAGCCTTAGCAAAATCCAAAAGTATCATAGTGTATCAATTCCCCTTGTTTAGTTGAATGGTAACATTGTTATAGAATGTGACAAAGTTGCTAAAGCATGACCTTCCCTTATTAAATCCATGTTGTTCATTGCAAAGTAGATATTCACTGTCAACCCATTTCTGAATGCGAGTCCTAACCAATTTTTCCAAAATCTTCGCCACCACTCTTGAGATACTAATTGGTCGATAGTTGGATACACCGGTCTTTGCACCACCCTTATGCAATGGAATTACCTTACATTCTTGCGGAATCTTCCCTGTTCTGAGACCCACATTATACATCCTGTCAAAGAAATGGCCAGTTCAGCTGAACACGCTTTTAGCACACGTGCTGATATTCCATCAGTCCCTATTGCTGAATTCTCATTCAGTTTGAGCAAACACCATAATACCTCGGGCTTCCACACCTGCGTTTCAATATCTAGTGAAGACGTAACAGTGAGCTCAATGTTGCATTCACCAGGTTAAAATGGGCACTCATTAACTGAACAACCTCTTCTGCATCTGCAACCCTCATGCCAACTGGATTTAGAAGTTATTCATTCATTCTTTTACTTGCAGCATATCGATAAAATTCTTCTGGGTTGGCTTTAGCACGCAGAGCCAGTTTCTTTTCATAATCAGACTTTGCTTTCCGTACAACAGTTGTGACTCTTCTAGCGTGCTGCTTACAACGTTCATAACAGACGTCATCCTTGTGGAAAAGGTATTCTGTCCACATCGTTCTTTTCTTACGAATCTCTTGCTTAATAAGATTACACATCCATTTGACTCCTACTCAATTTATTCTTCGAAATCTCAGAACACTTTCTGATATCGCATCATTTAAGTATTATACAAATGCTTCCCATGCACTCTCGATATTCTTTCCATTCAGCAACCGATCCCATTCCACTGAACTCAGTATACTCCTCAGTTGGTCATAATTTCCTGCTTTGTAGTTCAGCATGTAACCTTTTCTGAATGGAACATTCATAAACTTAGTCACTTCCCAAGTGAGTACTTCATGACATTGTCACTAACTGGAGGCAGAATAGTTGTCTTTAACTGAAACGCGCTCTGACACTATAATCAAATCTAACACTCTTTAACCTCGAGTTCCTTCTGTCACATGCTGCTTGAGGAAGCGGTCCTGCAACAGCTCAGTAAATGCATTTTCATTCCTCTTGTGAGATTCTACTGCTACCCATTCAACATTTGGATAATTAAAATCTCCCATTAGGATTACTCTTTTCGCGCTCACCTTTTCTATTTGGTGATGCATTTCTTCATCACCAGCAATTGATCCATCAGGTCTGTAACAACACCCCACTACGTAATTTGTCTTCCAGATGACTTCAAACTCACTGCCACATAAATATAGTTAGTAGTATTACTACATTCGTAGGTCTCAACTCTAACTGGATTTAAGTCATCAGTATAATTAGCAGCAAACTCCCTCCTCTCCTATTTACTCTATCCTTCCTAAAAATACTGTACCCATGGCACTCAATACCAGTTAGCCAGGTCTCACTGATTCCTACTATCTGAGGTCGTAACATATTGACTAAGGCAACAAACTCTACCCCTTTGTTTCTGATACTCCTAGCATTCGTGTACAGACATCATAATCTACCTGCATGTTCTTTTGTGTACTCTTGTTTCAGTCTGACTGGCACAGTTGGATATATTGCAGATCTCTATTTTGTCTGATGCCTTACACATGTTGACATCTTTGCACACATATGGTGGGTCCGAACCTGAAGAACACAAACCCGAAATCGTTCTCTCCTCATCAACATTTCCATGATAAAAGTCCATTCCCATCATTAACACAGTTATATACCGTTGTCACTCTTACATTCACACCATTCCTCTCTTTATAATTTAGTTTCCCTGACTCTCTGTGTTAGGTCTCATAGCAGTTATTAGTTTTTCGAGACATATGATACCAAACGTGTTCAGGTGTAGGCCATCCCTCTTACACTAATCCAATCTTTCCTCAGACTCGCTCCACACTTTCAAAAACTCACATCCAGTCCTTCTACATAGCCTATGCATTGAATCGTTTGTCATCATAGCCCTTCTTTTTAATTCATTTTCATCATAGTGAAGTATATACTAACGATTTTCATTTGCTCACTCTTCTCCAAGTAACATTTTCTCGAAGAAATTTGATTTAGGGTTAGCAATCACCAGACAGCGTCACCTGTCATCCGTCCATTCTCTGCGTGCCACTTAATAAGTGATAGCTTTGGGCCAGCTATCTCTGATTGGCTACCAGTGAAAATGTTACTGTCCACGAAATCTCCAAAAGTTAGAAATGGTTAAACCGGCCTCCACTGTCCCTGTAATGTAATAAAAGATATACCATCCAATTGCACATAAGTATTTGAATTCAGATTCTACAATATCCTAAATAATTTCAGTCCATGAACCTCTGTTATCTCTGTCATAAAAATATCTGCACTTGGATGATATTCTCTTGCAAAATGATCACTCAGTCGCTCAAATATTTTGTCTGCCTCTGTTACCACTCTACTATCTGCATTCATTAAAGTTATCCTTCTATAGTTATTCTTTCTTGTACTTGCCACTTAACGAAAAATCTCTTTGGGATTTCCTTTCAGCTGTTCGGCAATTTCTTCACATAATCTGATTTTGCCTTCCATACCATGCTGGGCACCTTTTTTGTCTGATCCTTGTACTCTTCTTGAGTTTCTCATCCTTGCACTCTTTCTCCTTATATGCCCTACACAATATTTTATTTTATTTTTCTTTTGCAGCTCATGGTCAATGATAATACTCATCCATCTAACTCCTGAACGATTTACCCTTTCGATCTTCGGTATATAGCGTAATACTGCTTCCTCCCGATATACCCCTTGACTATCCGTCATGCATTGTGAACATCCCTTGCAGAACTTTATACCAAGGTAACACATTAAGTTGCCTTCTAAGTATATAATAATGACCTGCTTTATAGTACCAGATATACCCTTTCTTAACTGGAATTTCTAGATGTTTTGCTATCTCACATGATCAATTACCCCAAATGGAATCTATGTAGCCACCTTAGTTATGGTCAGGTCTTCTTACCCTATAACAAGATTCAACACTCCTATACCCTGAACCTCCTACTTCACTTTCTGCATCAAGTAATTATCTCTCAATAAGTGTACTGATTCCATTTCTTTTCTGCCATGCGATATATTCTCTTTCAATCTATGTTTCTAAAGTGGAACTCCCCATAATCATAACTCGACTTGCACACACTGTACTAATCTGCTTTCATAGCCCTTCTTCTCAGTTTGCTTGTATAAATATACGAGTTGTCAAAAAGGTGCCCCATTAAGTTACTTAAATATAAAGAGCCAACAGGCTTCATTTCGGCGATATAAACATTATTTAAATTAAGGGGATATTAAATCCCACATTGTTTTAAAACCGAATAAGAAACTCAAAGATTGGAATCAGAGAGTTTCGTGCCGAATATAGTATAATAAAGGATAATAAATAGTAATATAGTATAATAAATAATGTTTATATGGCCGAAATGAAGCCTGTTGGCTCTTTATATTTAAGCAATCTCTTTGGCATTTTAAGCAAGTATTCCGATCTGATAATAGACGGATGTTTGTATGTCGCGCTTTTTATTATTATATATTAGGGAATACAGTCTTACAAGAATATTTATTCAGTGTCAGTGCTGCTAAATATTGTTAGACTTCCCCATCTTAGACTATGCTTGTAATTATTATACATCCGAGACCGGTAACCATGTAAATTATATCTCATCCCATCTTTTTTTGTCTATTGTGCAGCTATAATTTCGCAAAATCACCATGAGCATATATTTTTTTTCTAAAAGCTATAGCCATTTTGTTGAATAGAACAGAAGAAATGAAAATGTCCATTTAACTTTGCAAAATTTAAGATGTTTTTATTTATCTCTTTGGCACTTTTAAGCAAATATTCCGATCTGGTAATAAGATGTTTGTATGTTGTGCTTTTTTATTATTATTATTTTATTTTAGGGAATGCAGTCATGCAAGAATATTCATTCAGTGTCAGTGGAGCTAAATAATGTTAAATTTCACCAGCTTAAACTCTACTTTTAATTATTATACATCTCGGACCGGTGATCTTATAAATAATATATCTCATCCCATCTTTTGTCTGTTGTGCAACTACAATTTCGCAAAATCACCATGGGGATACCCCCCCCCCCAAAAAAAATATCAGTAGCACCATTCCGTTGAATATAATGCGATATGAGCTTTTTAAACAGAAGAAAATGAAAAGGTTCAATTAACCTTAGCGATATTTAAGATATTTTTATTTATCCCTTTGACATTTTAAGCAATTATTACGATTTGATAATAGAAGGATGTTTGTATGTCGCGCTTTATTATTATTATTTTAGAGGATACAGTCATGGAAGAATATTTTGAAAGTTTATTTTTCACTTGGTTAGACTATAATAAATTTAGTTTAATCCTTTATCCAAGTGCGAGCAAACAAAGTTTGCGCCTGAAAATATCTTCAGGACTGGGGTAAGGTAGTACAACACCGGGAAACTCGCAGCAAAGGTGGAGCAAGTTAACATCACTCCTATCTCAGTATCTCCCATAATGCAAAACACATCTCCTTACAGATATGTATAATGTTATGCATTAAGGGAAGGGCCACTACCCAGACTAGTTTTGACCTTTATTGAGGTCTCTTCAGTGGGAGCCAGGTCCAGAGGTGGAGATACTAGGCAGAAGCAATGGCAGGTCATCTGGGCCTGGCTCCCACTGAAGAGACCTCAATAAAGGTCTCTTCAGTGGGAGCCAGGGTAATTTAATAAAAAGGTGGCACACCGTTTGGCAACTCCTATAGGTAAAGATGACCTGCCATTGCTTCTTCCTGGTATCTCCACCTCTGGGCCTGGCTCCCAATGAAGAGACCTCACTAAAGGTCGAAAGTAGTCTGGGTAGTGGCTCTTCCCTTAATGCATAACATTATACATATCTGTAAGGAGATGTGTTTTGCATTATGGGAGATACTGAAATAGGAGTGATGTTAGCTTGCTCCACCTTTGCTGCGAGTTTCCCGGTGTTATACTACCTTACCCCATTCCTGAAGATATTTTCAGGCGCAAACTTTTTTGGCTCACACTTGAATAGAGGATTAAACTAAATTTATTATGGAAGAATATTTATTCAGTGTCAATATATCTAAATATTGTTAAACTTCTCCAGCTCATACTATGTTTGGTAGTATTATACATCTGAGACCAGTAGCCTTATAAATTATATCTCATCCCATCTTTTTGTCTATTGTGCAACTACAATTTCGCAAAAGCGCCATGCAGATTGCCCCCCCCCCCCCTTCCTTCTCAGGCTCGGTGGAAACGTTCTCGGAGTTCTCTAAAAACTACACAATGGCTCTTCTAATGTTCACCGTGAACTAGTTGCAGGTAGGGAAATCTGATTTTGGCTGTGGTTACATTTCGAATTCACAAGCACGTTCGTAATTACCACAGAGCAGGAGAGAGGAAAAAAAATTCATGTTAAGGGAAGAGCTGACAAGTAATTATTCGTTTTTTGTTTCTGTTTTGCTTGATGAAAATTTACCCAATCCCATTTTCACTTAGGTTATGGTTAAGGGTAGTATTAAGATACATCGGATTGAAGATAGTTTCTGTTGATTCCACAATTCTTCTCTCCTGCTCATCGTAGCATCTAAAAATGTTTTCTGATTTGTTCCAGATCACTGGATGAGTGACGGAGTCTTCATTTTTAGAGTGAACAGAATTACGAACGTGATTAGATAGTGTGATGGCTCTACTTCCGCAATAGGTAATTTCCTTCACATGTTCGTCTATACCAGTGGCGGCCCGTACATAAGCACTGTGACACTGCAGCACCCCCAAGGAAAAAATGAAAAATTTAAATTTTGTTTGCGTTTATAAATACTAACAATGCTTACAACATTATATAAATGCAATACAACATGTTAAAGGTTACAGCTTATGTTTTGAGATTGATTGAATATTTAATAATTGGAATTGTTCGATTAACGCTTTAGATTTCGAAACAGATACACTGCGATCTAACACTGATATTCGTTTGCGCTTGTCATTGCACGTTACGTCATTCCCACACTGCCAAAACTGCAGTGTATCTTTAGTATCCGTATGCACGATATTTCTGTGAGATTGTTGTTGTTGTTATGATCCATCGAGTCGTTTCCGACTCCATGGACATACACTCTCCATTCCGATCTGTCCCTGACCATGTCTTTCAGAACATCCAAGCACACTCCAGTTGCTTCTTTAACTCCATCCACCCATCTAATTCTTGGTCTTCCTCTTCTCCTGCTTCCATCAACTTTAGCAAGCATCATCATCTTCTCCAGACAGTCATTTGCTTGCATAATATGTCCGAAGTATGACAATTTTTGCTTGATGATCATAGCTTCGAGGGAGCAATCTGGCTTTATTCTGTCTATCACTGATTTATTGGTTTGCTTTGCAGTCCATGGTATTCTTAGTAAGAGTCTCCAAACCCATAATTCAAATGCATCTATCTTTCTTCTTCCACTTTTTCTCAGGGTCCAACTTTCACATTCATACAGCACCACAGGGAATACCATTGCTTTCACGATTCCGATTTTTGTTGTGAGGCTAATATCTTTATCTTTAAAGATCTTGCTTAAATTTGTCATTGCCTTTTTTCTGAGTAATAATCTTCTTCTAACTTCTTTGGTACAATAACCATCTCTATCAATTCGAGATCCTAGGAACACAAAATTGCTAACTGCTTCCATTTTCTCCCCATCTACTTCAAAATCATTAAGTTCACATGTTGCTATAACTTTTGTCTTTTTGAGGTTAAGTTGAAGACCATATTTAGCACTTTCTTCTTTAACTTTCATAATAAGTTCCTTCAAATCTTCTTTGCATTCTGCTAGCAAGGTGGTATCATCTGCATACCTCAAACTGTTAATATTTTTTCTAGCAATTTTAATTCCAACTGGAGACTTCTCCATCCCTGCCATTCTTAAAATGTATTCGCTGTACAAGTTAAAAAGGTACGGAGATAAAATACATCCTTGTTGCATCCCTTTACCTATTGTAAAATATTCAGTTTCTCCAAGATCTGTTCAGACAGTAGCTTCTTGTTCATAATAAAGATTCCTCAAAGGATAATGGAATGCTCTGGGACTCCCATTGTTCTTAACACATTCCACAGTTTCACATGATCTACTGAGTCAAAAGCCTTGCTATAGTCAAGGAAACAAAAGTAGACATTATGGTGATATTCCTGTGCTCTTTCTATTATCCATCTGACATTGGCAACTTGATCTCTTGTTCCTCTGCCTTTTCGAAATCCTGCCTGTTCATCTGGCATTTCTCTCTTCATGAATGGTTCCAGTCTTTTCTGAATGATCTTAAGTAAGACTTTACTTGCATGAGGAATTAGCGCTATAGTTCTGTAATTTTTGCACTCTCTTGTATCGCCATTCTTCAATAAAAGTATATAAACTGATTTTTTCCCTTCCTAGACCAGGGGTTCTCAACCTTTTCCAGTGGCGTGCCAATATATTTAATTCAAGATATTAGATGTAACAGTAAGGCAGCGGCTCACGTACCACCCGTGGTACGCATACCATAGGTTGAGAATCCCTGCCCTAGGCCATGTAGTTTTGATCCAAATTCGTTGACATAGAACTATCAAAATTTTAACTCACTGAGATATAATATTTTAACTCAGTGATATTTTAACTTCTGTGAGATATGAAATGTTTATTATTTGTGCATGTGCCTGGTGAACTATTTTTTGTAAATCTTATTTTATTTTGTTAAAATAACATATAATTATTTATTTATTATAGATACAAGGCTGAATTATGACGAGTGTCACTGTTGAAAATATGAAATTAATTATATTTTTTCAATTATCGTTACACGAAACAAATGCACTGCGATCCAACGCCGATATTCGTTTGTGCTTGTCATTGCTATTGATACGAAACTTTTATTATTGGTGTTTGTTCGTGGTGAGGATGAAATATTTTTAATAAAGCAATTTTTAATATGTAAATTTATTTATTAATAAATTCGTTACTGATTAGAAAAAAAAGTTTATTTTATTTTATTTTATTTTTTTATTATTTTTTTTTTTATATGCAGCATCCCCACTTAAAATTTTTACCGGCCGCCACTAGTCTATACACGACTTAATGGATTTCTCCATCTAACCAATATAGGGCACATTGCAGTTACAACTAGGATGATAAACTCCTGGATACCGGCTTAGGCTGTCATGTTTTGATTTAGGTGTACCAAATAAATAAAATTTCTTGATAATTTTAGTTAACTAACGTGAAACGGAGCTGATATATGGTAGAGATATAAAGCCTTTTACATCGCTATTGTCTTCAGTACAGTGAGCAAGTTGATTAAATAGTAGCTTAAGAACAGCGTGTTTATGATTACCATTTTTCTGAAAGGTTCTACACATTTAAGAAAAAACTGTAGTTCTTTGGTGATCTCTTTTTCACTGAGGAGAAAGCAAGCACGTTTGCATAATGTAGAAATGATAGCGTGCTTTTGGGGTGTATAATGATAAGATTACACACGAAGGTATCTGTTTGTATGTTTCATTTTCTATAAATAACGATCTTCAGTTTTTGTGACATATGAGTGGAACGAGCGAGAACCGTTAGCTTCCAATTCCAACTTAAATTGCATTCTTCGTTGTTGATTGTCCATAACTCAAAACTAAGACAACATTATCACTATATCTTCTCCATAATCTTGGCTTTAATGAGCATGAATTGATTGCTTTTTCCTCAGAGTTTAGAAATATAAATTTGCTAATTTAAAATATAATGGATTGCCAATGGCGAAGCCGAAGTTCTGTCTGTAAATAGTATTTTTTTAAAAAGAAACTAACCAGAATTTATTCAGTGAGTCAGGAGTGCAGTGCCGTAACGAAGACGTGGCAAAAGAGGCACAACTAGGTTTGGGGCGGAAAACATAACATTTTTGTCATTTTGCGTTAGAGGGATGCAAGTTAGACACTAGCCACAGGCGTTTCATACACTCGTTACGTCACTGCATGAATGACATACATTTTTATGATGATTTTTTGAAGAATTAACACCCCCTCTGCAGGCACATTAGTAAAGAGGGATATAACATCGAAACTTGAAATAATTTCATCTTTTTCAAGATGCGTGTCTACAACAATCAAAACGAGTTGTTCAGAAGCCTTGAGAAAGGAGGTAGTCGAGACGTTTAAACTTTTTAAAACTTTGGGCAAGTGCATAATGTTTCGAAAGCTTGTATGGGAGAAAATCGATACCTTCTATGATAAGAAACTACTTTATATATATACAGGAGTCGGTAAATCTGTAACTCAACCCTGTAATTCTACAGTATCCAGTTTTGCCACTTCTATTGGAAATGGCAATAAAGTAAAGGATTCTACAATGAAATCTCTAGAAACGTCGCCAAATACTTCTAAGGATATCGGAATGGACGTCTTGAATTCGCTAAACCTACCCGAAGAACCTGACTCGACAAAAGCCTGTATATTGAAATGCGATCCTGTAGGTGCCTCATACACAGAGGAGGATATAATGGAAGGTTTAAAATCAAAGGTAAGAGGTTCTGATGTATGGCACCTAGGGCGCTAAAATATAATTATGTGTTTCTAATATCTTTTAAACATCTATCTGTGAAAGACAATTTTTTTAAATTAAGAGAAATTATTGTTCGTAATTTAAAATGCGAAATAATACCCATTAGTAAATGCCGTAAAACTGACATTGTTGCACACTGGTTACATTGTAAACCCCCAAATATCAAACAGATTGGTAGCTATGCACTTTGAAAAATTCGGGAAAATTGAAATTTTAGAAAATACCCCCAGTTTTTAAGATAAAGGGTAGGCCCATGGTCTCTCTAATACGAAAAAATTAACTATAACTCTGAACGAAGATACAAAAGTAGAAGAAATACCGTACGTAATTAAGGTTCAAAAATGACCGGAATAGTCATAATTCCAGGACGACCTCCGGCATGTTTCAGATGCAGGAAAATTGGACATTTGAGAAAGTAGTGTACGACACCTAAGTGTGATAAATGCAAAAGAATAGGACATGATACGGAAGACTGTAAAGGAAAAACTTATGCATCAATGTTGGTTAAACGACCAGCATTAAACCAACCTAACCAAGAAAAAGAGCTAGAGTCAGTAGATGATGATGTACAAGAAAATGATGTTGTACATCATCTAGAAGAAAAAACCAAATAGGCACCAACGAGGATGAAATGGAGCAGGGTGTTTCTCAAAATATATCAATTGTGCCATCAAAACCAGAGGATCCCGATGGAGAAAAAACAAGGGAAGTAAGAGAAAGGGATAGTACTGGTTCAGAAACAGATAAAGATCAGGTATCTATGAGAAAAGAGGAAGAAGAGAATATGACACCTGACGAAAGGGGAAAATATGAAGCAAACAGCAGCGCTTCTACCCCAGTGAGACGTAAAAAAATGAAGTTCGTACCTAATGTAAAAGCAAAAAGGAAAAATAAAAAGATGATGTTTATACAGCCTCTTATAACAGGTCTTATATATATATATAAGACCTGCTAATATATAAAAAAATGAAGAATAAGCCAATTAAGATAATTACAATGAATTGTAATGGATTGAATAACCAGGTTTCACAAAAATTGCTAATAAACACAATATACCAGAACCAAGCAGATATCGTTATGCTACAGGATACCAGATTAAAAAAAAAAAGCATGACTTATTGAAATGAACGGGGAGTTGGAATCAATCGACCGATTCATTCAATCCAATACCCTTGGAGGGTAATGGATGGCAATGCTGTAGCCAGTGAAGTTTTAACCGAGGCTCGGCTATTGCTGTTACCCTCCTGCCATGATCAGAGCTTTCATAGCTCCATAACACCTTATCCATACACAGTCCTCTACAGATAACGGGGAAGATGAAAAGCATTGTTGCTTCGCCCCTTTAAGCCAGTCCTTATAAGGATAAGGAAAAGCATGACTTTTTGGATACGCATTACATATTCGATGATGAAAAAGATGGCGGCTCGTGTGTTAGTGTTTAGTGTCGTGTATTATTGATGATGAATTGTGTATTCGATTGATATGTTTTTAGCGATTTATATTTATGCTTATTCATTAGTAATAGTAATTAATTGCTTGCTACCATAAACAGTCACTTCATTTTCCATAGTGCTTTATCCAGGAAAGTCATTTGTAATTACAAGGGCGATACGCTAGGCCTACAGCCGCTAGTATCGCCTTTGTTTGTTTCTTATAGTGACATTTTATTGCTATTATAGTGTGGCGCCAGACTCACATTTCACTCTTTCGCTGTTGTTTTTCTTCTTCCAACAACTCATTCACATTCTCGCTCATGTAATACTTCTCGAGTCTTTGTTCACCAAAAACAATAAGTTCTTTCACCTTCGTTTTCTGCATTCTGATAGAATTATTAATATCGTTAATTTTCGCACTAGGTAAACAAGACTTTTCAGTGTCTTTCATTCAGATCTCCCCCATATATCATAGAATCGCTGTAAAAAATTATTTGCTTACGCTCATTGTCAATTAAAAAAAAACGCAGCGAACACCTTTTATTACTGTATAGGGAGTAGGAGAGGACTCTTTAGTCCTATATATATTTTTGGAGACTGAGTAGGCAGTTCAAATTCCACTAGTAGCCAGTTAGAGATAGCTGGCCCAAGGCTATCACAAAGTTAATTGCCACGCAGTGAAGAGACGGTTAAGAAGTGCTGACATCTCGTGGTCCCTAACCCTAATACAATATTTTTAATGTCTGAAAATAGTGTGGGTTCGACGGTCGATTTTCTTGAGTTTACGGGTTGGAAAATCTGCGTTTCCGGGAGAAAAAACCGGCTTGCCCGTGCCAGCGATCGATTAACTCGGGAACCGATCAGAAAAAAGCTTAGGAAATGTTCCTTAGTAGGCGACTATACATGAACCGAAGTCTTCATTCTTGCGGTCAAGCGTCGTGGAAACGCCAGTTCCGCTGAGCTACACACCCTCTCCTTGTCTATTATTCTTACAATTTTCTTTTTGGCTTCCGACGTTTAACCACGCTACCAGCCAAGACGTCTATAGACGTTATCAAGGTTATCATGGATGCGAAGTGCATATTAAAATTGTAATACCATTGATATTACATTGAAATATATGATGGATACGAAGCTTATGAGGATGCGTATTTGATCTATAATGGCCTGTAAGGTGGTTAATATTATTTTTTTCAGTTCAACTGATGTTTTGGTGTTTTTCTGCTACCTTACAATCTCGCACTTTGTCCTGTGAAGGACTACATGCAAGGAAGCAATTTCTTTATTCGGGTCTTCTACATATTCCTAAACTTCCTCCACCGCACTTTCAGTATTAGCCTTTATTCACCGATATTTACATTTTCCTGTATGGTACCGACTATTCTACTTTCACGTAAGTTGTAATCTTCGCGTTCACTTCCAAAGCATTTATTATTCATTCTACGACCAGTTTCCCTATCATTGCAAAAATCTTACTTCAAATCAAATCAAATATCAAAAATGTTCACCAAATATCTTCGAATCAGGATTCCTTGCAGTCTTAATGGAAATTGAATCAAAATCTTAATCTGGCGGTCACGAGGAACATTTCTTCAACAAGAAACAGAAGTGTCATCGTGATGGCGTAGTGGACTGTAAGTAACGAGTGTGGAGTGAAAATATGCAATAAATTATGGATTAAATCGACCATATCGATATTGTTTGTCTGTTAGAGGGAAGAAGTGGATAGATGATTGCAGTTGCTGTCAAAGAGTACTTAAGAGTGGACTTTTTTGGAAAGATAATCGCTCAGAAAAGAACGAAAAAAAATACAGGATTCAGTGCAGTAAACAAGTCCTTTCATAAAAATATAAATTCTCGTTTTTTTGTGTTTCTTGAAAAATGGTCATTTAGAAATATTTTGGTTCATACTTTGACTATTTTAAAAATCACATTAACTCCATGTGCACTAGAAGACCACACCATTGTAGAAAATCAGTTATCTAGACATTTTGTTTTGTGCATTTTGCAAAACACCAGGACATTTAGATCATTTTATCTTTCAAAATAAATGCTTAAGATTCCCCATTCTGGATGAATACATTTTATTCAGATTTCAAATTTTCATTTTTTGGCATATATTGTTCTCCTTTTAATGGCACTTGTCACATAGTAAAGATTTTAAGATACATGTATACAAAGAATAACGGTTTTTTATTATTGTAAATGTTTCAGCCAGAAATTCCGAGCTATGATCAGTGCAACTGCATAACCATAAAGAACAATAATCTTACAGAACCGAGACGTGCGAGAACGTTAGTTAAAAATGATTACAGTTAAAGCCAACACTAAAACTAAAATGATTTCAAATACAAAAATTAACAAAATTTACAAATGAATTGAATGACATAGCATTATGTTTCAAAAAAGTTGCAATGATCCCACTATTGTGAACAAGTTAGGGGGGATGAAGTGGTGGTGATTTTTCCCTTTCAGTAGTTTCCGACCCTGGGGAACTTTCTATGCTTACCCACAAAGTGTTCTTGATGAGATTTTTATAACGGCGTATGGCTGGGGCGTATACATGACTGTAATCCATGTGTGTTCACGGGGCTGCTTAACGGTGTGCGAAGAACTTTATGGAGAACAGATGTTCTAAAGATTTCAGATGGGATAAGAGAAAGAGAATGTTCAAGGATGGTAATTTTCCATCCTTTTTATTTTTCACAGTGAAGTTGATGCCTGGGTATATGGTGCTGATTTTGGTTAAGAAAGTCAGTAGATTTGGCTCTGACTATGGCCATATGGCAAAAACATCATCCACATAGCATATTCAAAAAGGAAGTTAAGGCGGATTAAATAGAATAGGGAGTCTTAAAAATACTCTAAGTAGAAATTGGCAAGTGCAGGTGACTTCCCAGAAGAGTTCCCTCGATGGCGTTGAAGAATTGGTTTTCACAGGTGAAATACCCTGAGTTTATGACAAAGTCTAATAGTTCGACTATGTCTGGAGGGAACTCTTCTGATAACAGTTGGAGGGCGTCAGCCAGAGGTACACTCTGGTATATAAGGACTGGATGTAAAAAATGACTATGATGTCGGTAGGCTGAAAGATTTTTTTTGTTAGAAATTCTGATGAATTTTTCAGAAGCTATTTGTGTGTGTGTGTGTGTGTGTGTGTGTGTGTGTGTGTGTGTGTGTGTGTGTGTGTGTGTGTGTGTGTGTGTGTGTGTGTGTGTGTGTGTGTGTGTGTGCGTGCGTGCGCGCGTGCGTGTGCGTGCGTGCGTGTGTGTGTGTGTGTGTGTGTGTGTGTGTGTGTGTGTGTGTGTGCGTGCGCGTGCGTGCGTGCGAGTGTGTGTGTGTGGTGTGCGCGCGTGTGTGTGTGGCTTGTATGGCTGCTTTAAAGCTAGGTGAAATGTGAAGGTATTGTGAAGTCAACTAGGTGTCAGATTTGGACTCCATCGCTATGAAGTTTTGATTGGCCATAGAAACATGAATTTCTTCCAAAATGGGTCTCTAGTTTGTTGATGATGTCGTGCTCTCAGCTGATCACTTTATCGAGTAAGGAATTATATTTGCTGATTTGGTTAATGGTTGGAGTTTCAGTAATCTCCTGATATATGGTTTGATTTTGTAATAGAATGGAAACTTTTTCTTCAATACTCAGCAGTGTACATGATTACCATAGAATTTCCTTTGTCTTCTTTAGTTATGGCGAGCAGTTGGTTGCGTCCGAAGGAATTCAGGGCCTTATTTTAAGTTTGAGGGCGGAAGTTTGGCTGTAGGTAGTAGTGAGGAAACTTCTACTGAGGGTTTATTAGCATCATTATTTGCGAGGGAGGTTAAATGAGTTTTTCTCAATAATGTTTTAATATTTTTTTATTATTGCAAATATTCGGGTCATAAATCAATGACAGGCAATATTATTCTCACCTCTAGTTTATATATATATATACAGGGTGTTCGGGATAAATTTGACAGTTTCGTAAGGAAAAAGAAAATCTTCTTTGTATCTATTAAATTTAATGAATTGACAAAAAAACATTACAGGCAGAGTTAATTACAATACTATCAACAAGATTTACTCAAAATAACCACCATTAGCATCGATCACAGCTTCAATTCTGCTTCGGAACCTCGAACAAGCTGATGCTACAGTCTCCCTGGGAAGGGCCGCAAAAACTGTTTTAATTTTATCCATTAACTGGGCTTTTGTATTACTGGAAGTGCGATTCGTGTCTTTTTAAACTGCGCCCCATACAAAATAATCCATGGGGTTAAGGTCTGGGGAGTTTGGAGGCCAAACATTTGGACTGGTGAAGTCGTAGAAATTTTCAGACAACCATTTTTGACTTTTCCCAGAGGTGTGGCAAGGGGACGAATCCTGCTGCCATACATACGGCCTACCATTGGCTACCCTTGTTATCCAGGGCTTGACTACAGTTAGCAACTCCACGAACAAAGCCCGAATTCCAATGCCAGGGTTCTTCAACACCTGTTCCTGCAGATTTGCGAGGAATTCTGCTGTACGAACGCAATCAGATCGTCTGCTAGGGATCTTTCTTCTTGCTACATCCTCGTAGTCACCATTGCAAGTCTCTAGTTCATGCCTGATTGTTTTTACTGTATTCAGGGAGCATTGGGCAGCAGTCGTAATATCCTTATTTTGATGGCGGGCACGAATCATCATGATACAAGTTATTCTCTTCCATGATTCAGGTGGGTTCCAGCTATCCATCCTTTCTGACATCTTGTATATGAATGAAGAAGGGTCCAAACTTTTAAATGAAGAGAAGTGTGTGTTAATACATGTAACTTACGGAAAAATATAATTAATTATAAATATGTCAAATTTATCCCGAACACCCTGTATATATTCACACACACACACACACACACACACACACACACACACACACACACACACACACACACACACACACACACACACACACACACACACACACACACACACACACACACACACACACACACACACACAATGCTGTCAATTAATCATTTTATTTATCTAAATTTTGGTAATTTTTGTACTGACTTTAATTGTAATCTCATTTCATTGTGTAACCACCCGTATGGTGGAATTCCAACACCTGGTTCAGCTTTGTAAATAGGATTAAAGTTCATTATTATAGTTTTACATTGTGATCATTGTAGCACAATGATAGCTGTGTAATTTTTGACCGAAATATTTGCAAGAACGAGTACTGGGAATTTGTGACAGCTTGCGTTTCCCCTTATTCGCCCGAAGCAATGGCCAGTATAAACCACAGCATATCACCACCAGCAGCAGCCGGTCCACGCCCGAGCTCAGCAGGAATCGGTCAAAGGTCGCGGAATTCCGATCAAGGAAAAGACGCCAGCCACAGCCCCAGAGAAGGAAAAGACATCAGTCTCACCCCCCGGACAACAACGGACAAAGGTCAGTACTCTCTGTCTCCTATGCTAACATTGTAGCTAATACTTCAGCGCGAATAAATACTACTGCAACAACGACCACCGCGCGCACAAACGTTCACCCAGCCAACCGCTTTTCCCGAGATAACGGAATTGTAATTTTCGCAATCGAAAATACCCCACTGGAAAAGTATCTAGACACAGTAGCTCAACATGTTCCCCCAAAAAATATAACTCACATTTCAAGAGTTGCCGGAACCGTACAAATGTACTTTAACAACGCATCTTGGTCTGAGACATTAATTGAAAAGGGAACTGACATCGGAGCATGCCATGTGAATGTCTCACCAATCGCAATTGCTCCCACAAAAGTAACAGTGTCAAATGTCCCACCGGAAATAAGCCATCAAATGCTTCGCGGATTACTATCAAAATACTGCGTAGTGACAGGTAAAATTCGAACGCTACGTGCCTCTACAACTAGGCCTGAATTCGCTCACATCAAGAGCTTTAGAAGACAGGCTCTAATGCACTTTGGCGACAATACAATCGGCTCCATACCCAAAATAATCAACACAGAAATAGACGGAGTACCCTACACCTTTTATATTACTGTTGCTGCTCAGTGCTTTTACTGCCACGAAGAAGGCCATGTAAGAAAGCTATGCCCGTATATACCCAGAAATGAGAAACCGGTTAACAATACTACCAACCCTAGCGGATCAGAGAATCAGAAGCAGCAAGCAGCCAACCCCAAAAAACAGAGCATCCCTAACAAACAACAAAGATCTCAAGGAAACAGCTCTCAGTCCAGTACCGAGGAGACAAAATCAAGTGGTAGCACTAAAGAAACCCAACTTTCGAAAGAACCTCCACCAACATCGATTAAAAGCAATCCTAGAGAAAAGGAAACGGAACACAGACAATTAACTAACTCGGATAAAGATACAAATAACGAAGAGGAGCAAGAAACAAAAACGGAAAAAAAGCCAAAGACAAACCAGCGCAGCTGCAGCAGGGAACCTTTGCCTCCATAGCATTCTGGAACCCTCCCAACAGCCTGTAGAGGGGAGATGAAGAGATCGAGCTTCTTGAGTCCTCAGATGATGAAGAGGAAACTGGAAATGCAGGTCTTCCTCACACTGAAGGCCCACTTACAAATGAGCAGCTTCAGAGCTTTCTTAAAAAAGTTCGAGGCTCTTCACAAAAACTGCTGACAGCCTATGACTACACCACTGACATCAGTGGCCTTATCACCCAGCTGGAAGAATTAAGAACTATTCTGGCAGGAAAAAGAGGGAGAAAAACCACCAATCTCAGGAAAAGGATATACTACCTGATAAACGGGCTTGAATCCCAGCGGCAGCGTAACTATCCGTAAAGGAATTGAGGATTACCGCACCAAATAAAACTAAACCATAAAAATAATGAGCACCTCAATAAACCTTCTCTCACTAAACGCTAGAGGATGTGCCACACCACTGCGAAACAGGCTGGTCATGCAGCATATCCTTGCCCACCGGACAGAAATAGTTATGCTGCAGGAAACAAACTTCCATTGCAACAGCAAAGCTTCATATCAACACTGGAAGAACTGGCCTTATACCAGAAATAATCGATACAAAGATATCGATTATTTCTACTTTTAGAGCGCTGTTTTGGTGAATTCCGATGCTGACTCCAGATGTAGAAATAATCGATACCTTTCCTAGGTGTGCAATATATGCACTCATTACAACTCAGACAGGAAAGAAAATATATATCATTAACATATACATCCCACAAAATGACCAGCTTGCAGTGCAGGTACTGGAGTTTGTGCGAAACCACCTCAGCAAGGTCAATGACCACATCATACTGGCAGGGGATTTCAACTGCACTCTGGATCCTGCAATGGACAGACAGAAATGCCAAGAACATCGACACTCACTAGCTCAGCTTCTCTAGGATGTAATAAATGACTTCGAGCTGACTGACACCTTCAGACACTTGCACCCACATGAGAAAATTTTCTCCTGGAGAGCCAAAGGTGGTCCTACCAGTGTCCTATACCAGGCACGGCTCGATAGATACTACACATCGATGCACACAATACCCTACATCAGGAGAGTCACATACCATCCATCTCATGCATCAGACCATGATTCCATCCTTCTTAACATTTGCTTTCCTGGACACACCAGATACAAAGGAGAAGCATACTGGATATTTAACAACAGCCTACTAAAGGATACAGAATATCTCATAACCTCTAAAATCTATATCGAAACTCTTATCAGAGATAATATACCTACTTCACAATCAATTTCCGAGTGGTGGTCGCTTTTTAAATCCAAAGTTAAGGTATTCACCCAAAAATATAGTCACCGAAGAAATTTGAATAAGCATTCAGCCCTTAAAAATTTGCACAAACAACAGCAATTGCATCATCCAGAATCTGAGGAATACCAGTGCCTAGAAGCCACCATATGCTCACACCTAGAGCACTCTGCAAGAGGAGCACTAATAAGAGCACGACGCAAACATATTAACTTCGCAGATGCCCCTACAAAGTATTTCTTTTCACTAGAAAAACGCCAACAAGAGTGCACCACTATATCTGCTATTGAAACAGATAATGGAAACATCATAGAAAATCATGACGAAATCCTCTTATATACCTTGCAGTACTACAAAAATTTGTACCAAGCCAACCCAACATCTATGGAGGCCACGAATATAATTCTCTCAGATGTGAAAAGACTCTCACCAACAACAAGGAGTAACACAGAACTCTCCATCACGTTACACGATCTGAAAACTGCCTGCACCTCCTTACCTAAAGATAAATCTCCTGGCATAGAAGGGCTCACCACTGAATTTTATCAGTCCTTCTGGGAACAGCTTGGACCTATCCTCTACAGAGTATTTGTCGAAGCGAATACCAATGGCTTTCCACTCAATATGACAACATCAGTTATCAAACTCATTCCAAAGAAAGGAGACGCGACGAAACTAGGAAACTGGAGACCCATCTCTATCACAAACACCGACTGCAAAATTATATCCAAAGCCATTGCCAACAAACTGAAACCCGCTCTGAGGGAAATAATAAATAGGCATCAGAGCTATTCCATCCCTGGAAGATCTATCCACGAAAACTTACACCTCATAAGGGATCTCATAAGCATAGCGAACAACAACAGTGAAACAATGGGTCTTGTAACACTAGACCAAGAAAAAGCTTTCGACCGCGTTGAACACCTTTACCTCTTCAACTGCTTGAAAGCATTTGGCTTTGGCTCAGGCATCATTCACTCTATTAAAATGTTGTATGCCAAGGCACAGTTTTGCATGAAAATAAACAACAAGCTTACCATAACTGCACGATACAGCAGAGGTATTAAACAAGGCTGTCCACTCTCCAGTCCTCTTTACATAATTGCCATCGAACCCTTTTTGTGTAGACTCAGCATGCTGCTCAAAGCATGCCGGCCTAAACTTCCCTACTAAACCATAACCCTGACAGCATATGCTGATGATGTTACAATCATAGCCCGCAAAGAAGAGGACTTTCATAACATACAAATGGCATACCAACAATATCAGGCAGCCTCAGGAGCCAAACTAAACACACATAAAACCATAGGACTGTGGTGTGGCAAATGGAAAAACCGAACCGATTCCCCAATGTCTGGTACCTGGTCCACAGAGGGAAACAAATACCTGGGGATTTACCTAGAAAACACACCCTCTTATGTGGATAAGAACTGGGAAACACTAAACAAGCGTTTCAAGCAAGTTCTAGGAAAGTGGGCAGCAATACGAGCCTCTGCCTCCACAAGAGGGAGAACAATAATCGTTAACCAAATAGCCACCAGTGTCCTTTGGCATACACTAAAGATTCTTATGCCACCAGTGCAATTCATCAAACAAATAAAGTCAACCATATGGAATAAAACAAACTGGCTTTCCTACTCCCAGCTATGTACTTCTCTCAAAGATGGAGGACAAAAGTTGGTCTCCATTGACAACAGGATAACAACGTTCCGCACTCGATTTCTCATAAATGTCCTACAACAGGAAATATCACACAAATGCACCACTGAGTATATTTTCACTTCTGCCACTAGAGGTCTCTCTCTCTCCACCACCTTAAGAATGACAACAGCTCAAGTGCCTGTAAATTTAACAAACTTCTACAAAGATGCCCTTCGACGATGGAAGAAGCTAAACCTTCAGCACACAGTGAAGACAGCATCCCTACCTGAAATCCTCATGGAACCCATCTTTCACAACACAATGGTAAGAAGCCGATCACTCAGAAAGAATTTTTCTTTCCTCCATGGAGCTGGTGAAACGTGAGGATCTTGGGTGACATTCTTTCTCCAAGCCTCACCTGGCGCTTTCCAAATTCGCTCGAAAACCTGGAATATGGGAATGAGTCTGAGCAGATAGACACCGTAAAGGCCGCTTTTCAAGCCGCTATGCCTGATAGCATAACAGAAGTGGGGCTTAGCCCTCCAAACTCAGAAGTTTTGGCGGCTATCTTTCTGATAAAAACCAATAACTCATGGGAGAAACTTACACCCAGCAACACCAACAAGATCTACAGCACACTAACACAACAGTCGAACCAAAGCACTTTGTTGGAAAATCCTGCATCATCTGATCAAACACTATTTCAATGGGATCTACCATATCGCACAAGAGCCATCAAACCTGACGCAGATATTCAGTGGAGAATGTGGCATAATATATTACTTACTCCTACTATATTACGAAAATTTAACTCAAAAGTCTCAGATAACTGCCTCTTCTGCTACCAATTAGGAACGGTCCGGCATATCTACTTGGAATGCCCAGTCAACACTAAATTAATCAGTTTGACTCGGGAAACGGCAGCTCTTATCTGTGGTAATCTTCATACAGAAGAGGAATATTTCAATCTCGTCCATGTGGAGTCAAATAACCATTCATTCTGCAATTACCTTTTCATCACCGCAAAAGCGGTAATATACAACTTCTACCTCAGACATACAAGACCAGACAGCACAGCAACTTCACAGAGAGAGGCAACTGACCAACTCACTGCAGCCTTCCAACAAAAGGTGAGAAGTCGGATCCTACACGAGCATCACCACCATAGGCAAAACAACACCTTAGATCTTTTCCACCAAGAATGGAATCCACGGAATCAACTCCTGGCTGAGCAGGGCGACTGCATTATAATCCACTTTCCAGCATAGAAGCGACACCTTTACCCCTCCCTAAAAAAAAAAAGAAAGGGAGAAGAAAGAAGGATTGTTGTGCTTAACAGCGCGAAAATTAATCAGCTGGCACTCTCATGTTAATAGATAATATTGTGCAATAGTAACTTCTATGTTCTTCCACATTTATGTTCTTATACAGTATCATGTTAAAATAACTCTTAATGGCTTTAATTTATTTTTAAAAAAAATGTAATTAGCCTTATAAGTGACTTCGATGTAACATATCTCAACAAGAGTATGAGCATGTAACCTCTCTGTCTGACTGCAGAGAACCAAAAACCGGTTAATCCTGTATATAAGATTGTTATGTTCACAATAAAAAAAAAAAATATATATATATATATATATATATATATGTATGTATATATACGTGAGGTACTTGTGAATACGTGAATCTAATAATCTTTACTATATCAGAAGTGCCATTAAAACTCGTTTAGTTATTCTTCACCGGGAAGAAATGACCTAGAAGGCCGTAATTCGACAAACTTTCACTTCAGTAAGGTAAGCTACGATCAAGGATTTCCTTTTTAAAACAATGCCGCAACACTAAGATAATTTCCCTAAATTTAAAGAAACCATGAAATCCCCGGGTATTTGTAGTTACATCAACGCTACTCATTTGCTCGTATACAATCAGTTACGAGACACCAAATGATCCATCTACATTACCAACATCTCCGTTCCACAAGAGTCAATATACTTGATCTTAAACACCGATGTTTACAACATGGTTTTAGACACATCTAGACATTCTCTATAACAATCTTTGATCAAAATAGACGTATCCTCGACTGTAAGTTTGACCCACTTGTTCAAAAGCAAAAACCAACTAAGGTCAAATCGGCAAGAAACAGATGATGTGTCAATATATCTGGGCATTTCCTAACGCACGCAGAAACTTCGGTACTCCCCAATGGATATGATTATGCTATATTCCCCAAAAATATCCATAAGTAGATTACCTGCATAACATCGAGAGGAATTTAACCACCCTCTCATGTGATGATGCTTATAAACTATGACTAGATGTCTCCTCTGTGTTAAGAGCCAAACTTTCATCCCCTAAACTTATGCCCATATGAAATAATAAAGGCACTAAAATCCTTAATAGTTAACCAGTTCACCATAACTAAAGCAGACAAAGGAGACGCTATGGTAATCATGGGCACAGCTGAGTATAACAGAAAAATTTCCTCTATATTCCAAGATCAAATCACTTATCAGGAGATTACTGAGAACCCTACCAATAGCTAGATCACCTGGGATGAAGACCCATTTTGGAAGAAGTCCACATTTCTATGGGCTGCCAAAAATCCATACAGACGGAGTCCCATTCAGACCCATAGTTGACTGCATGGATATCTTTACATTTCGCATAGCTCATCTTTTAAGCACCTTTACAGACCACACATGAATCTGAAAATTTCATCAAATTTCTGACCAAAAACTTAACTCTACAGCCTACAAAACATCACGGTCAGTTTTGACATCCTCTCCTTGTTTATCAACGTATCTGTGGCTGACACTCCCAAGCTGTTATTACAAGAGTTCCCTCCAGATACGGAGGGAAGAATTCCCTCCAGAGACTTAGATTAAACAATATGGCCAAAGGCACTGACAATTCCCTCGCTACTTCATGTAAAACTCGAGCTGGTATACCATCCAATCTTACACCTGTATTCACATCAAGGCTCTGTCAGTTTCCATATAGCTCAGTTTCCATATAAGTCTTTGGTTCTCTTATTCCTTCAGTATTACCACCTGGATGATATCCACTTGCATTGTTCATTATGTACAACTGAGCAGGAAAGATTATGGTTTTAAATACGATGGCTTTAGAAGAAAAGTGGCACAATTTTCCGGTATTCTAATGTTCCAATGTTTTTCTATATAAGTTCTTGAACTAGTAATAGTGCGTAAGTGGAGAAGGGAATTCCAAGTATACAGTGAGGGGTTAGTCCAAATGGAATGGCTCCAAGATCGCACTTTCCAAAACTTTTAACTTTGTCTTGTCTATATTAAAAGTTAATCCACTGATCTTGTTCATTTTTTCAAACTGGAATTTGGTCGAAAAGTTCAACAGAAAATTTGTCGGAAGCCTGCATTGTCTAGATCTGACCTCTACTTGTTCCATGCAGCTGAATTTAAGTAGACTGGATTATGATTTGACATGCTGATGTCAAGATGTTTGATCTGAATTGTGCTATTTATAAGGGAAGAAGAGCTATAAATTCGATCAATACGGGTACCAATACCTTGGTTCACGCATGTGTGAGAGTAGTTGTGGAGTTGGAATCAGAAGCAGTTCTTGGTTTACTGGAGTCGAAGTTGGTAAAAAAGAACCAACTCCAACTCCTAATGAATTTAAGTTCTAATGTAATATAAATATGTTAAAATTTATTATTTCACATATAATAATATGAGTAACCTGTTTTTTTTCTAGGATATATTTTAATTTCAAGTTGTTTGAAAATTTCAAAATAAAACATATTTTATGATAATTTATATATTATATTAGTGAATGTGATACCCGGTGGGAAAAAAAAATCATAATGGCAAAAAAGGTGTCTACAAACTCCACTGTTTTTGAACACTTGACAATAACAACAGATGGGAAATATTATGTGTATCAATGTATTATCGACCTGAAACACCTGAACTACTGGATGAAGCTAGAAGCATTGGTAACTCAGCATCATCCTATTCAAGGTACAAATGAAGAATGAATTAGACTTTAAAGTCTGCTTGGACAAAATGGAAAATTCAAAAGTAAAGCAATGTTGTTTATGCATGGGAAAACCAGTAAATGTTTAAATAAAGGAATTTCAGCAAGAGTTTTTTAATAGATTAAAAGAAGTCGAAAGTATTACTGCTCATCGAAACTGACTATAGAAGATGACATCCTTATTTACCCAGAAGTTATTAGTGATGTAGAAAACGGCCATGATACCCACCCAAGCCAGTGGTGAAAGACTATTTTCGGCACTGAAAATAGTCAAATCAGATTTAAGGGCTTCCATGAAAGAGAATCTGGCAAAAGCAGTTCTTTTTCTAAGAACAGCATGTTAGTAAATTTTGGATTTTATTTTTGATTTAACCTATATTCTGTGTGTATCTTTAAAAATTTTTGTAGGAATCAAAGTTTCAATCTTCTACAATATAAATTTTATTTCATCTAAATGTAATGTTTCATGTCCATTCACTTAAATTTTATATCCAAATAATACTTTAATCTTGAAAAGGAAGGAAACTCGTAGAGAAAGATGTTCATTATTTTCTTTTATAGTTTCTTTGTTTCATATCCTATAATCCTATTACTTTATTATTTATTTATTGCTTTTTTTTATAAAAAATATAACCTCAGTTGATCAATATTCTCATTTTCTAAGTTTTGTCTTTTGTTTAAAATTTAAGGTTACTGAATGTTTGTAATTTCTTTAATAAATAGAATAAAAAAGCCACAATGGCATAGCTATAATCTTTAGACCCAAACTTGAACAGGTTCGAGTTCTAAAATGGTAATTCACGTTGGCAGTGATGAAATGGTTTGTATGTTGAGTGCTTTCAATCAATGTAGGAAATAAATAATTAGTATATTTATTATTTATATTTCCTATATTGATATATAAATAAAGGAGTTGGAGTTGAAGGTAACATAAATTGAGGAGTCGGAGTCAAAGGTTTAATGTACCAACTCCACAGCCCTATTACATGTAAGCCTAGGATTAGGACTGCGAATCCTCCATGTCTACTAGTTGAGCATTGTCGAGACGTATTTTTAACTGCACATATCCCACTTTTCCACTGCTGGGGTGTCCTATTTTGTCTAATGTGGGGGTTTTCAATATATTTCCAGTCTCCAGCTGCTACGATGTAATGCACCATATAAATATGGCTGCAATTCCTGGAAGAATTTTGGTCTATCCGTTCTATTAGATGGAGCATAAACATTTATAAATTACAGATCCACAGTATTTCCAGTCTACTGTCAAAATTCTCCCTTCTGCATCCCTTTGGATATTACAAAATGATCCAAGGAGAGGAAGGGGAAGAATAATCTTCAAATCTCCAATAAGAAAGAAGTGGATATCTATCTGTTAATGTTTTTATATCTTTATATCCGCAGAAGTAGGTTTCTTGGAGAAACAAAAACCTGATATTATGGCAGAGCATGTATCCATATAGCTTCCTGTTTAACTTGCCTATGGAATCTTCATACATTTAATGAGTGAATGCAGGAAAAAATATGATTAGTGAAGTGTCACTTGTAAGTCTTTAACTTCTAGATTTTGGATGAACCTGATGTCTTCAATCTGTGAAGGGGCAATTAGGTAACCTGTTTCTTGTAAATTCTTTTCTGTATTTTTTACACTTGCTTTCCATTATTTCAATTTCATGCCTATCGTTCTTGATTTTGAAGCTAGTTATTTTCTTATCATGTAGATCAGGGCTTTACAAAACACTGCCCGCAGGCAGGATGCAGTGCGATTTTGTGCAGCCCACCTGTGGGTTTTGAGTTTCACTAGCGAAAAAATAAAATAACAAATTGAATCGAATGCATATTAAATATTGTAATTCTATCACTAATCGATAACCTAGATGTTGGGAATTTTATTTGGTGTTTTAACATCATTATAAACCCACGTGTTTTACAAATGTTAGATGTGTCAAAGAAGTGTAAGAACGCTTCTTTGACACCAACTGTTTTGTTCCAACGCGCATGCTCCGGGAGCTCACGGGGAACGTGAGTGCGCGATCAGTGTTATTTATTTGTTCAGGTATCCAGGTTGTATCGCTGCTGCTCACCAAATTACTATACGCATTATGATGCGACCCTCGGATATTTTTTTAAATGCGGCCCTCGGATTACCTAAGGTTGGACAGCCTGATGTAGATGATAATCGTACTGAGAAAACTTTGAATCAGTAAACTTTATTTTATTTTTTTTTTTAATTGTATCTCCTGCTTTCCTTTTATTAGCATAAGATGGTTCCACATAGTCCATATACTCTTCTGAGCCTGAGTCTTCTTTTGACGATCCACAACCTTCTCCATCTTTACATTTTTTTATTATTTCTTCTTTTAGATTTAGTTCCTTTGTTTTTTTAATATGTCTTTTAATTTTTTTTTGTTTATCCTCATTTTTTTTATTAATTCATCATTTCTTTTTTTATGATCTTGTCCGCATATTAAGTTCTTTCAGTTGTCTTACTTGCTTTTCTGTTTCTTCTCCAGTTTCTCCTTGAAGAACAGTTTGATTTGTTTGTATTTCTGTTAAGTTGTAATAATAGGTTCATTATTGATGGTTTCAACTAATGTTGTTCCATTCATATTTAACTGGGAAAGTGGGTCCTGCAGTTTTGGTATTTTGGGGCTAATTTCTTGCTGATATTGTCGTGCACTTTTGGGATTTTACTATAGCTTGTTTAAAAGCATCTTCTTTACTAGACTGAACTGGATGATCTTGGAATTCTTTATGCCTCCAACATATCTTCTTCTTTTCAGCCATTTTCTCTGCACTGCTGGACGAAGGCCTCCTCTAGTTCTTTCCACCTTTCTCTGTTTTTGACAATGGTTGACCAATTTTTCCGAACAAAATCTGACAATTCATCACTCCACATTCTTTTCGTATGTCCTCGGCCTTGTCTGGATAAAAATTAAGTTACTACACTCAATGGACCAAACATTAAAGAGTTAAGGGAAGTTCACACTGGCATCCCCCCATGCAGAGTGTACCATACCCAATCTAAACAAGGATAATAAATAAGCAGACATCAGGGTTCCCAACAGTGTAAACAAGGATAGTAAATATGGGGATCGTAGCGACTTAGATCATGGATGTATTATCAGCTCAAGACAGATGGATCATTCTATCACCCAGGTGGTAAGAACCCTAGGGTTCTCAAGGGCAACCGTATCAAGGGTCCACTGCCAGTATACCATCAACGGATTCGCCAGAACTTGGCAAGCAAGTGGTGGCCGACACATGTCATTGATGACCAGGATCAGCGTAAACTGTTCAGGCTCGTACAGACCAACTGCACGGCAACAGTGGCACAAATCACATCCAGTTTCAATGTCAGAGAGGTCCAAGCAGCATCAGGGAGTGAACAGTATTTTGTATTGATCATACCGTTGTGTACCCTAATCAACACCCTAATTGTGTACCACTGTTGACAGCTCGTCATCAGAAGTTGTGCCTCGACTGGTGTCGGGAGCATCAAAACTGTACCTCTTCAGAGTGGACCAAAGTTGAGTGGTCTGATGAATCCTGTTATCAGTTATACCAAGCTGACGGGAGGGTGCAGGTGTGGCATTGACAGCATGAGGCCATGGGCCCATTGTGCCAGGTCAGCTCTGTTCAAGGAGGTGGTGGCGCTGTGATTATTGGGGAACCCTCTTATGTGACACTTTAGGTCCTTTAGTGTGTCTTAAATGCTATGAGCTACCAGACTGCTGGTTGATCACCTACACTCTTATGGCCTTCATGCATCCTGAAGCTGATAGTCTTTCAGCTCGAGAAAGTTGCAGTCATACCTGCATCTTCTCAGGTATGACTCATTGTTATACCTGGGAAGATGTTGTTAAAGGGACTGATAACAGAGACTGATATTGGAAAGAGGTTCATGAATTGATAGTACTTAGGATATTGCAGAATCTGAATGCAAATATTTATGTGCGATTGGATGGGATATCCGCTCGCATTTTAAGATAATGTGTAAAAGATCTGGTGATGTCTTTGATTAGGATCTTTAATTTGTCTTAACTCTGGTAAAGTGAGTGGAAGGAGAGCAAAAGAATTCCTTTGCATAGAGCAGGATATAAGCCTGTGGTAGCAAATTATAGACCAGTCAGTATCTGAGGCATTGTGGTAATGTTGGTGTAAAAGAAAATTCAGGAATGGGTGGATAAGTATAAAATACTGTATGAGTGGTAGTATGGCTATGTGTCATGCTTAGTAATCTATTAATTAAAAAAAAGGATGACAGCTGAGTTGGATAATTAGGATGGCTACACGATGCTACTGTTTGATTTTGCAAACCCATCTGACAGAATACCAAGGAACCCTATTACGTAAATTGCAGCAAATAGGGAGAGATATGAAAATGATATGGGTAAAATGGTAGCGCATAGACCAAAAAAGTATAATATAGAGGAGCAGAATCTAGAAGAAGGCAGCTGACTAGCGGTGTGTCGCAGGGCTCTGTGTTTGGACCACTGCTATTTAATTTGTAAATAAATGATATAGGAAATACTTGGAAGGGAGGTATTCAGTTGTTTGCTGATAATGCAAAGTTAAGTAATAGTTAATCAAGGTGATGCAGAGAGCTTTCAGTATGGCCAAGCAATAATGGATTTCAGTTCAATGTGGAGAAACATAAAGTTATGTATTTTGGGATAAAAAGATTAAAAGCTATTTATCATATTGTGGGAATTATACTCCTGAAAATTGATGAAGCTAGGGATTTGAGGGTAGTAGAAGATAGAGAGTAGAAGTTGAGAGAGCTAAGGTGGCACACGGTGTTACTTGGCTATTGAGGAATACACTAACAAGCAGAGATAGGGATGGGTAGATAAGAATATAATACTGTATCCATGGCACTATGGAGGGTAAGTCATGCTTTAGTAATGCCTATTAACTTTTTATAATATATTATAAGGTGACAGCTGAGTTGAATAAAGAGGAGTTATTATTCCTCTTTAGAAAGCCTTGTTAAGACTACATCTGGATTAGTTTGCTTAGGTCTGGTCACCGGCGTTTCTTACGAATGAGGAAGTGATGGAGAGTATCCAAAGTTTAGTGACCACGATGAGAGGTCTGTGGAATGCTTCTTAAAAGAACAGATTTTTGTTGTAGAAACATTTATGTTACTTAAAGGAGGATTCATGCAGGAGAAATATTTCCACACTTGGCTACAGTGGGCAGAACAAGAATAAACGAGAAAAGGGAATACTCTGTTTATTCCCTATTAGTAATTTCTGGAAGTTTGGTAAGAGTGTGGTTAGCAGTGCACGAGGACTAGATTTTTCGCTGAGTCAGTTGTTGCTTTTCTGTTAATGGGTTCAACGAGAGGTATGATATATATCGTGTTGATAGTCTGGGCTCCCACAATGAGTATTACATCTCCATGGAGGTACCCTTGTAACAACAATAATAAAACATCTGAACTGTTAAACTATTGCTATGACATCACTTAGAGAAGAATTAGGGAAAATCTTTAGAAATAGCATTGGATGCAAGCTATCTAAATATAAATCTAAGTGTCAACTTGTCAGAATACACCCTGGCCATAATTAGCCAAAAGCGTGTATGTAAATGCGTAAACTCGCATAAGTTGCTCAACGATGTAACGCACAAACAGAAATATTTTTAATGTAATCAGACTCTTATATAACTGCATAGTTGCTGTCACGTTTATTAAATTTTACTGTTTTTTTTTTTCAACTAGTTTTCGCTCTTATACCTGTGAAGAAAATCCTATGTAATTAGGATGATACGGTTTGCTTTTAATTAAAGTAATTGATAATATGTAATTCTAGTTTTCTGCTTCATGAACTCTTGCTTACTTTATCAGCAAAAAAATCAGCCGCTTTTTTGTTAGCTTTTACCACCTCGCCTACTCCTGTATAGGGAGTAGGCGAGGCCATTTAGCCCTATCTAACTTTTGGAGACTGAGTGGGCAGTTTAATCTCCACTGGTAGCCAATCAGAGATAGCTGGCCCAAAACTATCACTAATTAAACGGCACGCAGTAAAGAGGCGGCTCAACAAGTGCCGCCATCTCAATGTCCCTGACCCTATCACAATATTTTTAATGTCTGAAAAAAGTATGGGTTCTACGGTCGATTTTCTTGAGTTTACTGGACGAAAAACCCGAGTTTCCTGGAGAAAAAACCCGCTTAGCCGTGCCACAGATCGACTAACTCGGGAACCGGTCGAAAAAAGGCTTAGGAAAATTTCCTCTAGTCGCCGACTAGATTCGGAAGCAAGTTTTTCTTCGTGCGGTCAAGCCCCGTGGAGTGCAAACGCCACATCCACTATTTTTTATTTTCTCAAAAGTATCTATGCACATTCGGAAGAAATATTTACATGTCTGCAATAAGTACATAGCATGCTTATTTCAGTTAACAACTTTCATTTACAACATCATAATATATCCAATAAGATAATACAATATACAATAACATATATACAATAAGTACATAACACGCTTATTTCAGTTAACAATTTTCATTTACAACATGATAACATGCCCGATATCTATTTTCACCTAGAGTCCTGTGCAATCTTTTGGGCAGTTATTTTGCCATTTAACATAAGTTACACTTTGAAATATTACAATATTTTTTACCTTATCTGAATATCATAAGTTATGCAAATAGATATATTCATTACTATACAATATTTCCATACTTATATATACATATTTACATTATGTGTTTAGTTTTCTATTCCATTATTTTCCCTTTCAGAGTGAATTGTATTGGCTTGTTTTCATGTTTTTTCTTTATGGTGGGCCTTTTATTTCCATTATTATTTGTATGTTTTCTTCATATTATTCAGAGATAAGACCTATCTTCTGCCATTGGTATTTTGTTATCATTTTTCTGTTTATTGTGTCTGTTATGATTTCATTTAGTTGTTTGTTGAGTTTTTGCATTATATCTGGGCTAGTATCTCTTCCATAAATTCTGTCACATCTATATGTCCAGATGGAGTACACCGTAATTATAATTGCTTCAGTTATTGTAGTGTTTCCGTTCTTTGGCCAGAATAGTGTGTTCTGTGACCAGTTCTTGGTGTTTTATGAATTTCTAAACAGTGATACATATTGCAGAGGTATGGGGGCAGTATAACATTATGTGATACAGTGTTTCAGGTTCAGGGCGGAAGTAGCATTTGGCTGGGGCTTGAAATGGATTACCTTTGTATGTGCACCATATTCTGGTGGGTAGGCAAGCATGGTGAGCTTTGCAATAAAATGTTTTTAATTTCGGGTGTATAGGTAATCTGAATGCCTTTTTTGAGTACATTGGATAATTTAATTTTAAATTTTTCAAATTCTGGGATTTGAGGTGGTGGTATAACTGCTCGCGTGAGAGTGATATGTAAATTTTTGGTTTCATTTTGAGGAAATCTTTTATTGCTATATGATTATTAATGAATTTGTACCCTTCCGCAATTTCCATGAACATTTTTGGTATTTTGCCATTCGATTGCGGTAGGGAACAAATTATTTGGTGGGGCATTATTCTTTGCATGTAGTGTATTATATATGCACTCCATGCATTGTGTTCCGAGTAAGCTCTCTCTATGGTTTTTGCTCTTGCACTTAGAGTTTTTAAATGTACGTTTATTAAACCAAGTCCTCCAGCTTCTATATCAAGAAATATTGCACACCTTCGTATGGGTTCGCATTTCGAACCCCAAATAAATTTTGCACATTCTCTGTGAATTTTGTCGACTTCGTTGCCATTGTAGTTAATGTTGGCTACAAGGTACCATATTTTTGATAGTAAGAACTGGTTACATATTTTTGCCCTTCTTAATTGTCTGGGTCTGATTCGTGAATTTGTTTTTTGTAATTCTCTTATGGGCTGCTTCCCATTGCTTGTTATGATGGGTTTGGCCTCCTATGGTGATTCCTAAAAGAGGGAGGTGTTCATTGATTTTAATTTCGTTCGGCAAGGTTGGCTTATTTGCCCACCTGCCGACGAACATCGCGTGACATTTTTGAAAGTTGAGTTTTAATGCGGATGCCTTTTCAAAAGATTTAAATACATTACAAGCAATCTTGAAGGACTCGGCTGTGGTTAGCGTTAACGTAACATCGTCGGCATAGGCTAGTATTTTTGTTTTACCTTCTTCTCCTATATGAGTACCCGCTATGCCGAGATGTTTCGATATCGCTTCTATCACTGGCTCTAAGGCAAGAGCAAATATGATCATAGATAAGTTGTCTTCCTGTCTGACCGAGCAGTCAATTTTAACAGGTGCAGACAATTTCTTGTTGATAATGAGTCGTGACTGTGCAGTGTTGCACATGTTTGACATTAAATTTTGAAATTTCTTCCCGAAACCTGCAACTTTAATGACTTCGTTCAGGTAGTGGTCACTAACCGAATCGAAGGCCTTTTCTATGTCCAGACTTACCAACAGGCATGGTTGTTGTGTTGCCTGGTAGTATTCATATATGCATCTAACTCTCAGAATATTATGTTCTATTTTCCTGTTTTTAACTCCGCAGGTTTGGGATTCTGATATTATTTTATGTATGTGTATTTTAATTCGTTGTGATATGATTTTGGATAAGATTTTGTAGTCTGTATTGAGGAGTGTAATGCCTCTCCATCGTGAGTTTGCGTTGGTTGTGGTGTCTTTATTTTTATGGTATCAGTGTTATGTAACCGAGGTTGAAATATTCTGGGATGCTTTCCGAATTCTGTTCATCATTTTCACAAATAGTGTCTCAAACAGGGGGTAGTAAGCTTTCTAAAATTCCTCAGTGAGACCGTCGGGTGTTGGAGATTTGTGTAGTGACAGGGACTTTATAGATTTTTGCATTCAGTTTTTGTAATGGGTGAATCTATAATTTCAGCTTCTGTCATTGTTAAGCTCGGTGAGCTTCGTAGTAATAGTGTTTTTATTTTGTCACTTTGTTTTTGAGAGAAGGTACTTATGCATTGTGAGTGGAAGAATCAGAGGAGATTTGCATCCCCTTCGACCACTATCACCTCATGTTTTATTTTATGAATGGTGTTTTTTTGTTTTCTCTGCTCTTCAAAGAGCCAAGCTGCTTTGGACTTCCCTTCATTGTTCCATTGTTCTGATTTTTGCACGTATCCAGGCCTCTTCAGTCTCTTTTATTTCTATTTGTTTCAATTTTGCTTTAAGAGCGTTGATAGCTATTTTATTTTCTGGGAGGGTTCTGTCTGTGTTGTACTGCCGTGTTAGTTCTTTGATTATGCTTCTTTTTTCTTGGTTTATTGTGTATTTCTTATGTTTTCCTATTTGTATAGCAACCATTTTAAAATGTATTTTGAATTGGTTCCAGGCGTACACTGGATTTTCTATTTCTGTTATGGTGTCTAATATTCTTTTTATTTCTCTTGTAAATGTGTCTGTGTTGATTATACTGTTATTTATCTTCCAGAATGGGTAGTTTCTGTTGGTGTATTTCTGTCGTTAGCCTCATGGGAAAGTTTGACCTTGACTATCTAGTGGTCACTGAAGTCAATGGTAAGTGAAAAACCTCCGGTTAATTCCATATATCGGCTTATGTAAATTCTATCTAGCCGTAAGGCATTGGTGGGGGAATAATGAGTATAAGTTTTACATGTTGGATGTAATTCGCGGAATATGTCTTCGAGCTGACATCCCAGTATAATGTTGAAATTTTTTTTTTTTTTGTTATAGTTTTTTTTACCTCTATGTCTAATATATTGTTTTCTACAAAATTCATGTCTCCGGCCGCAGTTATATTTCTTCTGTTTGCCAGTTTGGTTTCTAGTGTCTCCCAAAAGTGTTTTTTTTTTTTTTTTGTGTGTGTGTGTGTGTGTGTGTTCGCCGGACCGTAAATGTTAATTAACGACACTATTGATCTTCCCAGACAACTTCAACCTCTAGCATTCTGTGTTCTATTAAAGTAGAGTGTGATAATAATTGTATGCTACTTCTCTTACTTATCAAAATCATTAAGCCTGCAATACCATTACTTTGGGCTTGTTCTCCAAGAATGTAGTAGTGGAACTACAGATTTCTGTGTAGTTTTTGTTCTGCTTCTGAATTGACAATTTACAATTGACATTTATGACTTTAGGGATGAAGCAAGATGCTTTTCATATTCCCTGCTATCTGCTGTGGTTACAGTGAAGGTAAAATTTATGAGCAGATTGCTCGCCCTGAAAGGGCATGGAGATTATGCATCACTAAAGGAGGCTAATATATCTTTTGGTCTTCTATATTTGAATATGTCCGTTGGATCGTATGCTGCAGCTTGCTGAACCAAATCGTTGGGATGTGTGGACGTCTTTAGGAAAAACTTGGATGCTAAGGATTGCAGAAAAGAGAAAATATAGGGAATATTTATGTCTCTGTGGAGTTGGTTGTTTCTAACATACCACGGGGCGTTCAGAATCATTCTCAAGCACTTGTTCTGCACTCGCTGTATTTTGATAATGTTAGCATTAGAGATGTGGCTCCAGGCCGGAGAGGCATAGGTGATAATAGGACGAATTGTCATCTGGTATAGTTGCAATTTGATTCTGTTGCTGAGCTTGCTATTTCTATTAATTAGCGGATAGATTGACATTTATGAATATGTCCGTTGGATCGTATGCTGCAGCTTGCTGAACCAAATCGTTGGGATGTGTGGACGTCTTTAGGAAAAACTTGGATGCTAAGGATTGCAGAAAAGAGAAAATATAGGGAACATTTATGTCTCTGTGGAGTTGATTGTTTCTAACATACCATGGCGTTCAGAATCATTCTCAAGCACTTGTTCTGCACTCGCTGTATTTTGATAATGTTAGCATTAGAGATGTGGCTCCAGGCCGGAGAAGCATAGTTGATTATAGGACGAATTGTCATCTGGTATAGTTGCAATTTGATTCTGTTGCTGAGCTTGCTATTTCTATTAATTAACGGATAGATCTGAGCTATGGCTTTAGATGCCTTTGTGCACGCAGACTTAGCGTGCTGATTGAAAGATAGCTTTTTGTCGAGAATCACACCCAGGTAATTTGTTTCTGTCTTCCAGGGAATTTTAGTATTGAATAGTAACACATCTCCTACAGGAGACATTGGCCTTTTTGAGAAAAGAACGGCTGAGCTTCTCTCGGGGTTGACTTCCAGTTTCCACTTAGAGAACCAACCCTCCAGCTTTAGAATGTTTTCTTGAAGGCTTTCTGGTAATGAAATGGGGTTTGAGAGATCTGGTTAGTATTGCCATATCGTCTGCATACAGGGCCAAAATGGAAGTCATCGGATTGTGTGGGATGTCTGACATGTATATAGAGAACAGCAATGGAGCTAGTAGAGATCCCTCCGGCGCTCCAGCAAAGATGTGGCGCTGGGAGGATGTAGAACCGTTGATTTTTACTTGCATTGATCTATTCTGAAGATATGAATGGATTAAGTGAACCAATATTAGTGAGGTACCGGCTGAGATAAGTTTGTGCAGGAGACCAAAATGCCAGATTTTGTCAAATGCTTTGGATAAGTCTAGGAAAACAGCGCCTGTGTACTGGTGCAAGTTGTAGCTGGTGGTGATGTATTCCACATTTCTGTGGATTTGCTGGGTAGTACTATGGTGTTGGCTAAAACCAAACTGTTATTTAGGAAGGATGTTTAGGTCATTTACTGAGGTTTGGAGTCGTGAGAGGATGACCTTCTCTGCAACCTTACCCAGATTTGAGATAAGACTGATTGGACGATAATTTTGCGGTAGGTGTGGGTCTTTGCCTGGCTTATGTATGGGAATTACGTCAGCCAGTTTCCATGTGGAAGGAAAATAGTGAAATCATAAAATTGCATTTATTATACTGGTCAGGTGCACTACTGCTTTTTGGGACAGAAGTTTAATCATCCGATTAGTAATGCCGTCTGGCCCAGGAGCTTTTTTGTTCTTTAATTTCTTAATAATGTCATATAACTCAGCAGGTGATGTTGGTGCAATATGATCAGTGCTGGAGATAGGAAGTTTGAGTGAGTGTCTGACCTTGCTGTGAGTCTTATATATGTGGTCAAAGTCAAGGTTTCCATACAAAGGCCTGCATTGCTCCTCTAAGTTGTGTGCTATAACTTCTGCTTTGTCTACATCTGTGTGAGCAAGGCCCTGGTGGTCAGAGAATATTGGAGGAAGGGATCTGTCTTTGTTTTTGATATTTTTCAGTAGTCCCCAGTTGGAGTGATCAGTAGATGAAATGGAGGATAACTTTTCATCCCATACTTGGTCTCTATGGGCTTTGAGTGCATCTCTTACTGCCCCATTTAATCTGTTTAGATTTATTTTATCTTGTGGTGCGGTATCTTTTCCTAGCTCTATTTTTGTCTCTGATCAAGTTCATGATGTCTTCAGGCAAACAATCTGGCTTGTGGGCAGATTTGTAGGAGGAAGCTACCTTTATAGCAGAATTAACTACTTCATTAATTAACTACTTATTAACTGCAGTTTCTACTTCTTCTTTTGTGCGTATGTGAGGAACAGGTCCAATATAATCCTTCAGTGCTGCTGACAGTCTTTCCCATGCAATGTAGGAGTGAGAAGGAGGACATAGGTATTCTTGATTTCCCAGCTATAGTAGAATTTGATTGTGATCGGATGATAGTTCATCCATAGATATGATGCTGAATTGAAGTTTAATATCCTGAAGGATAACTATATCCAGCATGTCAGCAGTGCCGAACGTACTGAGATGAGTTGGTTCGGTGGGCCCTGCCACAACAGCGTTGCTTGATCCTAAGTAATTGTAAAGGATGCAACCATTCTTGTTTGTGGTTGTACAATTCCATGCAGGATGCTTGGAATTCAGATCCCTGGCAATAATGGTGGGCTCTCTGGTGCATAAGATGGCATTTAGATCAGAGTGAAGTAGAGATTTTTGGGGAGGGTTGTAAGCTGAGTAGATTTTCAGTTTGCCAGTGGAGCTGGTGACTACTTCCACTCCTGTGATCTCAAGGCTAGTTGTTGAAGGAATGGTCACAGAGTGGTGCTTAATGTAGATTTAATGAAGATGGCAGTGCCGCCGCATCTGTAGAGTAGTCTGTCATTTCTGTATAGGTGACAGCCCCTTATTGTAGGATTGTCTGAGGGTTTTAAATGAGTTTCACTGATTAAAATAACATCTGGTTGATACCTAGATGTAAAGTGTCGGAGTTCCAGAATTTTGTTTTTAAGGCCATTTGCGTTCCAAGCAAATCTTTTAGTGGAGGTTTCAGTAGGGTTTGATAGGCTGAAATTTTGTAGCATCTTTGCTAGTGAGGCCATAATAACAGCTGTTAGGTTTTTAGGTGCTGTTGGTTGATTTTGTTCTGGAATTGGTCTAATTGTACAGGTCACATCGGCATAGCTTCTTGTTTGCTTTCGGGTGTCTTTATTATTGGAGGTCTCCAACTGTGGCCGCTGAGTCTCCGGTTTTGATGTCTGGGCCTCTGGTGTTCTTGTACTGAAGGAGGAGGGCTGATTGATTGCCTCCATCCGTCTGTTCTTTGGGTGCTGAGTACATCCTTTGTAGTTCGCAGGATGAGGGCCACTGCAGTTGGCACATTTGGCCGAGGTAGTCCTCGGCTTTGTGCAGGTATTGGTTGGGTGGCTGTCTCCACATTTTAAACATCTATATTCAGCTCTGCATAGATTCTGGGCATGGCCAAACTTCTGGCACCTGTGGCACTGCCCAGAAGATGATCTTTTATGGAGTGATTCCGGTGTGACGATGAGACCACAGACTGTTTTTAAGTTGTAAATATCCTTGTATATTTTATGAATCTCAACAAGCACTAATGGCATGGGAGTCTTCTCTGCTTTGTACATTCTGCTGACTTTGACTGGAGGCAGATCCTGAGAATTTAGGTCAGCAGCTATTTCTTCTGTGTCAATGTCTTCACAGACACCACGAAGGACTACTTTTAAGTTTTTTACGGAGCTGAGCGCAAAGGTATGATACAGGATGCCTCTGTCTTCCAGTTCTTTGGTCAATCTTCTATAGTCTGTCACTGTTGCTGGCTGGATCTTTATGCCTTCATCCATGTTTTTGGCCTTAATGAAGCCAATATGCAAATTGGATATTGTGGATCTTAAAGCTGCCCACTTATGCTTTTCTCTAAAGATGATCGGAGGCACCTTTTCTTTGGGAGAAATAGCGGCGTCCGAACCCTGAGAATCCTGTTCCATTTCAGTATTGTCATTGTGCGGTTCATCTGTTGTTCTTCGCTTTTTGCCTGCGCGCACTTCTACAAAGTCTGAAGGAGTAGAAGGCACCGATTCTAAATGATCTTCAGCGATAACGTCTGAGACACATTCGGGGGGAAACGTGTCAAACAATTTCACTTTTCCCGGCCAATTATTACTCAGCAGCTTTCCCAGTCTGAGGAATTCCTTGTATACTTCCTCGAATTTGGTTTCATTCACAAGTTTTGCCATTTCAAGACACAGATGGAGAAAGAGTAGAGATTTCTCAGGTGTCCCGAGCTGGTAAAGATAATCCTGTGGACATTTGACGGTCCACTAGCAAATGCCGGAGACACTCTTAGGTGTCTGTAGTTCGCCCACCGATTTGTGGTCCCTCGACACTTCTGCGCATGTCAGAAAAAGGAGAATCCATTCCGATAATAGGGTAATCAGTCTGTCTTCTGGGATGTAATAATAAACAAACTGAGTTTGTTTATTATTACAGGTCGGAAAATTTAGCTTTTCTTTTATGAACTATTCTGCTTGTATAACAGTTGGAAAAATGTACGTAGAGTGTTAATACATGCAAATACTGCGTTCTACATAAAACAATGTCACTTCGCTCCATGATAAGTTTCCTTTTATTCTGGGACTTTTTAAAACAAAATCCGATTTCATGAAGTATTTTCCTTAAAGTTTCTCTTTTCCAAGGAAAATTAATTTTTTTTCTTTAAGCACAGGAATCAATTTCGGAACAGTTGGCACTCTTTTCTCGACCACGTAAAATTCGTGAATAGCTCTTCTTATAACGTCTACATCAAAATCATTCAAAGCTACGGTTTCGATGGGTTTCTTTCTCTGGCACTTTTTTTTTAGGAGATTTAAATTATGGCTTACCTTCACCTTTTGCTTCCCTACGAATTCTTTTAACAGTCGACCCCGATACACCCGCAATTGCACTTGCACGTTTTATGACTTGAGAAAGGGGAACAAGAAGACGCCCTTCTGACGATTCTTTTTCGCAGAATGTCAGCACATTATTCAATATTCTTTTGCAAGAGCTACTGAAACGTGTAACAATAGAACTTGTTGACTGTACTGGATCCATCATACGAATTAATAATAAAAAATAATGCAAAAAGAGAACAACAAAAATCAAGCTAGTACTAGTACAGCGACAGACAAGAAAGCACGTGATTTCGCATGTTGGCGACCAATTCGTACATCCTTCATTTCTTTCTCCCCTTCAGCATGAATCGACTATTCTTGGCACCAAGCCAATAAGGGATCTAGAAATGGTGGGCGAACTATAGCAGAGTATATAAGTTCTTTTTGCTACACCCTTTGGTATTATTAATTTGGTTTAGCTACTCACTGATGAAGCCTCAAAAAAGGCTGAAACCGGTGAGATGCTAATATGAGTTCGCTCTCTTAAGGTTTGTGCCTTAAGGGAGCAATTCGAGTCTCCTGGGAAAGTGTTTTCCTGCACGGCCCAGTGAGGGGCTTTGTCGGTGAATGCTTTTCTTCAGAATATGAGCGGTTCTGCTCGGTGGTGGGTGGAAGGCCATCATTGAGTGGAGGCAACGCTGAGATGGACGGTCTTTCGCCCACAATTGAGTGGCCTAGGGATCGTCCGAATTTTTAGAGACGGCTTTACTTATTCATAAGGCTGAAACCGGTCTGGGTAGTGATCTCCCACCGTAATGTAATAACAGCATACATTTCCTAGGAAATGTGTTTTTACATTATGGAAAATACCAAGAATAGCGATCAGAACTTCAACACCTTTGCTGCGAGTTGCCCGAGATTGTACTACGTACTAGGACTACTTGCATTAGCTCACGCTAGTAATCGCCGATACTTTTATAGTTTATTATACTATATTCGGCATGAAACTCTCTGATTCCAATCTTTGAGTTTCTTATTCGGTTTTAAAACAATGTGGGATTTATCAAATCAAAAATCAAATCAGCTAACGCCATTTTATTCCCGTATACGGGAGTAGGCGAGGCCATTTAGCCCTATCTAACTTTTGGAGACTGAGTGGGCAGTTCAATCTCCACTGGTACCCAATCAGAGACAGATGGCCCAAGGCTATCACTAATTAAGCGGTACGCAGTGAAGAGAGACGGCTCAAATGTGCCGCCATCTCGTGGTCTCTAACCCTAACACAATATATTTTAATGTCTGAAATAATGTGGGTTCTACGGTCGATTTTCTTGAGTTTACAGGACGAAAAACCCGAGTTTCCGGGAGGAAAAACCTGCTTGCCCGTGCCAGAGAATGTGGGATTTAATATCCTCTTAATTTAAATAATGCCAAAGAGATAAATAAAAACATCTTAAATATTGCAAAGGTTAATTTCACTTTTTCATTTTCTTCTAATCTCATTCTACTGAACGAAATGGTGCTATAGATTTTGGAAGAAATTATATTCAGTCATGAAATATTAAGAATAATAGTTGGTACATACATAATGACCACCGAACAAATTATCTAATCTATGAAGCATATCCCCAGGTTAGGCGGGGTGTATCATTGAGGCAGAAAGTATTTGCTCGCAGCTTACGATGACCCCGCCTTCAAATGATTCTAATTTGGCATTTGAGGAGGTTGGTCACGTGGCTTCAGTATCGTAGTAGAAATTCAAGCACGACTATATCATCAGTGTATGCTTCTATGTCAGTAAGGATAAGCAGGATAGTGCAGTGTGGATCGTGTGTAAAATGACGTTAACATAGCACAATTTAGTTAAAGTTTATTATTTTTATATTTTTGTTGGGGGGGAAATGGCAGACGAAACGAGTGTTAAAGTTGGTGTACGGTATGTGAATTACAAGTCCTACATTGAACAGTTGTTAACTTTTCTACGTTCAGTGCTTTTTTTGATCTCTGTTCTCAGTTATTTTTGTAGATTCGTTTTGGATAAATCTTTTTTTTAATAATGTACATTGCATACTTTTAGCAAATTCCTTATGTTACAAATTGGTACAAATGTTTTGATGTACATCATATTAATATAGCTTTTAATGATTTCTATATGTTTGCGTTCTCTCTTTTTGATATGCAAACGCTTATCTTGGTAAGTCTAACTTGCTTTTAAACAAGTTGCCGGCATTCCAAGTATAAACTCAGAAAACTGATGTTGTTCTCTCATCGAATCGTTTGTAAAAAAAAAAGCTGCATCTGTGCATACTTTTACTGTCCATTGAATAACCTTTATGGAGAATGACATTTTTATATTTTATTTTGACTGTAGATTCTGAAATTGCTGTATTTACATCAGTATTATGCTAAATATTTTATGTGCACTTTTGTGCGGTACCTTTTTGTTTCACTTTAATTCTGTACGCATTAAAATCATCTAACTAGAACTCGAAATTTCCTAGTAGTGGTAGATTATTTCATGTTCCCTTCTTATATACTTTGGAGTGCTAAAGGGATACGGTATTCAGTTGTTGGCTGATGATGCAGAGTTGAGTAATTAATCAAGCTGATGTGGAAAGCCGATGAGCTGACGGATGAGAAGGATAGGATAGGATAGGATGTGGATAGCTTGCAGGACGATTTAAATAAACTGGCACTATGGGCAAAAGATAATGGATATCAGTTCAATGTGGAAAAGTGCAAAGTTATGCATTTTGGGATTAAAAAATTTACGAACTGTGTGTACCACACGGATGGAACTGTAGTCCAAGAGATTTATTGAGGCTGGGGATTTGAGGGTGTTGGTGGATAAAGAGTTGAAGTTCAGAGGGCATATTGCTAAGGTGTCCAAGATAGCTCATAGGATTACTTGATTATTGAAAAACAGGCTAACATGTAGAGATAAAGAAGTCATTATTCCTCTTTATAAAGGCATTGATACATTCACATCTGTATTACTGTGCTCAGGTCTAGTTGCCTGGATTCCTTAGATGAGGAAGTTTTAGAAAAGATTCAGAGGCGAGTGACCAAGTTGGTGAGTGGTGGAAGAAATGCTCCCTGCATTGATAGATTGAGAGTCTGTGGGTTACAGAAGTTGGTTGATAGGTGGAGAAGAGGGTATATGATAGAAACATTTAAGTTACTAAAAGGTTTTTACAGAATTGATGCATGAGAATTATTTCAGGAGTGGGCTAGTGGCAGAAGAACAAGAGGTCAACATTGCTTCCACTCTAGTTTGAATATCAACTTTTCATATGGTGAACTATCAGAAGCCTTGGCAAAATATACAAATTGGCAATATAATTACACTACTGTGTATCCATCTTCCTCATCTGGTGCTGTCACCTTATTGTAATAAGTAAGTAGATTACTAAATCATGACCTCCCTTTAGAAAATCTGTGATGTTCATCAGGGATTATATCAATTTTGTCAACCCAGTTCTGGATCCTGGTTCTCAGTAGCCTCTGAACCAGTATAATCTTCCTTCTACTCCTTTGGAACTTGACCTAATGTAAGACTCATATTCAACAAATATGCCAAGGAAGATGACAACTCTTTGGCACATTCCTTCAAAACTTCCAAGTTCCACAGCCTTATTAACATCAAGTTTGCTCAATTCCCCATATATCTGTTATTAACTCACAGTTAGTCTATCCTCATCTACTGCTCTCCAACTTCAGTGTCACATTCATTAGGATAAAAGACCTTTGAGCTGCTCGTTAAATATCTTGACTATATTCTGCAGCAGTTGTACTTATACCATTTTCTCCAATCAGTGTTGTTGTACCATAATTCTTTTTTTTTTTTTTTGCTGGCTACATGTCAAAAGAACTCCCTAAGTTTTTTTTTTTTTTTGCTATGCTTTGAGTTGCCCTCCTTTCCTGTTCTTTGCACTCCTCATTGAATTGATTATTTATTACCACTCATCTCATGTTGCCTCCATAAAGCCTTTGTCTGTATTGCATGCTTAATCTCTTCATCTTTTTCACACCAATCTTATTTAACCTTCTGACCTCAGAAATACATTTAGACATTGTTTCTACTATATAGTTCTTGAATTTCCACCCAACTCCTCATTCCATGCTACAACTGCAAGCTATCTCTTGAGCTTCTCATAATCACCAACCTTGTAGTTCGACATTATATCTTTTCTTCACAAATGTACTCACATGGTTGGCAATTATCCAGATAATTGCTTTGTGATCACTGTCACCAACTGGAGGGAGATTTGACACCTTATTTATAATATTTTTTAATTATTATTATATCCTCGGATGAGATGATCAAATCCAAGACCTTTCCTTGCGTACCCTCAGTTCCATGCTCTCTGACATAGTTATCTCTCAAAAACTCAAGAAATTAATTTCTTTACTTAAGATTGTTATCTTATCATCTCAGTCTATATTGCCATAATTAAAATTACCCATAATGATCACCCTTTTTCTATTTGCTTATACTTTTCATGGTCACTATCTTCCACATTACTAGGTCAGTAGCAACATCTAAAGAACTATTTCATTATCTCACTGCTTCAAAACCACTGCCACTATTTTCCCCTTGCATTGATACCTTGTATGGCCATAAATCTTTTTGTATCATCATTAATACTCCACCTCTCTTTTTACCCTTTCTATCTTTACGGAAAGCATCATACCTTTCTATCTCTGTTCCTGTCAGGATGTCATCATCATTCAACCATGTCTCAGTTAAACAATTTTTAAGTGAACAAACTCAATGCAACCATTTCATTTGTTTCTGATAATTTTGGTATTCGTATACAAACATAATAGCTCATTATGTTTGTAACAAGTTTCACTGATACCACTTACTAGATGTGAATTAAAGATAACAAGAAATTATATACTTGGTTTAAACCTTTATCCAAGCATAAGCAAACACAGTTTGTGTTTGCTTATGCAAACACAGATTGTGGGGATCATGAAGTATCTTCATGATCCCCACAATACATAACATTATACATGTCCAAAAGTGGGGGTGCTTTGTATTATAGGATGCTTAGGTAATTGATGTGAAGTCATTGGCTTCTATATACAAGTAACAACTTGTGAAGATATTTCATGTGCAAAATATGTTTGCTTATACTTGGATAAAGGATTAAACCAAGAATATAATTTCTTGGCATGCTTAATTTTTTATAATCTAAGTAAAAAAAGGTGATACACCTTTTCATTACTAAATCACTTAAGGAATTGACTAAGTACATAAGAATATAAATTAAATTATACTTTAATAAATATTTCCGATATTTTGGCAACATCAAGTTGCCATCTTCAAAAGGAACTTACAAAAAAGGCACGTGCATGTAGGCACTACAACACAGTAACCGAGAATGAAGTGATGAAGCTATTGTTCTCTTAAAAGTCCTGATGTGCATTACAAAATCAAAGGACACACCCTTATTCACACTTAATCATATCAGGACTTTTAAGAGAACAATAGCTTCATCACTTCATTCTCGGTTACTGTGTTGTAGTGCCTACATGCACGTGCCTTTTTTTGTAAGTTCCTTTTGAAGATGGCAACTTGACATTGCGAAATATCGGAAATATTTATTAAAGTATAATTTAATTTATATTATGTACATTGTCAATTCCTTAAGTGATTTATTATTATTATTATTACAGGCGACTCCAGGGAGTCCTTAGACTCATCGAGGGAGGCCCTAAACATCATGTCGACATTCTCACAGTATCTATCATACCTTGCCTTGAACTCGCTCACTGTCATAGCACCCACAACAACAGACTCTGGCAGCTTACTCCACTCATTTACTACTCTAAAAGTAAAGAACCCAGCTCTAACACCCTTGCTAACCACACTCTTGCCCAGCTTCCATAGATGTCCCCTAGTTCTCCCACCACCAGTCCTGATCTCAAAAATATCCTCTGAATTAATCCTATAGAAACCCTTCAGCAGTTTGAATGTCTCAATAATCATATCTCCCCTTTTCTGGCTATCAACCAATTTCTGCAACCCACAAATCTTCAACCTGTTCTCATAAGGTTCATTCCATAGACCTGCTATCATCTTGGTCACTCACCTCTGGATCCTCTCAACCTCCTCCCCATCAAGAAGAAACCTAGGTGACCAAATCTGGGCACAGTAGTCGAGATGAGGTCTTCTCAAGGCTCAGTACAGAGGAACCAATAACTTGCGTGTCTCTGCTCGTCAAAGTATTTTTCAACAACCAAGTGAGTTGATGAGCTGATTTAGCCACTTTTGCAATGTGCCCCCTAAACTTCATCTCCCTATCCACCAACACTCCCAAGTCCCTGGCCTCATCAATCTCCTGGAGTACTGTTCCGCCAGTGTGGTATACTGCTGCTAATCTTTTCACCCCAAAATGCATAACCTTACATTTTGTCACATTAAATTGACATCCATTCTCCTTAGCCCAGAACTCCAATCTATCCAAATCATCCTGCAAGATTTTGACATCTTCTGCATTCACTATTGCCCTACCCAACTTTGCATCATCAGTGAACAAATGAACCGTTCCTCTTAGATCCTTCCCTATATTGTTAATGAACAAATTAAACAGCATTGGTCCAAGAAGAGAACCCTGTGGCACACCACTAGTCACAGGCTGTCTTTTGGAATTTACTCCTGAATAAACTACTCTCTGATATCTCTCCATCAACCACCCACCTATCCATCTCATCAATCCTATATCCATTCCTATATGTTGCAGTTTACGGATTAGAATTCCATGTGGTATCCTTAGCCAGGTCCAGCAGTATCACTGTAAACCCATTACCCTTATCCAGTTCAGCCGTCACTGTGTTAAAAAAACTTGAACAAGTTACTGAGGCATGATCTACCCTTCACAAAGCCATGCTGTCCCCCGGTACAGTATCTCATTTTCATCAATCCATTCCTGTATTTTTCTCTTGACCACTTTCTCCAAGACCTTGACAATGACTCCTGATATGCTGATCGGTCAGTAATTTGCAACAGTAATCTTGGATCCTCCTTTATGCAGTGGAACTATTTTCCCCTCTTTCCACACCTTCAGGGCTAAACCAGACCCGAGACTCAGATTAAACAACATGATCAAGGTCACTGATAATTCTTTAGTCGCTTCACGTAAGACCTGTGCCGGTATACCATCCAATCCCACAGATGTATTCATATTAAGGTTCTGTAATAGACCATCCACCTCATTCATCACAATTCCTGTATAAACTAATTCCTTCATTCTTTCAATGTCACCACCTGGATGATATACTCTTGCAAAGTGCTCGCTCAGTAATTCCACTATATCGACTGATTCAGTGACCTGCTTACCATTGGCATTCCTTAATCATTCTGCCATGTACAGTTTTTTTTTTTGCTTGCAGCACATTGAAAGAACTGTTTGGGATTCTCTTTAGCTTGCATAGCTAGTTTCCTTTCATAATCCTCTTGTGCTTTTTTTACCACACTCGTTACCCTTCTGGCCTGCAATTTATACCGTTCATGTGCCTGCAGGTCACATTTCTCTTTAAATTCCCTCCACAGTTGTTTCTTTTTTTTTTGCAGCTCAAGCTTAATGGTGTTATTCATGCATTTAACCTCCTACTTGTTTTACTATTTCGACCCTAGGTATACAATCAGCCGTAACCTCCTGTAAATGCCCCTTGACCACTTCCCTTGCTCTATCGACATCCAGCCCTTTCAGTTTTACATGCTATGGCACTGAACCAAGCAATCACTTAAGCTTGTCATACTTCCCAGCACAGTAATTCCACATATACCCTGTCTTAATCGAAAATTCCACACCTTTAGCCACCTCCCAGGTCCACCTATGATCACTGTCACCAGTAGGTGGCAACATGGTCATATTCATTACAGTCAAATTCTCAGATGCTATTACCAGGTCAAGCACTCTCGCGTTTTTGATTAGTGTGTGTTGGGCCTTCCGACTGATATATTTAGAGGTAAGGTTTCTTCGTTTTGACTATTTTTGTGATTACACATTGCTTAGCTGGTAGACTCTTGCATGAGTGTAAGGGATTTGTCAATAGACCCTCCTAGGTCGTCAGGAATAAGACATCGGAATATTCCTTCATTGTAAAGGATGGAGAATGTAAAAGATATTAAGGACGCCATTCAACATTTAAACAAAGATATGTCACTTGACATTCTCAAATTCATTCTAAAGAAATTTGAAATGGAATATCCTGGTCGCTTGAATCTCTTCACTCAAGTAAATGGCACCGAAGACGATGATGTGGAAATCGAAGGGGACTTTACACCTGTTCCACCTGCAAAGACTCCCTGACAGTTCGATTGTTCACAGGAAGAACAATCTAATAAAAGACGCAGAACATCGGAAGATGGAATGGAAGAGGATGTAACAACTCATGAAAATCAAGTCACCTAAGATAGAAAAGAAAAGGTCCCTCCAGTTATCTTTTGAGATAAAGATAAATGAACCTCAGTCTCAAGATCCCTAGGGGAACAAAATATCAATTTCTCTGGCAAGAAAGATCCACATCTGCCTGCTGATGTGGATCTGAGCTTGGTGAGATCATCCAAAAAACTGTGGATCAACAAGAACGAACCATGCTCCTCCAAGCAATGACACAAACAACCAAGCAGGTCGCCCTCCAGATCATAATACCTCATATTCAGCAGCACAGGAAGGCGCTTGACCTTCATCCATGTCCAAATCATATGCGGAAGCGGTAAGAACTCGGACTCCTTCATCGCAAGAGCAAACAAGCTCCAAACTCGCATCAGCTTTAACCTCTTCACTTGCAACAATACTGCACGAATTCAGCAAAGCAAGCAGCTCACCATCTTCCAGAAAGTGATTTTAGAAACCCAAACCATATTAACAGCTCTCTATAATGTTTAAAAAATTTAAACCGAATTCCCTCATGATAACAGCATGGAATGCCAATGGCTTAATAAAATAAAATTCTCGAGCTGCAAGAATTCGCAAAGAGATACAATTCAGGCATAATCTTGATCAGTGAATCTCACCTCAGACCATCAAACAACCCAAGACTAAGAAGTCCTATTTTATATAGGACAGACAGACTTAACTCTAGTGGAGGCGGCACAGCTATTTTTATTAAAAATTATTGGAGCCACAACTCATTGACCAGCCCCCAAACTCTAAACCTTGAAGTGACAGGTGTAGAGGTGCACACTAATAACGCAGGCAAACTCAAAATCTATGCAGCGTACAATCCTCCTAGCATTCCACTATTGACAACAGACTTGGACTCCATCCTTGGCTCCAAGGATTCCATAATTATAGCAGGAGACCTAAACTCCAAACATATAGCTTAGTTCAGTTCGTCAATCAACTCCAAAGGCTGTACCTTATTCAACTACACGTCACTCAACTCATCAATAGTAGCTGGACCCATTGAGCCCACTATAGCCCATCAGGATGTTCTGATGTATTAGACATAGTTATCCTCAGAAACATCAAATATCAATACCAGCTGGAGACATTAGAAGAGCTTGACTCGGATCATAATCCCGTCCTGCTCAGACTAGGATTTCAAGGTAAGCTCTCTCCCCATCATTCTTTCTTACCATGGGACAAGCTCTCTAAGGTTCTCCCAGTCCACATCGGTCCACCCCTGTCATTCGTAAAAAAGAAGACATAGACCAAGCTGTAAGCAATTTAACTAGGCAAATCAACACAGCAATAGCATCAGTCACTCAAACCACTGTCTACCACACTTCCAACTGGATCCCAGAAGAGATAATGGACCTGATTAGGGCCAAAAATAAAGCCAGAAAGTGATATCACAACATTGGAGCCCCACAGGACTAAACAACCTGAACAGACAGGTTCGAGAAGCCCTCCAGATACACAGCAATTCCAAATGGGAATCCAAACTCATGGAAATCAACATAGAAGATAACTCCATGTGGAAATTTGTAAAATCTCTTTGTACCAAAAGACAACCCCTTTCCCATTTGAAGACCAATCTTGGAATTGCACACTCAGATGAAGAAAAAGTCATCATCATCAAATTCCTGCCATGTACCCTCAAGGGGTGTACAGGATATGATAGTACTACATGGAAAAAATTACATCATTACTAACTTCCTATCTACAATTTTCCTCTAAATCAGTCTGTTACTTGTCAAGACTCCAACATTATCAGATCTTATATTTCTATTGTCTAAGGCACTTTGTACCGTATCAATCCACCTATATCTTGGTCTTCCTCTGGGTTATTTTGCTGCCAACCTGGCAGAGAACACTTGTTTTGCTAATCTTTCCTCGCCCATTCTGTTTAAATGACCATACCACCTGAGATTAGCTCTGCTAATGCATTCCTGGATGCTGACAATGTCAAGTTCTTTCCTAATATCCTTGTTTTTAATATGATATTGCCATTTATGCCATCTGTTCATGCCCATAATCTTTCTCAGGACTCTCATATCTACATTCTCTAGTCTTTGGTCAAGTGTTTTACTTCTGACCCAGTTCTCAGATCCATAAGTTAAAACTAGTTTGAACACTGTCTTGTATACAGCTAATTTAGTGTTCTGACTAATTTCACTCTTATTCCATATGAATTTATTCAATTGACTTCCCACCATACCAGCTTTGCTGATTCTGTTGTCTATTTCTATATTTAATTTACCATCTTCAGTAAAAATCGTGCCTAAGTAGCTGAAATGTTTTACTTGTTTCACAGGTTCTCCATTCACAACACAGTTGACATTTTCAGTGATTCTGCCTATTTTCGTTGTCTTTGTATTGCTGACCTTCATACCATATCTATTACAACAGTTATTCAATTTACTCAGAGAATCTTGCAGACTTGTAGTGGATTTATTTAGAAGTATAACATCATCTGCATAAAGCAAAGAGCTGACATTAACATCTCCAATTTTGATATCATGTTTAATACCACTTTCCTTCATAATGTGATCCATATAGATAATGAATAACAGAGGGGATAATGCATATCCTTGTCTCACACCAGATTTAACATTAAACCATTTTCCTGTACTTCCTTCAATTCTAACTGTTGACTTACAACTCAAATAAAGACTAAGTATTGCTTGATATAATGCCCAATTGATACCATATAACTGCTGCGTATTGAATATCTTCTCTCTTGGCACCTTGTCATATGCCTTTTCCAAATCGACAAAACTCAAATACAGATCTTTGTTATATTCCCATGCTTTCTCGACTATTTGTCGTAAAGTGAAGAGCTGATCCTGACAGCCTCTATTTGGCCTGAATCCAACTTGTTCTTCGACAATTCTTCTGAATCATTTCTCAAGTATACTTGCATAGATCTTGCCAGGAACACTCAGTAGGGAAATACCTTTTGTAATTCTCACATTCAGTTTTATTTCCCTTTTTATATATGGGTAGTATGAGAGCTCTACTCCAATCATCGGGAATTCGTCCCTCTGTCCAGGCTTTCTGAACTATGCAGTGCAGCCACTGTAAGACTTATACCACCATAGTTGAGCATTTCTGGTCGAATATCATCTACTCCTGGTGCCTTTCCACATTTCAAGCCTTTGATGGCTTTTTCTACTTCAAGTATGGATATGTATTCCTGTCTGCATGCCTGGTCAGTGTTTTTTTACCTCTGCTGTCATCATCAGTTTTTCAAAGTAATTACTCCATACCTCAAATCTTTTTCTCCCGTTTTCATGTCACCTTTATCATCTCTAAAGCCTTTTACAGCACTCTTTCCTCCATTCCTAAGCTTCTTCAACAACCTCCAGAATATTTTGCCACCTTCTTGATATTTATTTTCTATATATGCAGAAATTTCTATGTATGAAGAAAAATTAGAAGCCCTAATTGACAATCTGGAAAATCAATGCAGCCCATCTTATGGAAACTTAAATATCAATCTCATTTACAAAGTTCATCGTAAAGTTAGAAAAGCATTAAGACAGCCTAAGGATGATTCAGAAACCATCATCCTCACATCTCCAACAGAAATAATAAATATTATTTCCCATCTGAAAAACAAAAAGGCCCCTGGCCCTGATGGCATTACCAATAGAATAATAAAGCTACTCCCATGGAAAGCCATAATTCATCTAGTTAATATTACCAATTCCATTTTAGGATTCCAGTACTTTCCCACAGATTTGAAAATCGCTGACATTATACCTCTGAAAAAGCCTGGTAATAACCCACAACTTCCCCAAAGCTACAGGCCCATCAGTCTTCTTTCCTGTCTTGGCAAAGTAACAGAAAAGGTCATCCTATCAAGACTACAATCAGCAGTGGACAAACAGAAAATAATCCCAAATGAGCAATTTGGGTTTCGCAAAGCTCACAACGCAGTTCAACAAATTCACCAACTAACAGAACATATCACCCATGGTTTTAACTGGAACCTTCACACTGCTGCTGTATTTTTAGATGTTGCCAAGGCCTTTGATACGGTCTGGCATCAAGTCCTTATCTTCAAACTAATTGAAAACAATATCCCAATTAAACTAGTGAGACTCATATATTAGTGAAAGATACATGCAAGTAAAACTCGACGGAATTGTGTCATCAAGGCGCAAAATTCTGACGGGAGTACCTCAGGGTTTTCTTCTGGGCACCAATACTTTTCACAACTTACGTAGCAGATATTCCTCTCAAACAAGAACAACCACTATGGCTCTTTATGCCAACGACACCGCTATTCTAGCAAGATGGCTCAGCCCTCGCCTAGCAATCACCAGACTCCAAGGAAGTATCAATGAGCTAGCAAATTAGTTCACCAACTGGAGGATTCAAGTGAACCCCCTCAAAAGCTCAGCCATGCTGTTTTCTAGGAGGAAGGTCTGCAATAAAGTAGACATCCCCTGCTCTCTGGTCATAAGATCCCATGGCAATCTTCTTCTTCTGCAGCTTCTCCCACTTAAGTGGGATCACTGTTGATAATGAGTCTCGTCCACACCTTCCTGTCTTGGGCTGTCACCACATCCAAGTTCTTCATCCTCAAGTCCTCTTCTACCAGCTCCCTCCATCTCTTCTTTGGCTGCCCACGCTTCCGCCTTCCTTGTACATCCATCTGCATGACCCTTCTTCCCACACATTCGTCCTCCCTCTTCATCACATGACCAAACCATCTCAACCTTGCCTCCTCTATTTTCGCCCCTAAGTTTGTAAATTTCACTGTTCCCCTGACATAGTCATTTCTCAGACGATCCTTTCTGTTCACACCGCACATCCACTTAAGCATTCTCATCTCTGCTACTTCCATCCTGCTGATGTTATTTTTCCTCAGGGCCACAGTTTCTATAGCATATGTCATAGCTAGCCTCACTACTGTCCTATAGATTTTGCCTTTCAGATTGATCGGCACCCTCTTATCGCATAACACTCCAGCAATCTCCCTCTAGTTCCTCCAACCCGCTTGTATCCTGCATCCCACTTCCTTCTCAGCTCCTCCATCTTCTTCCACTGTTGAACCTAAGTATCTAAAGTCTCTCACCTTCCTGATGACATTTCCTTCCAGCTCCAGATCTGTCTCCTGTCTGCCGCCCACTGTGCAACACATATACTCTGTCTTACTTTTGCTCAGTCTCATACCTCTCTCTTCCAGTACTTTTCTCCATCTTTCCAGTTTAGTTCCCGCTTCTTCTCTTGAATCTGCACACAGCAAGATGTCATCAGAGACCAAATATCTTGGGGTATTATGGATAAGAAACTCCTTTTTAACAAGCACATCAATCTCATTGGCTCCAAATCTTCCAAAGTAGTAGCACAGCTCTACCTATTGATCAAGAGCAAATTGAACTTGCATAATAAATTGCTACTTTACCGGATGGTAATACGTCCAGTCATTACCTACACCTCACCAGCATGGGGTCACACTTCACGATCAAACATTTCAAAATTGCAGAGAATCCAAAATAAATGCCTTAGGATGATCCTGGATGCACCGTGGTTCATCAGAAATTCACCGAGAAACCGGCACTCCATACATCTCCTCCCTTCTTCGTGATCTTGCAGAAAAATTCTTCGTGAAGTCAAGTTCACATTCAAACCCAATGATCGTACAAGCTATCAATTACAATGAAACTGATTACTACAAACACACAAGACCGAAGGCTATTCTTCTCTCAACTGATCATAGCTAACACAACTGCCCCCAGAGGGTGAGCTTAATTGCTCACAAATCTCCCATTCCCAAATAACTCTTATTACAGATAAAGGGGAATATGAAAAGCACTAGTGCTTCACCCATCCTGTCAATAACGTTAATGGTAATGTTAATAATCTTGGTATCTCGAACATAATGCAATAATGTTCGTCTTTGGGCTTCCTTCATGGGCTGTATGAAGGTTCTGCTTCGTGGCAGATTTTTGCCTGTCACTCAGTGGAGCCACTCTCAGTTTCCTGTCTCGGAGTGATTCAGGTCAGGAGTAACAAGTTTAGTAGTGATCCTTTAGGGTCATTTAGTGAGATGCAGTGATCTTGTAGATCACTCAGAGTTTTTGGAGAGGTATCCCAAAAGCAGTCTTGGCAGTGACCCATACCACAACGTGTAGCAGTGTACATATTTAAAAAGGGGAAGGGGGGACATTCTTGCATTATGGGATACTAAGGCAGTTGATGTGAATTCATTACTTTGTATATACAAGTAACCCAGTCTTGAAGATACTTCATGCAAGTGTTTTGCTTACGTGGATAAAAGATTAAACCAAATATAATTTTTTGACATCTTTAATTTATAGCCTAACCGAGTGAAAAAATTTATTAGATATGACTTCTTTGTAACTTTCTCAAGCCATTACTTTTCTCTTTACCCATCCCAGAACCTTCTTCATATCCAGCTACTCTCCATATCTCAGTCTGTCGCATTCTCTTTTTGTCTACACACAATTTCACTTCATCTTTCAGCATCAGTCTTTCTCATGCTTTCTCCTCCTGACCACCCTGAGTCTCCTCATTTCTGTGTTTGTCTTGCACAGTTGTTCTCTCGCTCTCTACATTCATGCTACTAACTTTTCCATTCATAAGCATCACTTCAAGCTCAGATTCATTCTCTGCACTCATTATTCTTTCTTCCAGCCATACTTTCCAAATGACTTGCACCAGAACCATTTAAATGCAGTCCATCAGTGTTATACAGTTCAATTCATCCTTCAGACTCATTCCGCACATTAACAAACTGTGCTCCTTTCTTGTAACACTTGCTAATATATGAAACAAGAACAAAAACTTAGCTTCTAAAATAGAATATGCAAAACAACAATAAGGAAAAAGATGAGAAATGAAATAAGAGCTTATAACACTAAAAAAATAAAAGAAACAATTGAAAACAATAAAACATATGAAAAAAGTAAGAAAACGTTTATCAGTTTGTAAACGTTTACAAACTGATAAACGTTTGTAAACGTTTATCAGTTTGATAATAATGAATAATGAATTAAGAACAAATCCTAAACAGACTAGAAGAATTTTATAAAGACCTCTGTAGTGATCCTTCAATAGATAAATCAAATATAAATAACTCTTCTCCATTGCATATAAAATTCATCCTCCCATTCACTTCAGATAAAATAAAAACAAGCATTAAAACAAATGGAAAATGTCCGGTGAAGACCTAATTCACATAGAATTAATTAAATGGAGAGGAAACAGCATAGTTCACCATATTACAAACTTACTAAATCTATGCCTAGAAGATACCAGAAAAACTGGAAAAACGGTATCTGATACTATTATTTAAAAAAGGGGACAAAGAAGAAGTAAAGAACTATAGACCAATTAGTATTCTCTCTGATCTGTATAAAATTCTCACAAAAGCAATAACAAACAGGTTAACCCCCTCTTCTAGACTCAAATCAACCAGTAGAACAAGCAAGATTCTGTGAAGGCTGTAACATGATCATATTCATGCAGTAAAACAAATAATAGAAAAAGCAGAAGAAAACCAATTGCCTCTCTGTTTAGCCTTTATTGATTATGAAAAAGCATTTGATTCCATCAGAACTAATGCAATAATCAAATCACTCCAGAATCAGGGAGTTCCTGGAGAATATATGGATCTCCTACAGGAAATATACTACGCTGCAACAACAACAATCCAACTTCAGACGAGTAGCCATAAAATATCAGTTGGAAAAGGAGACTCTCTATTGCCCAAAATCTTTACTGCAGCCCTTCAAGAAACATTTAATAATATGAACTGGATGAACCTTGGTATAAAAATTAATAACAGAAACTTAACACACCTTAGATATATAGATGATATAATTTTTGCAAACACTCCAGAAGACCTTAATATAATGGTAGAAGACCTATGTCATGAAAGTAGAAAAGTCAGTCTAAAAATAAACAGAGAAAAAACTAAAATCATGTTTAATCATTTTGTAACAACAAAAAAACAAAACAAAAAACATAATAATAGAAAAAAATTTCTTGGGAAGAGTCTCTTCATATACATATTTAGGTCATCTCATTGATCTAAACTATGGACTCCAAAAGGAAATAAATAGGAGAGTTCAACTTGCCTGGAGTGCATTCAGAAAACTGAAAAGCATTTTTCAAAACAATGATGTCCCACCTTGTTTAAAAAGGAAGACATTTAACTTGTATACTTCCAGTCATCACATACGGTTGTGAAACTTGGTCTCTAACAAAAGCACTGACAAAGAAACTAGCAGCAACTCAAAGAAAAGTGGAGAGGCTGATGCTAGGCATCACATTAAAAGATAAGAAGCGAAACATCTGGATAAGAAGCCAGACTCGTATCACTGATATCATTCTTCACCACAAGCGACTAAAATGGAAATTGGCTGGACATATATCCAGAAGAGAAGATGAGCGGTGGACCACCATACTAATGAACTGGATTCCAAAAGAAGGGAAACGAGGCAGAGGACATCCTGAAAAAAGGTATAGTGATGGATTGTCAAATTTTGTTGGAAAAAACTGGTCAACCATTGCCAAGAACAGAGAAAGGTGGAAGGAACTGGAGGAGGCCCACATCCAGCAGTGGACAGAAAATGGCTGAAAAGAAGTGTGTATTTACTATATTACAAGTATTTACTTATAGCAATGACTAATGCAAATCATATGCATACCAACCAAAATAGCTAATGATACTCCCTTCTTGACTGTAGAGGTCACCTCGCATCTTGGTCACTTGTACCACAACTTTGTGCAAGTTTTCTCTCATGAGATGCCTTTCCTCCTGCTACTTCCAACCTTGTGTCCTTTAGCACTATAAGGGCATCAAGTAGGATGACTTTGAGAACCTTTTTTATTTCCATGGTCAGCTACTGCTTCCACTCTTTGATCTAAGTCACAGAAATTGTGCTCCTACAAAGGTCTTCATTCTCCATTCTGTCCAAAATATTTCTACTCCACTTTCCAAGCCACGTTTTTTTTTTTTTCCCCCTCTCCCAATTTATCATATCACCAAGAGGCTTGAAATAAGAACTCTAGCTTCATACTTTGTCCACACTGAAGCACTCACTAAATGCATTACAACTATCAATAAAGCCAAATCTTTGTTAGGACCACTAGCAAAATATTTTCCTCCTGTCCAAATAGAAGTTGTACCTTTATGGTCCCTTGCAAAGACCATTACATGCAAGTTCTGCTCAGGTGAGCTTCCCTTTCTTCTCCAGGTGGCACCACTATTACCACCCTTGAAGATAATATTGATATTTTGACATTAATCTTTTATACTCATCTTGCACTTATCCTGGCATATAAGCAAGTATGTCTAACATATTTAAAAAAAAAAAATTCTACCATCAAACCTACTGCCCAGTTGTCCTGCAATTGCACTCTGATTAGTAGTTGAAGTGAGTTTTCCTCACTAACTTCTACCTCCAACTTTCCAAGAAAAATGTCAATAGATTTCTTCTTTCTTAACCTCAACCTGCACCTTATACATGACGTCGATATGCTTAAATCTCTCTCTCTCTCTCTAGATATATATAGAAAGAGATGTGTGTGTGTATATATATATATATAGAGAGAGAGAGATATGTGTGTGTATGTATATGTATACACACACACATATTCTTCACAGAATTAACTGGATTATTTTGTAATACAACTATAATAAAAAAAAAATTAAGTTTAAAGCAGAATGCTTTTTTATCCACTTCAGGATATATCTAGCTGTATAGTTGCCTCCTAGAAAAACATCTCAATTCACTACTAGCAGGTGTTGCTTAACACAACCTCTACAAGTCAGTCATAAGAATTGTTACCCTTAATCTAATTATTGGCAGGTGTATGTTTGTGCAGTGTTCAATAGTGATGTCAGAAATAACTTTTCTGCAAAATATTGGAGTTAATCATAGTTTACTTTATTTTCAAAGCTAGTCATATCTTAATTGGTGTTATTTAAATGTAAAATTCAAATGTGAATCAAATATTACTTAAATTCATATATGCAAATGATTAAAGTTAATTTATAGATTTCAATAAGAACTTATTAGGTTGGAGCATGATATTTTATGTATTTCTCTTACTTTTTTTTTTATAGAATCCGTCCAAAATTGCCATGTGAGATCATAGATATGTGCCACATATGCACATCAGTGACACCTGGTGAACCACAAGTCTGGCTTGGAAAGGACAAGGCATTTACATTCGATTATGTTCATGATATGCGGACTAGTCAGAGTGACATATATGAAGCTTGTGTATATTCACTTGTTGATGGGTAAGAATGGCTAGAAGTCTATAATGTAATTAATATATCTGTAAAAACTTAGTATACTTTGATGTTGAAATATTTCCTTTCCTTCTTCCAAATGGAATTCCCTCTCTTGTACAACTGTTTTTAGCAAAAGTCATTTCCTGATTATAATTCCTGGAATTTATCAATACTGTGATAGTTTTACATAATTAAGTTTGTTAATACTTACTAGCTTCTAGTAAACAATTTTCTTCAATATTAATGTTTTACATCTGGTCTCCAGTATTGTCAAATCTTACATTTTAAAATTTCTAAATCACTATTAGCTGCATCAATCCATCTAGATTTTTCTTCTTCCTCTGGACCTTTTTCTTGGCATTAACATTTCCTTTGTTAACCTTTCTTCCTTCCCAACCTTAGATAGCTCTTCTCTTTAATTTTTGAACACAGATGTCAGGTTCCTGTCCTTTTTGTTATTATGATCTCCAAGGACTCATCGAAAGAGAGAGGGCACTCTACAACTCTTAGTCTCTACCATTTAATCTACCAACTACACAGAATCACTACTACCATCATTTACACACAGTTCCATCTACTGCCCACCAATACTAATATTTTCTATATGTGTGTTCTCAAGGCTGATTTGCTTGTACTTGAGATTAAAAACTTGAGTTTCCAATGTAAAAAACTTGACATCATAGACTGAGTCTTAATCTAAATGACTGTCTCACTATTCCAAAAGTCTGGGAAACCATTATCCTCATTTGTATAAAATAAATTTATCTTTTATATTTTAATTCAATTTAATTTTAATTACAGCCCAATAGGTTTAATCCCTAAACATGCTACTGTATACGTAGAGGAATTGCAATTTAATCATGTGCGCTAATCTTTTCTTTTATATACCTGATGTATAATTCCCCCCCCCCCCCCCAGACGTCAGGCCAACAATTGGTGTAGCGGTTGGTCAGTGTCTTTAACAAACCAGTTTGATTGTAGTGTAGCTTGTTTTCTGTGTATAGTTGTATGCTACAGAAGATGACTTTGACATAAAGGTCGAAACGTCGAATGTAGATTTTAGTTATATTAAACTAAACTTTTTATTCAAACACGGTAGTTGCCTCCATAATTTTCAAAAATGCATGCGCTAATCTTTCTTTGAATTTAGTTCCTATTGTTGTTTATTAATTGTGCTGATGACATTTTATGATATATAAGGCAAAATATTTACACATTAAGCTAATTATTGTGGCATATGTGTGATTTTATAGTTATTTTTGTGTTAATTTCTCATCCTGACTAATATTGCGTTTATTTGGAGAAATGCAAATTATACTTTCATTGAGCAGAAAAACACCATTGTCCTACTTATTGGAGGTTTGAAGTGGCTATTTTGCCATGTTTTATCTCTGGAGTAGTTTTTGGTTTGCTTCCTCAGTTTCTTCACATATGCAGTGGGAGCAGTGGCCTTGCCAGGTGTACTCTCCATGCCATAATTATTCATCTAGAAAGCCAGCACATTTACTGCTGCACGAGGGTGCAGCAGTAAAGTGGTTTCCACAGGCCAGCTTCCAGATACATAGGATGCTTTCTGATCAACTGGTGAATAATTCTGTTGCCACTTACTCTTTCCAGATTGTTGTGCCTAGAGAGAGTCAGCATATAACAGCTTGCATGGGAGCACTGTTGATTAACCTGGTTTGCAGTCTGTCCACTTCTGGTGTGTGAGTTCTGTCCACATTCATTCACTCAGGACAAAAAATGCAGCATGTACTTAATGGCTCAAACACTCTTTTCTTATTTGTTACATTATAGTCTATAATGATTAAAGAAAAAAAATCAACAAATATAAAGCAGAAAGGTTAAAATGCACTAATTTTTCCCTCCTGCTCAAATGTCAGTTAAGCCTTGTGGTCCCTTACCACAAGACTCTTGGGTAAAACTTCTGCCCTACCATGTTTTCACCCCCCCTCTCTCTCTCTCTCCATGTGGTAATATCTCTTGAAGATATATAGAGCAGACCTTTCAGTTTCAATCCTCTTTCAACACTTGTTAAGACAACCAAGGCAAATCTCCTCCTACTATTCTACAAACCATCCATAGTATGCCATCTCTGATCTTTCATCAAAAGGATGGCAGAGAAATACCCAGATAATTTTTTATACAAATAAGTCCCTTGACCCCAATGGTGTCCTTCTAGTTGTACTAAGAGCTTGTGTTCAGAACTAACACTCGTTCTGTGTCACTTATAAGTTATCAGTCATACTCTTCTGGCATTTATCCAACAGCAGGGAAGCAATCAGCCTATATTTATCTCCTGTTCCTAAAACAGGAGATAAATATTATCCATCAAACTATCATCTCACTGCACTCATAAATGATGGAGAGGGGTCATCAACAACTATCTTCTTCACTACTTAGACTTATCAGTTAATGTGATCACCATTATGGATTCCATCATTCTCATTTTGCAGTAGACCTACTCACCAACCTTGCTTGCATTGGATGAAGATCACTGAAAGATTTGGAGAAACTTGTGGTCATCCTTCATATTTTCAAGGCATTTTATCAAGTCTGGCATTAAAGCCTTCCTATCAAGTTGTCATCTTCCTCTTACCTATCGTGAGTGGATTACTAGCTTCCTCTGTGGTGCTCAAGGTTGTGTGTTTTTTGCCTACGCTCTACCTCCTATATGCTAATGACCTCTCTCACTAACATCTAATCTTATTCATAATTTTGATGGTAGTATACTCCATTCTTTATTTACACCACCTTGTAATGCTCATCTGACTTGAGCTTCAAGGTTTTCTGTGGCCTTTGCCTTACACACTGATCTACCAGCCATTTTCATGTTGGGTGAAGTTAATTTAGTGCATTTTAATGCTAAGAAAACACAAATCTGTTTAATTTTCCAGAAAAAAAGACCATGCCTTGAATCCTTTCCTTCACTTTTAACAATATTCTGCTCATCATTCAAGGTATTTTCTCTTCTTGATTGTGGCTTTCACAAGTAGTCTTTCCTGGCATGAATGCATTATGTCCATATCCTTCCCCCCCCCCCTCCAAAGTTGGGTATTCTTTTTGTTCTAAAAAAATACTTCCTTTCTCTTCAGCTCCTATCATTTTACAAATTCCAAATCACGATGGAACATTATTGCATGGAACCTCCATGGGAGCTGGGAGATTCAAACTATCCACACAATATCTATCTTACTTCTCCTTGAACTCAACAGACAGAGCACCCACAACTGCTGACTATGGCAACGCATTTCACTCATTCACCACTCTCCAAGTGAGAAATATATTCCCCACAACACCCTTTCTGGCCACACTCGTACTCAGCCAGGGATGGCTGAGTACGAGTGTGTCCAGAAAGGGTGTTGAGTATGGCGCTTGTTCTTTCCCCCCTCCTATTCCTCTGCAGACCAAGTGCTGAAATATTTCCTCTGCATCAAGCCTATAAAATCCCTCAGGAACTTAAATTTTTCTTTCACATCCCTCTCTCTTCAACCTGTCAACCAACTTTTGCAATCCACAAATCCTCAATCCATCATCATAGGGAGGATTCCACAGTACACTCACTGCTGGATCCTCTCCACTTCATCTCCATGAAACCCAAGTGATCAGAGCTGTGCACAGTGATCCAGACCATATTAAGGCTGTATAATAAGGAATGATACTGTCAATTCATACTTTCAGCCTATTTAAATCATTCTGAAGCTCTCCACACTTGATTAACCATTGTTCTATTCAATTTTGCATCATCGCAAACAAGTCAATATTTCCATTCAAATAATTTCCCATATCATTTATATCAAAATTAAACAGCAATGGCCCAAGCAGATAACCTTGCAACACATTGCCGGTTACCTGCTTTCTTCTGGATTTTGCTCCTCCATATACTATTTTGGTATTCACCCATCAGTATTTATATCACTCGTGTATCCATATCACAAGTTTCATATCAATCCCCATTTGTTCTGATTTGTGTAACAGAGTTCCATGTAGTATCCTTTCAAACAGTTTTGCAAAATTTATTCTTGCATCTGGGCTAGCCACCAAAAAGTTCCTTTAGAAACTTGAATATATCCAAAAGAGCTATTTCCTTAATAGATGGATCTCTTTCCTCTTGTTGATTCTCTTTGATTGCTTTCCTGTTGATGCTCTGTTTCAGCATTGTTATCTTTTTCATGGATATTTCCATGAGAAAGACAATGCTGAACTTCCTGGTATCATTCATCCACTTTCTTCGATTAAAGTATGAATACAGTTGGCATTCATAGCTAGTTTAGCTCCAAACATTTCTGGAGCTTTGTTCATTCTATATATCTCTGACCTTTGGAACAGTCTTCTTTCTACCATTTTCCTTAGTGAATACAACTGGATAGTGTAACACTCAGATTTCTTTCTCCTCCCTAACCACTTGCCCATAATATAGGTCTTGATGCCTGTGGTGTGCATGTAGCATTGATTTAAAAAAAAAAAATTCAAACATTTCACTTCTTTTATAGAATTTCAGTTGAGAATGCTGTTGATGTTTTCCATGTTCACTGCCTATGTTCATTGTTTTTGATTTTTTATTGCCGATATTCATACTAACTTTGTTACAACAGCTATTCATTTTACTTAATCCTGAATCTGCATAAAGAGAGAGAGTTTAATGCCATGTTTTTTAAAAATGTTCATGATGGTAGTCTTAGTATGTGCATATTCTTTTCAGGAGATCATTACTGATGATTTGCTTAATTATTACTACTTTTTAGTGCTTATACTTAGCATATATTACAAGAAACTGTAATAATTACTAGTGATCTTGAAGCTTATTTTATCAATATTTACAGTATGTTTCTTGAATGTCAGCAACTTAGACTGGAAACTTTGGGTTCCTGGCATATAGGAAATGTGATTTTATTTTTCATTGGTTTATGATATTGTCATATCTGTTCTCACTTTTTTGTGGCTGATTATGCTAATTATCCAGTTGGTCTGAAGTACACCAGTATACAGGAGTGGAGATTCTGTAGGATCTTGGATACTTACAATTTTATGAAATAACAGTATATTAAAATAGATTCTTTTAAAAAACAGTAAGAGCTATGATTGTTTTCTAATAACAAAATAGAACCTTCCTTCTATTATATTAACATAGGATCTTAAAAAATGGATTTAGATAGATTTAGGCATCTAGAAAGCAGTTTTAATTTCTAGCACACGTCAGGTTTTTCAGATTGTGATCCTTACCCTGTCTATCATACACTCCTAATGTATGATATGTTTATTGACTATTCATAAAAAATCACAAGAAATAATCTTCTAAGGCTTATATAATTTGGATATAATTCATGATTTCTGGTATGTAGACTGGAAATCATTGCTGTTGCAGATAAAAACTGCTTTATTATCACATTCCTGATAGGTTCCCTGAAGAGGCGAACATTATTGTGATAGTACTGCATGAAAGATTTACATTATTACTACTTATGATTCCTGCAAATTAGTTTGTTACATGTCAGAAGTCTAATATTGTCAGATCTTATATTTCTGTCTTCTAAGGTAGTATTTCATTATATATATATATATATATATATATAGGCTAAAATATATATATGGGTTCACTTAATTGGAGCCTGATTCATGGCAATATATAATGAATGGTAACATTCCTGTGAAATTAGTGATTTTTATTATGTAATTTTCTTAGAATAATTAGTTTTTTTTTATAGTAATATTACTGCTGATTTTTGTGTATTTATAGGATTTGATATATTTCTTGATATTTGGTGAATACTGTAATATTGTAAAATGGCATCAAAACCTTGCATGAACCATACAGCAACAATTAGTGTTAAATTTCATAGGATAGTGAAATTCTTAACAAGGTAGTTTGCCCCAATGACCGTAATCATGCATTTTGGAAACTAACAAAGATAATGAGTATGAATTAACTTTGGAAATATTTAGACTAAAGTAAATCATTACATGGATGAAGAGAAAACCTGAAAAAAGTTGGGAAAAAGTGGTTTAAAGAGGCTAAGATACAAAGAAACCAGCTGTTCATGACATAGCAACATATTTTATTTTATTTTATTTATTTATTTATTTTTATGGTAATGGAAAAAAGCCAATTATCAATAGGCAAAATTGAATCTAATTTGAATAGAGATGGCATATGCAAATTTAAACAATTAATAGTGGGTATTAAAACTAGGAAAGATGAGAAAGAAGTACATATTAAGTTTTTTTTTATATTTTTCTAAAATATATAATTTTTAGAAAAATTATTCTAATTTTCTAATCTTCTATTGCTTCTAAAAAAAAAAAAAAAAAAAAAAAAAAAGTAACCTAAATGCTTTTCAAATATTTTTTCAGTTATCTTGAATCATATAACACCATGCCCTGCCAATGGTTTGGAACCAATTAGAATTCAGAAAATCCACAGTTTTGTTAAATATGTATGTAGATTTAAGGGTTTGGTTTTATTGAGAGTTTTTATGTTGATGTTGATTTGTTTTTAACCTCAATATTTGTTTATAATATTGCAGAGAAAATTGTCTTAAACCATTCCCTGAAAAAAATGTGTTATAAACAAAGGTTGAGGTCTAAAACATGTTAGAACTGAGAACATGTGTGAAAGTGATTATGTATTATTATTAAATAAATAATAATAAATGGGGGAGGTGCTTAAGGGTCAGAGCTGTATAACTGAGAGGAGACCTCCACATAGCCTTTAAAGGAATACAGAGAACTGACCAGGGCTTCTGACTTAATGTCCAAACCTCACCTTCTCGTGGTACACCCTGTTAGGTGTCTACCTGAATACTGAACGAACAAGGATGGACTGGAAATTTGGGATTTAGCCGACCAAATTGTATTCTTATTAGCTTAAACCAAAATATAAAATGATGGTACAACATGACAGAATTTCATGCCGGCTGAGTATCGCCTGGTTAAACAAGGTCCCTGTTGTTTTTGCCAGGGAACCAGGGCAAACAGCGAAAAGTCAGCTACTGGAACAACTCCTAAAACAAACACCACTCAGCATCACCAGAGTTCAAGATCAGTACTATCAATGGCAAAGAAATGGAGCTAGCTGAGGAATTGGATATGTCCCAGATCGACATAATAGGGGTAACTGAAAGAAAAAAGACAAAAACTGGTGAGATCTTTCTGAGCAATAAATACAAAATGTTATATTCAGGCAATGACAATCACGTAAAAGGAGTAGCCATAGTATTCAACACTAAATACGAGGCTAATCTTCTTGAATGGCAGGCAGTATTAAGTAGAGTGATGTGGGCAAATATCAGAATGGGGAACTAGACAATGAGACTTATTTGTGCTTATGGTCCCACAGAAGTGAAGGAATTTTTTGAGGCATTAGAGAAAGCAACTGACACATTGAAAAAAGTAAAAGTTGGTCCTTGTTGGGGATCTAAATAGCAGAGTAGGAAATGATTGTCAGACATACAAAAATATTCTGGGAAAATTTGGAGAAAAGAGCCACGCTAATAATAATGACAAATACTTGTTGAATTACTAACACAATGTTCCAACATAATGTGCACAAATTCACATGGAGAGAAGGGGCAAGGAATAAGAAAAGTTTCATTGATTATGTTATTGTTGACAGTGATGTTTACTCCCTGGTGCAGTACACCAGAGTCTACAGAGGATTTGAAATTGGAAGTGATCATTTAGTTTTCAGTAGGATAAAATTGAATTTTATATTGAAAATGTAAGAAAGTTTTAAAGTGAATAAAAATCTAGAAGCTCTCAGATGTTAACTGTAGACTGAAATACACAAACATTATTCAAGAAAAAATGAAAAAGTTTGAGAACAGGAACCAAACCTTGGAGATCCATTGGCAAGCTCTGAATAAAACACTGATTCCTCCAGAGAGGCATGTGGTGAGGTTGTCTGCAAGGATAGAAAAATCAGATGTCCATGTTAGTCACAAGAAGTTAAGGAGGCAGTGTAGGAAAAGAAGAAAGTATATCAAAAGTTCCTGGCAAATAAGTTGGCTTGTGCTCTTAAAGAATACAGAGAAAAATGTAAGAAAGCGAAACACTGTGTAAAACTAGCTAAACAAAAGTCAGGGGAGGACTTTGGCAAGAACATAGAAAATAAATATTCAAGAAGGTGGTAAGATATTCTGGAGGTTGCTGAAGAAGCTTAGAAATGGAGGAAAGAGTGCTGTAAAAGGAGTTAGAGATGATAAAGGTGACATGAAAACAAGAGAAAAAGATATCCTTGAAGTATGGAGTAATTACTTCGAAAAATTGCTAAATGAAACAAGCAGTGATAACACAGTGGTAAAAAAACACTCAACAGTGATGCAGTCAGGAATACATATCCATACTTGAAGTAGAAAAAGCCATCAAAGGCCTGAAATGTGTAAAGGCAGCAGGAGTAGATGATATTTGACCAGAAATGCTCAAGTATAGAGATATAAAAGTCTTACATTGGCTACACTGCATAGTTCAGAAGGCCTGGACAAAGGGACGAATTCCAGATGATTGGAGTAGACCACTCGTAGTACTCATATATATAAAAAGCGAAATTAAAAATGAATGTGATAATTACGGAGGTATTTTTTGTACTGAGTGTTCCTGGTAAGATTTATGCAAGTATACTTGAGAAACAGTTGAGAAGGATTGTGGAAGTACAAGCTGGATTCAGGCTGTCAGGATCAGATTTTCACTTTATGACAAATAGTTGAGAAATCATGGGAATATAACAAAGATTCGTATTTAAGTTTTGTAGATCTGGGAAAGGCATATGACAATTTCCAAGAGAGAAGCTATTCAAAATGCTACAAATATAAGGTATCAAAGAGGTTATATCAAGCAATACTTAGTCTTTATTTGAGTTGTAAGTCAGCAGTTAGAATTGAAGGAAGTACAGGAAGATGGTTTAATGTTAAATCTGGTGTACATTATCCCCCACTGTTATTCATTATCTATATGGATCACATTATGAAGGTAATTGGCATTAAACCTGATATTAAAATTTGAAATGTTAATCTCAGCTCTTTGCTTTATGCAGACAAAGTTATACTTCTAAATAAATCGCTACAAGTCTGCAAGATTCCGTGACTAAATTGAACAACTGTTGTAATAGATATAGTATGAAGGTCAGCAATGACAAAGACAATGAAAATAGGCAGAAGCTTTGAAAATATCAACTGCATTGTGAATGGTAAACCTATAGAACAAGTAAAACATTTCATCTACTTAGGCACTATTTTTAGTGAAGATGGCAAATTAAATATTGAAATAGACAACAGAATCAACAAAGCTGGTATGGTAGGAAGTCAACTTAATAAATTTATATGGAATAAGAGAGAAATTAGTCAAAACATTAAATTAGTGTATACAAGACAGTGTTCAAACCAATTTTGACTTATGGATCTATGAGCTGAGTCAGAAGTAAAACACTTGACCAATGACTAGATACCGCAGATATGAGAGTCCTGAGAAAGATTACGGGCACGAACAGATGGCATAAATGGCAATATCATATTAAACATTGAGGTTATTAGAAAAGAACAATGTTAGCATTCAGGAATGTGTTAGCAGAGCTAATCTCAGGTGGTATGGTCACTTAAACAGAATGAGAGAGGCAAGATTAGCGAAACAAGTGTTTTCTGTCAGATTGGCAGGAATTTGATAATAAATGGAGATGCTTAAGGATGAAAGCTGTATTACTGAGAGGAGACCTCCACATAGTTTTCAAAGTAATGCAGAGAACCAAACAGGGCTTCTGACCTGATGTCCAGTCACTACCTTTTTGTAGTGTACCCTGTTCAGTGTCTAAGTGGATATACTGAACAAACGAGGATAGACTGCTAATTCAGAATTTAGCTGACCAAATTGTATTCTTATTAACCCAAACCTCAAATAAAATGATGGTACAACATGACAGAATTTTATGCTGTTCGGGACATCTCCAGAAACAAGACCCCTCCCCCATTGCTTTCGCCAGGAACCAGGGTGAACAGTGAAAAGTCAGCTACTGGAACAAATCCTAAAACACACCCGAAGTTAACATCACCAGAGTTCACAATCAGTACTATTAACATAAAAAGCCTGAACGGCAAAGAAATGATGTTAGTTCTTCATTTAGTACTGTCATAACATCCTGTACACCCCCCTTCAGGGCACACGTCAGGAATTTGATAATAATAAATGAACATGCATCACTAATAAATGTATGAATTTCTTCCTTCATGTGTCCATAGACTAACACAGGGTTTATCAAACTATGTTCCATGGAACACTGGTGTTCCGAGGAAAGTGAACAAGTGTTCCTTGAAAAATTATCAATGGTTTCAGTGTGGAATGGTTTTAAATGCTGCGACAAGTTCAGATATGTTTGAAAATCAGGTGCTTCTCACTTTGCATGTGTATTGTGCTATTAAGGCCAGCATATGTTGGCCTTGACTCAGCCACCCACGGTCGTCGACACACCTCCGTGAAGTAAGGCGGTATCTGTTCTAGGAAAAATGCGGTCACAAGCAAGGTCAATGCAATGCACTGCGGCCCGGCATGCCTGAAGTGTGCGCTGTTGCATTTTTGCGATGCAATATAGCCTGCTTCGGGGATAGTGTGTGCTTATATTTACATTGAATACGAGACCGATAATACTCACTGCTAACCAAGATGTTTCGTTAAAATTTCAGGCTTTGTGAAATGTTCCATCGTAGGAAAAGTTTGAGAAATGCTGGACTAAGATACAAGTATCTGACAAATTGGTTTAAATATTGGTATTTAATAGAATGAAAATTAATTCCTGACCAGTACCCTCAAGGGGTATGCAGGATATTATGATAGTGCTACATGAAGAACTTGCATCATTACTATTTACAACTTCCTGTCAACAATTTTCTTCCAAATCAATCTGTTATCTGTCAAGACTCCAACATTATCAGATCCCATATTTCTGTCTTCTGTCACTTTTTACTGTAATCAGTTCACCTATATCTTGGTCTTCCTCTGAGGCAGAGAGCACTTGTTTTACTAATCTTTCCTCTCTCATTCTGTTTAAGCTACCATATATACTACCTGAGATTAGCTCTGCTAACACATCCTTGGATGCCAACAATTTAGAGTTCTTTCCTAATATGCTAATTTTTAATACGCTATTGCTATTGCTATCTGTTCATGCCTGTAATCTTTCTCAGGACTCATACCCGTGGTCTCTAGTCTTTGGTCAAGTGTTTTATTTTTAACCTAGCTCTTAGATTCATAAATTAAAAATTGGTTTGAACACTGTCTTGTGTAGCTAATTTAGTGTTTTAACTTATTTTTCACTCTGATTCCATATAAATTTATTCAGTTGACTTCCTACCGTACCGGCTGCATTGATTCTGTTGTCTATTTCCATATTTAATTTACCATTTTCACAAAAAATTGTGCCTAAGTACCTGAAACGTTTTACTTGTTCTATAAGTTCTCTATTCAGGCAGTTGATATCTTCAATGTTTCAGGCTATTTTCATTGTCTTTAACTTGTTATTGCTCAATTTCATACCAAATTTATTACAACAATTATTCAATTTCTTTCTTTCGTAATCCTCCTCTTCTACCTTCTTTTATGGTGTTGAGGTTTCTTAATTTTGCAACAGCATCCGTCTTGAGGATAAGGTGGTTGGCTCTATGCCTCAGCTATTCAATTTATTCAGGGAATCTTGCAGACTTTTATTGGATTTATTTAAAAGTTTAACATCATCTGCATAAAGTAAACAGCTGAGATTAACATCTCAAATTTTGATATCAGGTTTAATACTGCTTTCCTTCATAATGTGAACCATATAGATAATGAATAACAGAGGGAATACGGTACATCCTTGTCTGACACCAAAATTAACATCAATCCATCTTCCTGTACTTTATGAGTCAGTGCAAGCGAGAAGCACATTCGGTCTCTTATCAATCCTGTGTGTTTTCTAGCATGTAGGTACCTATTCATTCATTAATATGAAAAGTTTGTATGCTTTCTCAGCTAAACTCCACTTTATGGTGATCGTAATTTTTGGGAAGAAGATTACTCCTTTATTTCAGGTTGCAGTCGATAGTTTGAGCAATCGATTTTTGTCATTTCATCAATTTATTAGTTATGTCGTTACAAATTGTGCATTTAGGTGTTATGTATTTATGAAAGTTACTCAAAATAAATGATAATTATATTTAAATAATATTATTAATTACATTATTTGGTACTTATGCATTAACGGAGGCCACCCGATTTTTCATGATTGTTTGTTTAATTTCTTTTTATTATACTTTTCTATTATATTTTTATTAATTTACTAAATATTATATTACTGACATAACTGAATCTGTTTTTTAAATTCATTTTCTCAGCCCTTTTAATTTAACCAATTTTTTTAAAAAAACTAATACCTTTAATGATAGTGTCGCATGTATTAAGTATTTTTATTGTTTCAAGACCATTTCATTTGAGTTACACAGCAACCATTGTTAACTAACCTATGTGAAAATATATTCACACTTTCAATTCGATATATCGATAGTTTGTTCTGAATGGTGAATAAGGTTACATAAGTGCTTTGCGTGATGTAAACCAGTGCTTCCCAAACTTCTGGATATCAGGGCCCCCTTTGCACAAATTAAAATATTTCATGGCCCCCTCGAAAAAAAATCATAATAGAGACATATATTATTATAATATTTATTGTAGTTATATTCAATACAAAACATACACAGCGAATATTGCAAAAATCAAATGTGCATATATTACATTTTTTTTGCCGTTTGGTTCTGAAGACTATGCGGGCTGTTCTGGTAAAATATGAAATACTGTCCTTTTTTTTTGCGTCTGTTTCTGATTGTTCGCGGGATTTTTTATTTTTTTTTTAAATCAGCCACTTATCCATCTCAGGGTTAAATTTTTTAACGTAGAATAGATCAAATAATAGCACCACTTACTGACACTGGCACACCACAGACTAACAACATAAAATTAGTGAATATTACCTGAATAAGGGAATATCCAGACCAGGAACATTTTTCTCTTTTGTGACTTTTCTCCCTTTACTGTAATTAAGCCTAATGCGAAACAGACAGCAATGATATTAAGAAGTGCATATGATTGGTGCGGTGCACAAAAGATCACGCAACAGAAAGATAAAAGCATAGCTGACAATTGAGTTGAAATGCTAACTCTCTTCAACTGAATTCCATATGTGAAAGTGCCATAACATTCATTATATATATATATATATATATATATATATATATATATATATATATATATATATATATATATATATATATTACTTAGTTTTAACACTAATTAAGAGGGAGATGTTAAATCTCGTTTTATTTTATAGCCGGATACGAAACTCAGGTCGAAATTTAACATCTCCCTCTTAATTAACAAATTCGCTGGTAAAATAGCCTTTCGGCTTATTATCTTAGTTTTAACACTTTTACTAATTTTAACACGTTTGCAATTTTAACACGTTCGGTTGAATTTTATTGCTGCCTTGGGAAATCTTACTCTCTCACATCTAATTAATAACAATAGTTTTTAGTTAGATACTGTGTTTGCCCATGCAATATATGGTTTTGTTTCAGTCTGTATAGCATAGTTTCTGTATGAGGGGACATGAGATTCATTAATTAGTGTGTTTTTATCCCAGTTGTCTCTAATTGCACTATTTGTTGAGAAATATATTACACAGACTGCTCATACCTTATTCACTGGCATAATAAAAGTACTTGTTTTTATTGCCTCTGCAGTATAGTGGCTGTTAGGGAGGGCGTGTTGTTTACCACTGCAAGTGAGTTACTATCTCCCCACATGAACTTGTTTAAGCTTTTTTTCATGTGTGAAGTATATGTGAAACTTTTATTGGTAACAGAAAACTAGCTTGGATGACAGTGATAATATAAAACTAGTTTTGATATGTATATAAAGTCAATATCAACAGTCCCTGATTACAAACGCGTGATGAAAGGGACAGGAAAATTTGGAACTTCCCTGGAGAGCATTCGAAGTAAATACAATTAACCACTGCTTTGAAATGAAACATATGAATAAGCAATATTTACTGATATTCATTAAGCGCTGAAATACGCAGGAAGCGAAGTTTGTGAACCAACACCAATGTGTGAATTTTTCCATTAAAATATAAAAAATAACAAAAAAGAAATAATAAATAATAAAAGTTAAATAAGTTTCTTTTAAAATAAAAAAAAAATCTACTTAGTCTTAAAACATTTCAAATTTGTTTTCATTATTTCACGCCCCCCCCCCCCCCCCCAACAAAACCTACGGCCCCCCAGTTTGGGAAGCGCTGATGTAAACAACGATCACTATACTGGAATTGTTCTGTTTTCTCTTTCTCTCTCCCCGTTTTTCCCTTGTATTTCTTTTGTTTTCCTTTATTTATGTTTTGTGCTTTGGTTTTATTAGTCTAATTTTGATTTATCATCTTTTTTACATTTTTTATTTTATAGAAATTTCTAACCGTGAAAATGTGGAAATTTTTGAAGAGAAAAAATCCAGACAATTCTGTAGAGGCTAGTGATGAAGAATTAGAATCTCATACCGAATTTCAAAATACAAAAACTAATATAAAAAAGTTTAGTCTTTACAATGAAAATTACTTATCAGTGGGCTTTACATTGACTGGTGATCCAGATTGTCCTCTTCCACTGTGTCTCATCTGTGGCAAACAACTTTCAAATACAGCAATGGCTCCAGCAAAATTGAAAAGACATTTCACGAAAAATCACAATGATATGGAAAATAAAAGTGCTGATTATTTTAAAACGCTATTGCAATCTCGAAAGAAACAGAGTGCAATTTTTATGAATAAATTCAGTGTCCGTGAAAAGGCTCAGGAAGCAAGTTATTTGGTAGCAGAAATTATTGCGCAGAAAAGGAAAAGTTACAGTTGGTGAGAACCTAATAATGCCAGCATGTAAAATGCTGGGACAAGATGCAGTACGAGAAATTGAAAATATTCCACTTTCAAACAGTACGATAAGTTGATGTATCCATGATATGTCAAATGACGTTGAGGAGGTTTTGTGTTAACCTGATAAACTGAAAAATAGCAGTTTTTCCATCCAAGTTGACAAGTCATCAGATCTTACCAATAACTGTTGCATTATAGCTTTTGTAAGATTTGTTAATGAGGATGAAATTTAAGAAAACTTTCTCTGTTGTAAAGAATTACCTAAGACAATCAGAGGAATAGATATATTCAATAATTTATCCTTATATCTGAAAACAAAAGGTCTTTCTTGGAAGAACTGTATTGGCATCTGTACTGATGGTGCTCCATAAGAGGTTTTGTTTCTCATGTAAAAGAAGAAAATGCTGATGTTGTCTCAACAGACTGTTTTAATCACAGAGAAGTGTTGATGTCAAAATCTCTTGGAGATGAACTGAAAAAAGTTTTTGATGATGCCACAAAAATGGTTAACTTCATTAAAAAGGCCAGTTCACTCCAGAATGTTTAAAAATCTGTGTGAAAACCTGGACAAAGAGCATATAAATCTTTTGCTTTATACAGAAATCCGGTGGATAAGTAGAGGAAAAGTTCTAAATAGGGTGTTTGAGTTAAAAGATGAATTGCAAAGATATTTTCAAGAAAACAATAAGCAAGATTTTGCCAAGTGTTTTGAATATCAAATGTGGGTGCAGATGCTAGCCTATTTAGCGAACATTTTTCATTACATTAATATGCTGAACAAGTCACTGCAGGGCCCTAGAGAAAATATATTAACTTCAAGTGACAAGATTCTTGGATTTAAAAGAAGACTGAATCTTTGGAAAAATCATGTTGCAAAAGGGAATCTTGATATGTTTCAATTACTGGTGGGGCTTAAAAGTACAGGATATCATCAAATTTCAAGTCTTATTGTAACCCACCTGGAAGAACTGCTGATAATAATCGAACATTATTTTCTGACCCTTCCAACACAAATGTATGATTGGGTGAGAGATCCATTCTTAGAATCTTCTGCTCATCCTGAGAACTTGATTTTAAGAGAAGAGGAAGAACTTTGTGGGTTGCAGTCTGATTGTACATTCAAGATGAGACCTATTCCTGGACAAGTTCTGGATTTCTGTTAAAGAAGAGTATCCTACTATTCATATGAAAGCAATAAATATATTGCTGCAGTTTTCAACGTCTTACATGTGTGAGCAAGCTTTTTCTTGTTTGACAAGTATTAAGAGCAAAGACAGAAATCATCTCCTTTCTGTTGAAGATGAAATCCGTGTTTATCTAATATCTGATTCCAAATTAAGTATTTGTGTACCAAAAGACAAGCACAGGTGTCACATTAGAAAATTAAACTTTATTATTCATATTTGTTTCAAAAATAGTGTTTCAAAAAATAAGGAAAGATAGTGTGTGTGTTGCCTAGGTATGATAGTGACGAGCTGAGGAGAAGAGCGGTGATATTGAATGGCATAATAGCGAGAATGTGTCAGAAGAGAGGATTGGAATATGTGGATGCTTGGAGTGCGTTTGAGAGCAGAGAGGAATGTATGTGAGAGACCGCTTGCATTTGAATGAGCTAGGACATAGGCATCTGGAGAGATTGCTGTTCTGAATGAGTCAGTGTGTCCCAGTGTGGATGGTAGCAGGGGGTAGCCTCTTGTGGGAATGGGTACTTGGGAGAAGAGGATGACATCAGGTAATGCTGAGCCCAGTGGAGTCTAGAGGGGGATAATGCTGGGTATAGAAACAATGGCATTTTTATGCTTTATACTAATGCCAGGATATTCGGAATAAGGGAGAGGAATTGGTGGCACTGATAGCATCAGCCTGGCCAAAGATTATTATGATCACTGAGACGTGGTTGACAGAAGAGGATATAATAACAGTAATAGCAAGTTGCTGGGTACAGCATTTTTTGGCAGGATAGGAAGGGAAAGCGTGGTGGTGGAGTACTGCTTATGATAAGTGACGACTTATGTCCTCTAAGAGTGGAGGCTTTGAAGGCTGTGACACTAATGATTTTGAAAGCATATGGTGTAAGGTGGAGGTGGGCAAGACGGGATATTTAGAGGGGTGTTGTTATAGATCAAGGAGAACAGAGGGTGGGGACCAGGAGATGTTGAGTGTGACAAGTGCAAGAAGAATGATTGTTATGGGAGATTTTAACTACGGCAGTATAAATTGGGAGAGGAAAATGCATGTAGCAATAAAGGAATGGAATTTCTAAAATTCTTGAGGGACAAATGTCTTAGGCAACATGTAACAGAGGGAACAAGAGGTTCAAGAGTTTTGGATTTGGTTATAGCATCAGAAGAGTTGATAATAACTGAGATGACATTTCTCCCACCAGTTGGAGAGAGTGACCATATGGTTTTGACTTGGAAATGAATAGACATGCAGGAGTATCAAAGATACTGGAACGTATGTGGAATTATAAAGCAGATGATTATAATAGTTTTAGACGTCAACTTGGGGAAGTTTAGTGCTTGGGAAATTGTGAAGGAATATTTATTAGCAGCAATGGTAAGCTGTATTTCACGAGTGAAGAAGAGGACACAATTCGGAGTCAATTGGATGACAAACAATATTAAACAGGAACTGCATGCGAAAAAGAGGCTGTGGAAGAGATATAAGGAGACAGGTGAAGAGAAGATGCATGAAGAATATAAGACGCAGGCCAGGAGAGTGACTAGTATGGTAAGGAAGGCAAAACTGGAATATGAGAAAAGATTGTCCCTTAGATCCAAGGAAAATCCTAGGGAATTTTTAGCTATGTGGCCAGTAGGAGGAGAAATGACTGTGGAAGAATGACATTGTGGGATAAAAATGGGAATAGAGTGACTGATGATGCAGAGGACATAGTGGAATTGTTCCATGAACACTTTATTGGAGTATTTCATCCTGGAGGAGTCAATTTGAATACTAGAAGGATAGGGCAGGTTCGAAGTTTAGAGGTGCAGGAGGAGAGTGTGTTCCACATACTGAGTACTATTGATGTTAGTAAAGCTGTGGGGCTGGATGGTATTTCACCATGAGTTTTGAGAGAATGTGCTAAGGAATTGACAATGCCTTTGGCCTGGCTTTTCAATGAAAGTCTGGCTGCAGGAAAGGTGCCCAGGGAATGGAAGGAAGGTAAGATAGTGCCATTGCATAAGGGCGGTAACAGACTGGACGTGTCTAATTATAGGCCAGTTTGTGTGTCATCAGTAGTTAGTAAGGTCTTGGAGAAAGTAGTGAGGGACAGTATACAGCATTGGGCAGATGAGGGTAATGTTATCTGTCAGAGTCAACATGGATTTGTGAAGATGTGCTCTTGTTTTAGCAATATGATAAAGCCTTTATGATAAAGTTATGAGCATTAGATGAGGGGAAAGGCATATACTGCCATTTTCCTAGACTTAGCAAAGGCATTTGACAGGGTGCCACATGGTAAGCTGATATTCAAGTTGCAGCACATGGGTCTGGATGTCAGATTGGTCAACTAGATTCAGGATTGGCTGTCCGATAGGTATCAGAGTTGTGTATGGTGGAGCAATATCAAAGAGGCAGAACGTTACAAGTGGGGTTCCACAGGACTCAGTACTGGGACCTATATTGTTTAACCTTTATATCAATGATATTGTCCGTGGATTGCAAGGGGATATTCAGTTGTTTGCGGATGATGCTAAGCTGGGAAGGGTTATTAGTAATCGTGCAGATGTGGTAGCCCTGCAAGAGGATTTGAATAAGCTAGATAGATGGGCAAATGAATGGGGGATGTCAGTTTAATGCAGCAAATGTAAGGTTTTAGGTTTATGACACATCGATGGGATGCTGCATACTCTATGGGAGGAGTTAAACTGGAGGAAGTAGGGGAGACAAGAGATCTGGGGTTGATGATTGATAGAAACCTGAAATTTAGGGGACATATTGCAAAGGTAGTGAAGGTAACACAGAGGATTGCTGCAATAATGAGAAGGACACTGACCTGCAGAGATAAAATGGTTATCATTCCGTTGTATAAGACTCTGATCAGACCACACTTAGACTATTGTTCTCAGATCTGGTCCCCAGGATTTGAAGGGGATAAATTAACTGTGGAAAGGGTACAAAGGCAGATAACAAAGATGGTGGTAGGACTGTACAGTGTGAGTTATGAGGATTGGCTGAGGGAATGTGGACTGCAGAGTTTGATGGATAGAAGGAGAGGTGATATGATTGAGACTTTTAAACTGTTGAGGGGTGGTTACAGGGTTGACACCGGGGAGTTCTTTCGCTTGGTTGAACAGCAGGAAGGAGTCATGACAAGGGGGCCATCCCTGGAAGTTACGAAAGGAAACTGTGATAAAGAGGACGAGAAGTGGTTTCTTTGCATGAAGGGTGGTTGAACCATGGAATGCATTGCCTGATAGAGTGGTGAGAGCAAGAATGATCAATGCATTTAAGGAGTGGTATGATCGACTTTGTGTTTCCTAGGAGGGACCTCCCTCGATGAGGTGATAGACTTGTGTTTCTTAGAAAGGGCCTCCTGCGATGAGTCTTTTGATTCCATGGAGACCTGAATAATAATAATAAAAAAAAAACAATTCTTTGGCACATATTTTTGTTTATATGACATTTTACTTTGATTTATCCTATTATTTGTTTTCCTCGTGATCTTTAAATTCATAAATAATAAAGAAAGATACTAACAATGATATATAATAATTATTATGTAGGAGTTCCTTACAACATGGATATTATTTCAAGGGTTCCACAAGGGCAAAAAGGTTGGGAAACGCTGGTCTATACTGACTGAGCTACAAAGGCTCGTAATTCTCATATTCAGTTTTATTTCCCTTTTTTTGTATATGGGTACTGTGAGAGCTCTACTCCATCCCTTTGCCCAGGTCTTTTGAACTATGCAGTGCAGTCATTGCAAGCCTTTTATACCTCCATACAATAAATACAAAATGTTATATTCAGGCAAGAACAATCAGGGAAAATGATTGTCCTTGTATTTAGTACTCAACACTAAATACAAGGATAATCTTCTTGAATGGAAGGCCACATTAAGTAGAGGGACTTATTTATAAATTTATATTATATTCATAAAGGAGACTTATTTATGTCTATGGTCCCACCGAAGGTTCTTCCAAGGAAGAAGTGGAGGAATTGAGGCTTTAGAGAAAGCAAATGATAATGAAAAAAGAAAAGTTGGTCCTTGTTGGGGATCTAAATAGCAGAGTAGGAAATGATCAACCTTCATTAGCATGAAAAACATTCTGACCTCAAGGGAAATTCACACAAAAGCAAGAATCAGGCTGTCCAGCTACATATGGTCAACACTGCTATATGGAGCAGAAACCTGAACAATATCAAAATATTGCAAAAAGAAACTAAAAGCCTTTGAAATGTGGATCCTCAAAAGAATCCTTAGTTCCATGGTGTACAAAAAAAAACTAATTTAAAGATGATTGGAGAAGATAGGACTCTGTTGAAAACCATTAAGAAAAGGAAAACCACCTACCTTGGTCACATACTAAGGAGAATCTGGGAAAATTTGGAGAAAAGAGCAAAGCTAATAATAATGGCAAATATCTGTTGGATTTCTGCTCAGGACATGGACTGGATATTACTAACACAATGTTCCAACATAAAAATGTGCTCAAATTCACATGGAGAGAAGAGGCAAGGAATAAGTATAGCCTCATTGACTGTTATTGCTGATAGCAATGTTTTCTTACTAGTGAAGGACACTAGACTGTACAGAGGATATGAAATTGGAAGTGATTATTTAGTCTTCAGCAGGATAAAATTGAATTTCATATTGAAAATAAGAACATGTAAAAAAGTTTTAAAGCGGATGAAAGTTGAACAGCTCTCAGATGTGAACTGTAGATTAAAATACACAAATATTATTCAAAAACTCAGTTTGTGCTCTTAGAGAATACAGAGACAAATGTAAGAAAGCTAAATACTGTGTAAAACTAGCTAAACAAAAGTCATGGGAGGACTTTGGCTAGAACATAGAAAATATATATCAGGAAGGTGGTAAAATATTCTGGATGCTGTTTAAAAATCTCAGAAATGAAGAAAAGGATGCAGTAAAAGGAATTAGTGATAAAGGTGACATGAAAACTGGAGAAAAAGATATCGTTGATGTATTGAGTATTAACTTCAAAACATTGCTAAATGAAACAAGCAGAGACAGCATAGTTGTAAAAAAAAAAAAAAAAAAAAAAAAAAAAAAAAAAAAAAAAAAAAAAAACACTAAACAGGCATGCAATCAGGAATACATACTTGAGGTAGAAAAACCCATCAAAAGCCTGAAACGTGGAAAGGCAGCATGAGTAGATGCTATTGGACCAGAATAGCATCTACTAATGCCCTAGCCAGATATACATTATTGTTATTATTATTAACATCTGACCCTGCATGGAGTCACTCATCATGGGAAGTACACACTATCACATACAAAGGTCATCCAACAGTGCCTTAAATTGATCAGTGTATCTACATTCACAATGCACTTAGGCAATGTATTCCACTTACCAACCACTTTCCATATGAACATTCAGTTATGATATATCAGGTGACCGAGGTTGACATCTGACTAGTAAAATAATTGCCTGACACTTGAGCCAGTGCAAAATTTTTCAATTTGGAAAATTTTAATTAAATTCAGTGATTGCAAATTAATTTTTTTTTTGCATTGTCATGTTATTTTTTAAAAACACATTCCAAGATATTTTACAAGATGTATCAGTTATCCAGTAGCACCTGACTTTAGCTTTCCATCCTGAATTGGGTAAATCTTGAATTGTCTGCCTTTTGAAAATCTGAAGTTACAGGAGAACCAGAAGTTCGAAAGTTAAATTCCAGTATTTTATCAAATTTAATACTAGCCTAAAGTCTCATGTTAAATTTAACAAATATTCACATCATGCTTTTATGATCCTTAATACCATCATTGAAATTGAACATTTCCAAGTAGTCATAGAATTATAAAGCAAATCAGAAATTTATATTTGTGTTTATATATGCAGAAAATGGGAAGAACTTTAATTTAGAGATTAGTGTGGACCATGACAGCATTATGTCAGAAACAGGAGAATACCAACTGAGAGAGACAAATCGAGGGTATTGAGGTTGAATGTAATTGAGGATAAGGATAACGAGCAGAATGTAAATGGGGGAAAGAAAAAAAGATGGGAGTTGCAATTTATAATCATTGTGAAGTTTACGAAGAGTGTTAATTTCGAGAATGAATGGTGATCAAGAGTAAGTAGCTTGCAGAGAGAGAGAGAGAGAGAGAGAGATGCACTGAAAGAGGAAGTTGAAGGTCTCTGAAATGAGTTGAAGCATGAAAGAAGAGATTAAATGGCTGGAAAAGACAAATGAACAGCAAATCAGAGTAGGAGTGAGAGTTGAGTTATGGGTATGATAGAAGAGGAGAGAATAGAAGAACCAGTAAAAAAGAGGGAATGGAAAAAAATCTGAGAGTGCTGGAACCACTGACAGAGAGATGCCAGGACAACAGGTGAGTAGGGGGAACGAAGAAAGTGTTAGAAGAGAGAGAGAGAGAGTGAAGGTTGTAGGTGAGCAAGGAAGATACGAAGTGGCAAGATGTGTGTGTGATGTATGAAGACTCGATGATCTGGATAGAATGTCTGAGGAGTGTTTGCCTGAAGGAATGATAGAAAATGTGGCTATGGCAATTAAGTGAGGCTGAAGGGTGAATGAAATGATTGTGATGGTGGGCATGAATGATTTGAGAGGCAGTATGAATGGGGTGGCAAAGAGATCTGAGGTTCATGCTTGAAGTTGTATGGAAAAAGACTGAAAGAGGAAAGATAATGTATGTGTTTCCCAGGTATGATAATGTAGAGCTGCAGAGAAGAGCATCAATAATGGATAGTATAATAGCCACAATGTATTGAAAGAGAGGCTTGGAATACACAGATGCTTGGAGGGCATTTGAGGACACAAAGGAACTGCATGGGAGAGACGGCTTGCATTTGAATGAGGAAGGATGTAGACATCTCAAGAATGCTGTTTTCTAAAATGAGACAGTGTGTCATTACAGGGAAACTAGAATTATTAAGGTGAATGTTTGCAGGAATTGCCTCATGTGGGAATAAGTGCTTGGGAAGGGGGAGGGGGCTACATCAGGTAATGCTGAATCCAATGGAGTCTGGAGAGGATAATGATAGGTATAGAAACAGTGACAATGCCTTGATTCTTTATACTAATGCCAGAAGTATCTGGAATAAAGGAGATGAATTGGTGGTGCTGATAGCATTAGCCTGTCCAAAGATTTTTGGGATCTCTGATATGTAGTTGACAGAAGATGATATACTAATAGGAATAAAAGTAGTAGGGTACAGCATTTTCGACAGGATAGGAAGGGAAAAACTCGGTAGTGGAGTACTGCTTATGATAAATGATGATTTATGTTCTCTCAGAGTGGAGGATTTGGAGGGCAATGGCACTAATGGTTTTGAAAGCATACACTGTGATGTAGAGGTGGATAGGACATTTAGTGGGGTGTTGCTACAAGCCAGGTAGTATAGTGGGTGAAGAGCAGGAGATGTTTAAGCAGTTGAGCTTGGCAAGTGCAAGAAGAATGATTGTTATGAGAGATTTTAACTACAGTAGTATAAATTGGGAAGAGGAAACTGCATGTAGTAGTAGTAGGTGAATGGAATTTCTGGAATTCTTGAGGGACAAATGTCTTAAGTCAGCATGTAATAGAAGGAACACGAGGTTGAAGAGTTTGTAGATTTGATCATAGCATCAGAAGATCTGATTATAATTGAAATGGTGCCTCTGCCCCCCACTTGGGGAGAGTGACATATGGCTTTGATTTGGAAGATGAATAGACATGCAGGAGTATCAAAGAGAAAGCAATGTATGTGGAATTATAAGGCAGGTGATTATAATAGTCTTAGATATCAACTTGAGGAAGTTCCATGGAGGGAGGAATTAGAAGGGCGAGATATCATTAGTGCTTGGGAAATTGTGAAGGAATATAATTAGCAGCAGTAGTATACTTTTAGATTGCAAGTGAAGAAGAGAACACAATTTGGTGTAAAGTGGATAACAAACAATATCGAACATGAGCTGCAGGTGAAAAGGAAATTATGGAAGAGATATAAGGAAAGGGGTGGAGAGCAGATTGAAGAATATAAGATTCAGGCCAGGAGCATGAGTAGTATGGTAAGGAAGGCAAAACTGGAATATGAGAAGAGATTGGCCCTGAGATCCAAAGAAAATCCTAAGGAATTTTTGAGCTATGTGGCCAGTAGGAGGAGAAATGATTGTGGAAGAATGACATTGTTGGATAAAAATGGGAATAGAGTGACTGATGCAAAGGGCATAGTGGAGTTGTTCAATGAACACTTTATTGGGACATTTCATCCTGGAGAAGTAGGTTTTAATACTAGAGGTATAGGGTGGTTCGAGGGTTAGAAGGTTGTTTCAAATACCAAGTACTCTGGATGTCAATAAAGCAGTGTCACTGGATGGAATTACTGCATGGGTTTTGAGGGAATTGGCTAAAGAATTGACAGCTTCCTTGACCTGGCTTTTCAATGAAAGTCTGGCTAAGGGAATAGTACCTAAGGAATGGAAGGAAGGGTAAGATAGCAGCATTGCATAAGGGTGGTAGTAGACTGGAAGTGTCAAACTATAGATTAGTTTGTGTTTCATCAGTAGTTGTTTAAGATCATGGGAAAATTAGTGAGGATCATTTACAACATTAGGAAGATTATCTATGAGAGTCAACATGGATTTGTTAAGGTTCACCCTTGCTTTAGTAATATGATTGCCTTTTACAATAAAGTGATGACAGCGGTTGATGAGGAAAGGCATATTCTGCAATTTTTTTTTGAGTTTTACAAAGGCATTTGACAGGGTATGACATGATAAGCTGATAATTAAGTTGCAGTACATGGGTTTAGTACATGTCAGGTTAGTGAACATTGGATATCACAGAGTTGTGTATGGGGGAGAAGTATCAAGGTGGCAGAAGGTTACAAGTGGGGTCCCACAGGGATCAGTACTGGGAGCTGTATTGTTTAACCTTTATATCAGTGACATTGTCAATGGATTTGTAGAGGAATATTCAGTTGTTTGCAGATGATGTGAATCTGGGAAGGGGTATTAGTAATACTGCAGATGTGGTAGCCCTGCAAGAGGATTGAATAAACTGGACAGGTAGACAAATGAATGGGGTTGTCAGTGTAATGCAGCTAAATGTAAAGTCTTGAAGTTTGGGATACATCGATGGGAGGCTGCATACTGTGTTGGAGGAAGTAGGAGAGGCAAGGGGTCTGGGGGTGATGATTGATAGAAACCTGAATTCAGGGAACATATTGCAAAGGTTGTATAGGTAACCCAGAGGATTGCTCCAATACTGAGAAGGATGCTGACGTGCAGAGATAAGAGTTATCATTCTATGATAATTCTTATCTCTGGGATAAAACTTGCCTAGGTTGTTGAACAGAGGAAATAGCAGGAAGTCTTGTATTTACAACAAAGGATCGGCAGGTATCATGCATATAGTACATAAATGACAACTTAAAAAGTACAAATACAAACAATAATAGGATACAAAAGAAAACTATCAGAGTATGAAATTATAAAAATGAAATTCCAAAATGAATGTTTACATTTTAAAATGTTACAGTAGCTTAATGATGGAAAAGTACAAATACAAACAATAATAGGATACAAAAGAAAACTATCCGAGTATGAAATTATAAAAATGAAATTCCAAAATGAATGTTTACATTTTAAAATGTTACAGTAGCTTAATGTCTTCTAATCCGCGTGGTTAGCTTAGTGGCTGTGTGTTTCGCAACCATATGACTGGGGGAAGGAGTGTCCCAGGTTCAGTTCCTGTCGAAGACGTGAGGAATTTGAGGATCTTCCTCAGCCATAGCCAAGTTAGCCGGTCTTGGGCGCGGGCAATAGGGTTTTTTCCGCCAGTTTATCTGCTGTTTTTCATCCCGCAAACCGGCCCCATGAACACATGGATCCACAGCCATAAACACTTACCCCCCCATGAGGGGGCTCAACTCACCCCAATAGGGACAGGGGGGGAGGAAACTCCATACTAATAAATAAAATAATTAAATGTCTCCTACCTGAAATCTTAATAATGAACTAAACATTTGCCTAGTGATTTCCTGTGCAAGTTCTCTGTTTGACTTTAGCATATTATTCTTTTTTTCCTCCTTACTGTAAAAAAATGTTTTAATTATGGCTTATTATATTTTAGGTGTTTTGATGGATATAATGCCACTGTTTTAGCATATGGTCAGGTAAGTATGTAATTTTTTAATACTTTGTAATTATAAAAGTATTGATTTGATCCTAACATGTAATTGGTGCTGTTGAATATGCTAATATTGTTTTTGTTGTATGTATATAAAAAAAAACATATGGGAAGTGCCAAAGGGACATTATTAGGAAACAAGCCTAATTCTAGTTTGTGGATAGATTTGTGATAAGAGTATTATATTAAGTGTTTTGTCTGTTTCCACAGTGGTATTTGGCATATGACTTTGGATATTTGGAGGTTAGTTTTCCCCTGAGTTCTCTGGTTTTCCTCTCTCAAAATACATGAATACAAGTGCACTCTTTTTTTTTTTTTTTTTAATTTAAATAATTGTGAGTTAACCACGTAACCGGCCATTATGGATCAAATACGCATCCTCATATGCTTCATATCCATCATATATTTCAATATAATATCAATGGTATTACAATTTTAATATGCACTTCTCATCCATGATAATCTTGACATCTATAGACGTCTTGGCCAATAGAGTGGTTAATGCTGTATCCACCCTTAGATTTAGGACTCCTGGTGGAAGGTGGAAATAATTACTTTTTTGTATTCAGATAACTTTCTAAATATCATTTTGTTAACTATTACATAGAATTATAAGATCATTAGGAGGCTACATTAGAAAATATTTTTTTTTGTTTTTAAATATTTTCTTGTCTTGGTATGATGGTGGGGGGAAAAATCTTTGTTATTTGGCAAGATGAAGCATACATATTCATCTTTTTCTTTTTATCTTTAATTACTTTGGAAGTTGCAGTATTGCAGAGGATGACAGGTTCCTACCTGTCATCCTCTGTCTTTATTTACAGAAGACAGTCTTCACTCTTTTTTATTCCATCATCTGAAAGCCTGTATATACCAGTTAGTATGAACAGTACCCTTTGGCTGGAAAAACCTGGATTTGAATCTCTAGAGATTGTCCAAAGAACCCCTTGGATGGGATTCAACACAAATAACTTATAAGGGCTCTTCACCTGATGGTAGGTTAGCTGGTCTCATATAGAGGTGGAGGGTTTTCCCTTCCTGGAAACTCAGGTTTTGCAGAACAGACACTGTCCAGAAAACCACATACAGTTTGCAGATCTAACACTCAGCACCAATTCCAAACAACTGCCATATATGCATAACTATAGAATACCACATAAATAACTTTATGTAAATATTTTGTCTTATGTACCATAAGACATAATCAGCATAATTATTGAACAACAGTCGGAATTGAATTTGAAAAACAGTAGCACTGATGTTTAAATTGGAATTGCTTTATGTATATAGTTGCATGTTCAGGGATTAATCTTTTATCTACTGAAAACCAACTTTTTTAGGTTGTTATATTCACAGTATATAAACAGCTTATCAGCCATCTCAAAAACATGGTATCATAAAATCTTAAGTATCTAGATCACACACAAGATTTGTTCTTCTGAAGAATCTCTAAAACAAGAATTACAAATTGTTGAAGAAACAGCCTTATTAAGTGGATATAATCCAAAAAATAATGAACCACTCTCCTACAGTTCGACCCAGACAAGAAGTCCACAGGACTCCTATAACATATATGAAAGGCATCTCTGAATGTGTGGCAAAAATTATGAAAAAATATCAACTCATTGCTACCTGCAAACTTATCAACCAAATTCACAACTTGCTACCTTCTCCAAAAGACAAACACTCACCATTGATGCTACCTGGTGTATACGAAGTACCATGTTTGTGTAACTTGTCTTACTATGGACAAACAGGAAGATCTATAAAAAAAACATATCTCTGAACATCAAGACCACATCTGTCTTATCAAACCTCACAAATCTGGCCTTGCACAATATGGAATTGAAAACACTAACCACAGGATCCAATGACAAAATGCTAAGCTGTTACATAGACATGAACATTTGTATAAAGAAAATGCTTAAGACCTTATAGATTTTATAGACCAAATCTTAATCAGAACAACTGTCTCACTGTTTCAAAAGTTTGACAAATTATTATCAGTTGTATTAAACAAATTTATCTGTTATATTTTAATTTCAGCCCATTAGTTTTAATCCATGAACATGCAACTGTATACATAGAGGGATTCCAATTTAAGCATGTATGTTTTTTTTTGTAATTCGATTCCTATTGTTGTTCGATAATTGTACTGATGATGTCTTATGATACATAACACAAAATATTTACATAATAAAAAAAAGGTTATTTACTGTGTCATTCTATAGTTATGGGTACTTCACAGGGTTTACTATATAAGAATGCCATATATGCATTATCGGAAGGCTACTACCCAGACTGGTTTTTTACCTTTATTGAGGTCTCATAAATGGGAGCCAAATCCAGAAGGGATACCAAGGTATCCCTTCTGGATTTGGCTCCCATTTATGAAGTAATGCATAGCATTATACATATCCAAAAGGATGTATACTTTTCATTATGGGATACTAAGGCATTGATGCAAAGTCTTTAGCCTCTATAACCAAGTAGCCCAGTCGTTTATACTTTAATCACAAACTTTGTTTTATTACACTTGGATAAAGGATTAAACCAATAACATAATTTCTTGGCAGCTTTAATTTATAGTATATAACAGAGTCAAAAAAAAACTTTCAGTACAGTATGATACTGTTGGATTTTACTAAAGCATTTAATAGGATTCCACAGGAAAGAAAGGCTGTTGCAGAAATTAGAGAATATGGGATTGGAATATAAACTATTAGCCTTGGATAAGTGGGTGACTGATTAATGACAAGTATCAGAAAGTGAGTGATATATATCGGAGTGCAAATCTGCCAGATTTGAATGGCAACCACTTTTATACCACAGGGATCAGTCCTTTTACCATTGTTATTCAATCTAAACATTAATGATATTGGGAAGGCTCTGACAAGAGATGTTCAGTTGTTTGCTGATGATGTAATAATGGGCAGAGCAATCAGGGATGCTACTGATATCCAGTAATTGCAGAATGGTTTGAATAGACTGTAAATATGGGCAAATAATAATAGCTGTCAGTTCAATATTAGTAAATGTTAAGTTAAGCACGCTGGTGTGAAAATAATATTTCCAATGGCATGTTATATTGGTGGGATTGCTATGAAAATCTGATGAGGCTAAGGATCTTGTAGTTATGCTTGACAAAAATCTGAAGTTCAAAGGTTAAATTGCAAATACAACCCAGAGCATAATTGCAATGTTAAAACACACATTGATACATAAGGATAAGAAAATCATTTTGTCCCTTTTCAATGCCTTGATATGATCACATCTGGAATGCTGTGCACAGATTTAGTCTCCTGGGTTCAGAGAGGATAATGAAGCTGTGGAAAGGATGCAAAGAAGAGTTCCAAAGATTATGTGGATTATGGAATGTAGGATATGTTGTGTGTATATTTGTCACAGCCACTGGTAAACAGTAGAAAGAGGGATGATATATTCAATTAAGTTTCATGACTTACACTGTAACAAAAAATTATATAGAATTTATTCAAAACCTCCATTATATTTCATCCAATTACATGGATGTCATCAGGGAGATAGACCGTTTAACTACATTCAAAAGATGAATCAGAATAATGAATATTAATCATGCATGTAGTAGCTCGTATCTCAGTTGCAGCTGAAATATGCCATACCTTACCTATCATCTTTTGCTCCCTGCAGAGCATAGGTCCTCAACCATTGACTTCCATCTGACTCTATTTGGTGCTTCTTTTTTTGATCTCTTTCCAGGAACATCTCAGCTGCCTTGTTTCTGTCTCTAGTTCTCTTCTGTATGTTATTCTGGATCTACCACTTTTCATCTTGTCCTGGGGGATTCCATTCTAGTGCAATTTTTGCTATTTCTTTGTCTGGGTTCCTGTTTGTGTGACCTATCCAGTTCCACTTTCATTTAGAGATTTCATTTCTGATGCTGGCTTGACCTGTTCTCTCCCAAAGTTCTATATTTGTTATTTTATTTGGCCAGTATATTCCTAGTATCTTCCTGAAGCATTTATTTATGTAGACCTGTATTTTATTTATGCTTTCCTTAAATCATGCATTTAGTAGCTCGTATATCTCAGTTGTGACTGAAATATGCCATACCTTACCTATCCTCTTTGCTCCCTGCAGAGCACAGGGCCTCAACCATTTTGGTTGAGGTTTTGGGTGATGATAATATGCAACAAAATATACAAAACTGGACACCTGCCAAAAGATTTTAAGCACTTGACATTCATACCAATACCTAAGATAATCAAATGTGAAGAGTACAGAATAATCAGTCTGATCACTCAGATACCATAAGTTATGTTATATATCATCCTAGAAAGAAATAAACATAAAATTAAATTGGAAATTAATGAAACAGTCTGGTTTTCAGGAAAATAAAAGAACTACAGAAGGACTCTTCAACATTAGAACTATTATAGAAAGATATCTATAGAAGCAGAAAGAAATCTACTTATGTTTTATTGACTATACAAAGCCCTTTGACAATATACAACATGAACAACTAATAGAATGCATCAAAAAATTAGGAGTAGATGGTAAAGATATCAGATTACTGATAAATCTATATTGGGAGCAAACTTGCCTCAATAAAAATATCAGGAGACACTCGGAGGAATTCCCAGTAAAGAAGGGTGTCAGACAAGGCTGTGTTCTTTCTCCTATATTGTTTAACTTTTATACTGAAAATATTTTCCAGCAATTAGCAGAATTTAAAGGAGGCAGAAATATCAACTATATAAGATATGCAGATGATACGGTACTGCTGGCTGAAAAAAAAAAAAAATCTTCAAAACCTACTAGAAGAGACTCTGAAACTAAGTGAAAAATGTGAACTTAATTTTAACTTCAAAAAAACCAAAACCATGCTGATAACAAGAGAAAAATGGAAAATACCTGATATAAATATTAAGGTCAGAGGAAATACCTTAGATCAAGTAGAGAGTTATATATATTTGGATCAACTAATTATAGTGAATGGAAAGTGTAATAAGGAAATATTAAAAAGGATAGAAATTGCTAGATCAACCTTCATTAGCATGAAAAACATTCTGACCTCAAGGGAAATTCACACAAAAGCAAGAATCAGGCTGTCCAGCTACGTATGGTCAACACTGCTATATGGAACAGAAACCTGAACAATATCAAAATATTGCAAAAAGAAACTAAAAGCCTTTGAAATGTGGATCCTCAAAAGAATCCTTAGAGTTCCATGGTGTACAAAAAAAACTAATTTAAAGATGATTGGAGAAGATAGGACTCTGTTGAAAACCATTAAGAAAAGGAAAACCACCTACCTTGGTCACATACTAAGGCTACAAAAAACACTTCTAGAAGGAATGATACAAGGAAAAAAATGAAGAAGAGAAAGACAAAGAACAGACTGGATGGGAAATATTAAGGACTGGATGTTTTTGTCTTACGAACAATGTAAGAGAGAAGCACAAAACCATACGTGGTGGAAGCTCATGGTAGTCCTCCTCTTGGGAGGAGATGACATCTAACATGACAAACCTTTTTTTTCTATTATTCATTCATATCCCACATTACTATCTCCTACTTTTGCATTCATGTCCCCTATAGTTAGAAGCATATCTTTTACTTTTTACTTCATCCACTTCTTTTTTGCAGCATATCATAGAAGTCTTCTTTCTCTTCTATTTTTGCATTGTTTGTTAGTCCATATATATTTATTATAGTCACATTTCTGTATTTTGTGTTAAATCTAACTTTGATTCCTTCAGAAACTGGTTTCTTTTCAATTAGTGCTCTTCTAGCATCTGTTGTTAGCATAAAAGCTACACTTTTGCTATGTATGTTATCCTCATTCTGGTTTCCAGAATATAAAAGGCATTTGTTTGTTAGTTGGATTCCTCTGCTACCATTCCATCTTGTCTCATTTAGGCGCCTAGTATTTCTATTTTGTATCTGTCCGTTTCTCTGGTTAGTAAATTAGCTTTTCCACTTTCGTACAAAGTTCTAATATTCCAACATCCAATTTTAGTTAAACGTTTTGGGCTAAAGAGGCTTTTTCTTGGGGTTTTCTGCCTACCAGCTTTGCCATGGGGCTTTCACTGACTTGCTTCATTTCTCCCAGTACTTCTCCTTCTTAGTTTTGTGTTAGTTTTTCAATAATGGTTGAGGTTCTATAGCAATATGTTTTTTATATATTGTGGTTGCTAGTCACAAGTAAAACTCTCCTCCTTTCTCATCTGGGCTTGGAACTGGCATTGGTGGAGTTAGCTGAAGTATAGGGTGATCAAAATTAAAGTACTACTGTTTAAGGCCTTGTGGAGTGCCACCCATCGATCCAAATACTGCAAAACTTTGCAGGAATACATTGTGCATTGGATTGATATCCTCAACAGCCTTCTGTAACACCACATCTCAAAAGCAGATATTCGTTTCTTATCTGACTTCTTTAGGTTCCAAGTCTCGCATCCGTAAGGAGAAAGTGACACAAGCATTTATATGTTCACTGGGCATTTACAGATGCTGTATGGTCACTCTGACTTGATGTGCCACACCAGGCCTCGCCATGTAGTCCTGTTGTTTGCTTTTCTGGAGGCCTCAACTCTCTGAAGATCAGTCACTCCACACACTATCCATCCATCTCATTGATGGTCTATCCCTTCCTCTTTTCCCAGGAACTTTACCTTCTATTACTCTTCTGAGAAGTCCCCCTTCCATCCTTTTTATGTGTCCAAAATATTTTAACTTTCTTCTGTCAATATCCTTAAGGAGCGTTAAAGTTCTACTGATCTTTTCTAACACCCATTCATTTGTACGCCTTTCGGTATATAATAACCTCAACAGCCTTCTGTAACACCACATCTCAAAAGCAGATATTCTTTTCTTATCTGAATTCTTTAGGTTCCAAGTCTTGCATCCATAAGTCACTGTTGGAAAAACAACTGCATCCAAATTCCTCAACTTTGTTCCCATGGAGATAGATCCATCCTTCCAGATTTTAGATGGGTCTTTGACTGTTGCTTTAGCCATTCCTGACCTTCTTCTGATGTCTTCTGAACAGCAATTCTTCACATTAATAATGGATCCCAGGTACTCAAACTTGCTGACTTCCTCAATTCTTTCTCCATTAAGGTACACTTGTTTCTCAAGAGCTTACCTGTTTGTATTTCCTTTGAGAACCATAATCTTTGACACCAGCGTAAATAACACATTTTATTCACCTCCGTTATGCATTCAGGGGCTGTACTATTCAATTGCTGCCCTTCCTTGTATCCCACAAACTTCATCCTTTTCTCAGTGTGTTCAACAGCAGAATGCAGCTGATTGGGACTAATGTGTGCACATGTTGTGTTTCAAGATTTAAAAGTTATCAGGATGATTCCGATAGACCTGTCTACAAGAATTTCCCAAAGCCAGAAGTCACAGGTTGCAGTGAGAAATGCACGGCTGATCACTCTGGATTCTGTGAAATGTTTTCAAAGAACCTCCTGCACGGATTGACCGATGTGTGTGGAGGGGGGGGCCCCATCTTGCATAAAAATTACTGAATCCATCACAGGCACTGCTATAACTGCAACAAGGAATTGTTTATCACATCGCAATACCTTTCGGGAGTAACTACCAACTGGCAAATGTCCTCAAAGAAGAAGAATGGTCAAGTGATAAACGAAGATGTAAACCTGCACCAGACCATGACTTTGGGTGAATGCAAAGGAATTTGTTGGATTGCATGCAGGTTTTGCATAGCCAATACCTGGCATTTTTGGTATTAACTCCATTTAGGTAAAAGTGAACCTCATCCATGGTCATGCATCATCCAACTCCACTTGAGCAAGGAATATTAAAGCGAATGTCAGTTGATTTTCAAGGTCTACACTAGCCTGCTAGCGCAACTCCTGTGTCAGGGTTATCTTGAATGGGTAGAAATGTAGAATTTGCCAGTAGTAAGTCACATTCATGAGTCTTGATACAGTACATGCACTGCACGAACGAATGCTGTTATTCATGGCCTGCTTCACAATAGCAGTGGCAACTTCATTCATTTTTTGTGAACTAATTAGTGCCATTACTGTGGATGGTGTTAACAACCAGAACGAAAGGAAAAATCCTCTGTCCATCTTTTTAAATCCTCCTGTCACCCTGCAGAGTTGCATGATATGCTTCTTCCATGTATTTGGTGTTTAAAAGGCTCTCTGATGGTGAATTTGGCCCCCCCCCCCCCAATATCACTTTCTCATGACGTACAATATACTCCTGCAAATTTTCGAAGTATTTGAATCACTGGGTGGTGCTCCACAAGGCCTTAAACAGCGATGCTTTAATTTTGAGTTGCATAGATTAAAAACATATATAAAAATAAAATAAAATGATAATTAATTAATTAATATAAAAAACTTATGAACAATTACTGATGTTTTTTATGGACAGATATATGAAGAATATATAGGGAAAAAAATGTAGAGGAAGAAAAAACCGGACTATGCATTGGAGAACCAACATGCATCACCACTTTACAAACATCCCTTAACGACTTCAGCAACAGGCTAAAATTCACCATAGAAACAGAACACGAAAAATCCATCAATTTCCTTAACTTAACATTAATTAGAACAAACAACAAAATAGTCCACAAACCCACACACATATCGGAAACTACCTCCACTTCAGCTCATACCATCCTTATTCTATTAAGAAGTCAGGCATCCTAGCACAGTTTATAAATGCTCGCAAGTTTTCGACTACACACAATTATCTCAACACTGAGATAAAGAAGTTAACACAGATTTTTAAAAATCGAAATTACCCAACACAGCTAATAAATTATGCCAACAAAACAGCAAAAACCTGTCAAAACAAACTTCCCAACACAAAAATCATCAAACTGCCATATACCCAGAACACATACAAAGCCTACAAATACATTTTCAAACACACTGACTAAAAGCTGGTGTTCACAATAAACCAAAAATTGGCAACACTTCTAAAACCTACTAAATCTCTCTCTCTCTCTCTCTCTCTCTCTCTCTGTCACACACACACACACACACACACACACACACACACACACACACACACACACACACACACAAAGAAATATTAGAACACCACAATGTGGTTTACAAATTTCCTTGCCAACAAGATTGCGATGTCACCTAGTAGAACCTTATTAGGTTCTACTATCAGATCTTTGTGGGCAAGACCACAAGAACACTTCCGTGACTGCAACATCCCAATTCCAGAACATTTAAACAATAAAAAAAATGCAACAACCAAAAGAAAAGCAGAATATAAAATGCAGAGAAAAACAGAAATTGCTGTCCACGCCCTTGAACAGAAACATACCTCACAAATCGACAAGGTCATAAGACATACAGGAAAATGAAACAATGCTTAGAATATCAGAAATGATAGCTATAAAATGTGAAAAAAATTCAATAAACGTCCACCGGCCCTACATAATTTCCAAGAGTTGGAAGGTCCATAACATAAAAATTAGGTCACGACTCTGACCAATAGTATACAACACAGATACACCAAAGACAGAAACACCAAGCTAGCATGACATAGCCTCTACTTCTCTCACGAGCTTCGAAGACGATGCACTGTTGAAACAGCTCCCACCCCTGATCTTATCCCATAATATCCTTCTCCTTCCCCAAAAATTTATATGTTCATCCTCTATCCCAAAGTATTCTCTGCCCACCCTTAATAATTTAAAAAAATATAAAAAAACCTGGGTTTTTCAAAAAAGTTAAAAAAAAAAAAGTTCACATGCCTCTTGCCTCACCAATAATTCTCCCACATCTCTCAAACCCCACTTTTCCGACTCCCCTTCCATTCATTCATACTTCCTTCAATAATGAATGCATATCGCCATATGCCGGGATGGCACTGAAAAAGAAGACAGCCAGCAACATCCCACAAAGGTATGTCTGGTTTTTTCCTTCCTATATATATATAAATCTATTTTTTTTATTTTTTTTTCTTCTTATATATTCTTCATATATCTGTCCATATAAAACATCCGTAATGCCCTAAAATTTGAATAAAAACCAATGACATTATAAAAAAAGGGTACTGCTAAACAAAAATAAGCTAAAATAGCCATAAAAATAATATTTATTTAGGGAGTAATATGGGAATTTTCCCAGAAATAATACTATTTCATTATTATGAACAATTAATAGTGATCACTTCCCAAAACTTGGATATTGGCATACAGTCTGATCGGTTCAGACGATTTCTTAACGTTTCATGTTTCAAGGAAAAGACAATTGAATTTGAACTTGCTGGAGCAAAATTTTGTCTGGTTCCTAAGAACTCTGTACCTAGCTGGTGTCAATAGCATTGAAATTTTGTCTGAAATTTTATGTAGAGCTGTGAAACTTACTTTAATAAGCCGGCCTGGTTGGCCGAGTGGTTAGCTTATCTGCTCTCCAGCCAAAAGGCTACGGGTTCGTATCCTGCCTAGGCATGGATGTTTGTGATTGTCTGTGAAAATACTAGTGGTGGTCGGCGGTAGATGGCGTTGGTGTAGGTGATGAAGGTCATTGTGGTTGGTGGAGTGGTTGAGCTGGAGAGGTGTAGAGTAAGTACCCTCCCTCGATGAGTCTTTGGACTCCCTGGAGGTGTTATGTAATAATAATAATAATAATATGTGTAGTGCACATGTACATCTTCCATTATATAAAGAGGGGTGATATGATAGATTCTATAATTTGTCTGATGGAATTTTTTGTTACATAGGTGAGGTAAGGACACTGGGAGGGGGGGGGTGAGGATATCCATAGAAGTTTTTGTGATTAAGAAAGGGGTAAGATTTTTCTCTCACAGAGCAAGTGGAAGAGTTTGCCTGTTGAAGTGGCGAGTGCATCTAATGTGAAGGAGTTTAAGAGAAGGTATGACTGCAGATGCAAGTGATGTATGGGTTCCTGTTATAAGTGATCACTTATAACAGGACTTCTTGGAGGTTTCAGATAATAATATGGTTGGGATATTAATTTTGTATGAAGAATACAAAAATCTTCTGGGATGCTCTTTTGATAACAGATGCTAAACAGAAAATAGAAAGGAAGTGTTTGGAGCTTCAGTCAAACCTTGCCATCATTTGAAAAGGCTGCAAATTTAAAGAAAAGATGAGTAGTGCTGTAAATTGATAGAAGAAATAGAGGAGAAAAAGAAACCTTGAAAACAGAAATTCATTTGCATAGCGATAAATAATGAAATAGGTTTAGTACTAATGAAATCATTATAGTAGAAGAGAAACTTATGATTCGACTTATCACTCAGGAACAAAATAATTTGTCAAATACGAATCAAAAAAACAAGATGAATGTACATATTGCAGAGTTATATCTGCAATCTAATAATCAGAAAAAATTCACAAGCTGCAAAACCAGAGCAAGTGAATTTCATGCAGTTAATGAAATTATTTATCAAAAATAGTCTGGCATGTTAAACAACTAATTTTGACATTAATTTGGCTAACCAGAGTAGCAGATTAAGTGTCATGCTATGATTTTGCTTATGACTGAACATATTATTATATTCAATTACATTTTAAAACTCAAGTTATCTCAGGTCATAGTTTATTTTATGACTGTTTTGTGTTCCAAGATTAACCACCGAACTGGCATTGATGTGTGTGCACGTCAATAATTACATAGATGAGAGGTGTCCATGAAGTTGATATAAGATTTGGATTCTTTTGAAATAACGGAGATATGAAGCTTATATTTTTGATATTTTTCATCTGGCCATTTGGGTGGTTAAATGTCACTTTTTTTTGGGGTGCTTGTGGATCTCTTTCTCTCTCATTTATCCAGTATGTCAGATTTCCTCCCTATTCAGCTGCTTTCATTTGATATATTTATCATGTCTAAATTTAGATAACTACTCCTTTTTTCATTGTCTTTGACATTCATGTCAAACTTAATGGAATAGAAAGAATAACAACATGCTATACAAATTAAGTATGAAATTAAACTGTGAAGGGCTTGCAGAGAGGAAGTTATTCCACTGTTCTACATAGACCACTGTCATTTTACATACATTCTTCATATAAAATGCAATGACATGTGTAATATGCGAGTACTGTAGTTTTTCATTAACCATTATACATTTTTTAATTAACTGCCTTGATTGCATATGACTTAGGATGATTTTTAAGAAACGTTAAAATTCCTCCGATTCCTCTGATATATGTGTTATACATTTTTAAAAAAAAGCTAACCATTATATACAGGGTGTTCGGGATAAATTTGACAGTTTCGTAAGGAAAAAGAAAATCTTCTTTGTATCTATTAAATTTAATGAATTGACAAAAAAACATTACAGGCAGAGTTAATTACAATACTATCAACAAGATTTACTCAAAATAACCACCATTAGCATCGATCACAGCTTCAATTCTGCTTCGGAACCTCGAACAAGCTGATGCTACAGTCTCCCTGGGAAGGGCCGCAAAAACTGTTTTAATTTTATCCATTAACTGGGCTTTTGTATTACTGGAAGTGCGATTGGTGTCTTTTTCAACTGCGCCCCATACAAAATAATCCATAGGGTTAAGGTCTGGGGAGTTTGGAGGCCAAACATTTGGACTGGTGAAGTCGTAGAAATTTTCAGACAACCATTTTTGACTTTTCCCAGAGGTGTGGCAAGGGGCCGAATCCTGCTGCCATACATACGGCCTACCATTGGCTACCCTTGTTATCCAGGGCTTGACTACAGTTAGCAACTCCACGAACAAAGCCCGAATTCCAATGCCAGGGTTCTTCAACACCTGTTCCTGCAGATTTGCGAGGAATTCTGCTGTACGAACGCAATCAGATCGTCTGCTAGGGATCTTTCTTCTTGCTACATCCTCGTAGTCACCATTGCAAGTCTCTAGTTCATGCCTGATTGTTTTTACTGTATTCAGGGAGCATTGGGCAGCAGTCGTAATATCCTTATTTTGATGGCGGGCACGAATCATCATGATACAAGTTATTCTCTTCCATGATTCAGGTGGGTTCCAGCTATCCATCCTTTCTGACATCTTGTATATGAATGAAGAAGGGTCCAAACTTTTAAATGAAGAGAAGTGTGTGTTAATACATGTAACTTACGGAAAAATATAATTAATTATAAATATGTCAAATTTATCCCGAACACCCTGTATATAGATTTATATACATTACTTTTAAAGAGAAATGTTTTATTTATTGATTTTTACATTATTCATGTATTTATATTTTTCTTGAATATACACTATCTACCAATAATTGTCTGGACACTTTAGCAATTTACAATTGATACCAGTAGGCAAACCCTAATACTCAGCACTGAGTTCAGCAACAAATCAAGAACGTGCTGCTCTGGACTTCAGTCGCTGCTCCAAATCATCCCACAGATGTTTGATGGGATTGAGGTCAGGACTCTGCACAAGCCAGGGCAGTAATTTAATTTAACATTCATCTCTTCATACCATTTCATAACAGTTGCAGCTGTGTGGCATGAGGCATTGTCATCTTGATAGTAACAAGAGTCCATTCCATAAAAACTACACAGTGTAGGCAGAACCTGATTATCCAGAATATCAACATACTGAGCTGCCTTCATGGAACTTCACGAGCTGTCTTAATGGTGTAGGGTGCCTGAATGTAACCCCCACCATTACTCCTCCACCATCAAACTTTACTGTGGGTACAACACACTCTGGTAACAAACCATTCACTAGGCTGCCTCCACACCCTGTCATCAGACTGGAAACAGATGAACCTTGATTCATCACTCCACAACACTGATCAGTTGTCCAGTTCAAATGTTCTTTGTACCAGGCCAGACAAGCCGCCTTGTTTGTTGTTGTGATGTTCAGCTTGTGCCGCTGCTCTTCTATTTTCCTGTATTGTGATGCCAAAACGTCTTCATTTGTTGATCACTTCACCAACCATTAATTTTGGATGCTCCAGTTGAGCAGCAATGGCATGTATGCCACCAGTGTGACAGCCCATGATGACACCTCTCTCAAAGTCACAGAGTTCACGTCGTGTTGCCATACCACCTCTGTTCAACTGCTATGATGAAATACTGCTTCCTACTATTATACCAGTTTGTATGTTATTAACAAAACTGGAATGTTCCACAGCTTCAAATAACAGGGGGTGGCTGGACAATTATTGGTAACATAGTGTACCTTGACTTATAATTTATAACATTGTCATGGTGCATCATAGTCTAAGTTGTCGATGTGTCACAACAGTTAACAATATTCTACTTAAATTCTATCAATTTTTATTTTAGGATATGAAGTGAGCACATACACGTCACTAATGTTCATGTAAATATAGAATAAAACATTAAAACAAGATAATTTCTTATTTTTCTAGTTTGCAAAGAATAGGAAAAAAAACAGCATGCATAACACTTAAAACATCATCTTGAAAAAAATTAGATTGAAAATACAAATAAGGCATAGAGTACATACCCTGACTATTAAAATGGCAGTAAAAAAAATTAGAAATTGGACAATCTTAAAATAAGCCATGTTTAATTTTAACTCTCCAAAATTGTAAAAATTCTGTTGTTTTACTGAAAAAACAATAGCTGCCATAATTAATAGAATCCAGGAAAAATCTAAAAAAAATTTTTTTTTCTCTTCCATCTAAAGCAGTGGTTCTTAACCTGGGTGGTAGCATCCCTCTAGGAGCACTGTGAATGCTGAGGTGGAGGGATACTAGTAATATAATAAAAGCAAAAAAATCTATATTTAATCTAGCATCCCTTTTTGTATTGTATTGTATTAACAGCGTTGACGACACTGTTCAGAATATTGTATGTCTGGCAATACTGTTCAAATTTATTCGCTACTTATTTCTTAGAATTTTTACATTGAAAATTAAGTAGTTGGGGTACTTTTTGATCTGAATTTTTTTACATTGAAAATGATTAATTTTGGTTATTTTTAGCAGAATCCACTACTTTTATAAGCTTTATCTGCTACTGTTCTTAACACCCATCTGACAACTCTGGTATGCAGTTTATCTAGCTCGTGGTATCGTGTGGTGCACTTTGTTGATATTGTGTAGCGTTGTAGCTTATTAAAATGAGTCTAAAAAGAAAGTGTCATCAATATTAAAGTGAATATTTAAAATAGGGGTGCTTAAGGGTCAAAGCTGTATAACTGAGAGGAGACCTCCACATAGCCTTTAAAGGAATGCATTAAAGGAAAACTGACCAGTGCTTCTGACCTAATGTCCAATCCTCACCTTCTCGTGGTGCACCCTGTTGGGTATCTACTTGGATACTGAATGAACGAGGATGGGCTGGCAATTTGGAATTTAGCCGACCAAATTGTATTCTTATTGGTTAAACCAAAATACAAAATGGTACAACATGACAAAATTTAATGCCGGCTGGGGAGTCGCCTGGTTAAACAAGGCCCCCGTTGTTTTCGCCAGGGAACCAGGGTGAACAGCAAAAAGTCGGCTACTGGAACAAATCTGAAAACACACCCCAACTCAACATCACCAGAGTTAAAGATCGGTACTATCAACATAAGAAGCCTGAATAGCAAAGAAATGGAGCTAGCTGAGGAATTAGATAAGTACCAGATTGACATTATAGGGATGACTGAAACAAAAAAGACAAAAACTGGTGAGATCTTTCTGAGCAATAAATTCAAAATGTTATATTCAGGCAATGACAGTCAAGGAAAAGAAGTAGCCATAGTATTCAACACAAGAGTATAAGGACTTACCCCAGTCTTGAAGATACTTTCAGGCGCAAACTTTGTTTGCTCACACTTGGATAAAGTATTAAACTAAATTTATTATACTCTAACCAAGTGAAAAATAAACTTTCAATATGGAGTAATTACTTTGAAAAACTGCTAAATGAAACAAGCAGTGATGACAGCACAGTGGTAAAAAAACACTGAACAGGCATGCAGTCAGGAATACATATCCATACTTGAAGTAGAAAAAGCCATCAAATGCTTGAAATGTGGAAAGGCACCAGGAGTAGATGATATTCGACCAGAAATGCTGAAGTATGGTGGTATAAAAGTCTTACAGTGGCTGCACTGCATAGTTCAGAAAGCTTGGACAGAGGGATGAATTCCCGATGATTGGAGTAGAGCTCTCATAGTACCCATATATAAAAAGGGAAATAAAACTGAATGTGAGAATTATAGAGGTTTTCCCTACTGAGTGTTCCTGGCAAGATCTATGCAAGTATACTTGAGAAACGGTTGAGAAGAATTGTGGAAGAAAAGCTGAGTGAAGAACAAGCTGGATTCAAGCCCAATAGAGGCTGTCAGGATCAGATCTTCACTTTACGACAAATAGTCGAGAAAGCATGGGAATATAACAAAGATCTGAATTTAAGTTTTGTCTATTTGGAAAAGGCATATGACAAGGTGCCAGAGAGAGAAGCTATTCAATACGCTACAGTTATATGGTGTCAATGGGGCATTATATCAAGCAATACTTAGTCTTTATTTGAGTTGTAAGTCAGCAGTTAGAATTGAAGGAAGTACAGGAAGATGGTTTAATGTTAAATCTGGTGTGAGACAAGGATGTACATTATCCCCTCTGTTATTTATTATTTATATGGTCACATTATGAAGGAAAGTGGTATTAAACATGATATCAAAATTGGAGATGTTAATGTCAGCTCTTTGCTTTATGCGGATGATGTTATACTTCTAAATAAATCCCCTACAAATCTGCAAGATTCTCTGACTAAATTGAATAACTGTTGTAATAGATATGGTATGAAGCTCAGCAATAAAAAGACAAAGACAATGAAAATAGGCAGAATCGTTGAAAATGTCAACTGCATTGTGAATGGAGAACCTGTGGAACAAGTAAAACATTTCAGCTACTTAGGTACAATTTTTAGTGAAGATGATAAATTAAATATAGAAATAGACAACAGAATCAGCAAAGCTGGTATGGTGGGAAGTCAATTGAATAAATTCATATAGAATAAGAGAGAAATTAGTCGGAACACTAAATTAGTTGTATACAAGACAGTGTTCAAACCAGTTTTAACTTATGGATCTGAGAGCTGGGTCAGAAGTAAAACACTTGACCAAAGACTAGAGACCGCAGATATGAGAGTTCTTGAGAAAGATTGTAGGCGTGAACAGATGGCATCAATGGCAATATCATATTAAAAACGATTATATTAGGAAAGAACTTGACATTGTCAGCATCCAGGAATGTGTTAGTAGAGCGGATCTCAGGTGGTATGGTCACTTAAACAGAATGGGCGAGGAAAGATTAGCAAAACAAGCGTTCTCTGCGAGGTTGGCAGGAAAACGACCCAGAGGAAGACCCAGATATAGGTGGATTGATATGGTACAAAGTGCCTTAGATGATAGAAATATAAGATCTGATAATGTTGGAGTCTTGACAAGTAACAGACTAATTTGGAACAAAATCGTAGATAGGAAGTTAGTAATGATGTAATTTTTTTTCAAGTAGTACTATCATATCCTGTACATCCCTTGAGGGTACATGGCAGGAATTTGATGATGATGATATTTAAAATATGGAGTTATTCTGTCCATAAATAATGAGCAGTTACCAGTGTGCTTAATATGGGAAAAAACTTTCTCAGACAAAGGAATGACGCTTTCGAGAATGATTGAGCATTTAAGAACAAAGCATCCAAATAAACCCAAAAAGAATACCAGAGTATTTAATTTTGCGAATTAAAGATTGAATTTAAAAATCGTCCTGGACTTAATTGCAAGACGAGATTTTCTGCATTTCCCAAGTCTACAAATAATAGATGATTTAATATTAGATACACATTTGGATTGTTATTGTTTCCATTTTCTGACACTGAAAGAAGCTTGTTGATCAGATTCAAAGACTTTGATGAGCTTAAAAAACCCGATTGTAGCATGAATTCATTTCTTTCTGATGCCACTTCTGTTCATCCAAATTTGTTTGAAGAATTTATTGACTTAAAAAATGATTTTGAAGCTCAAGTACAATTTCAAAAGTGTGGGTATGAAAGATTCTGGCCAAACATGCAATGTAAGTATACTCAGCTTTGGCAAGAAATAAAATTAATGCTCATTGTTTTCCTTCTTCATACTTGGTCAAGAAAGGATTCAGCATCTTGTTGCAATTGATAATTAGGAAGCGAAATAGATTGAAGTGAAAGAGGAGATTTGAGACTTCGTTTGTCAAACATTGAACCTGATATTGAAAAATTAGCAGGATCTCATCATGCTCAGATTAGCTATTAATAATTGACTTATTAAATACAGTAAGTGTACATCTTTTTCAGTAAATTAATTTGTGTCAGTCATTAATTTTTAATTAACTATCAGTTCAAATATGTCGGTGGTAATTTAGGTTTGCATAATAATATATTATAATTATCTTATTGAGTCAACCTAGTATAAAATTGAGTAGGGACACCAGGTCTTACAAATAGTTGAAAGGGGGCACCAAGCAACAAAAGGTTAAGAACCACTGATCGAAAGGATACGGTATACATATAACTCGCTTTTATCAACATACAAAGTTTGCAGCTTTAATTTAATTTCATCAGTTCACAAGGAGTGATGCATAAAGATGAATACCACATAAATTCACATGGTGTGAAGGATATGAGAAGTTTTGTTGGCTATGTTGATGTTTATTGCTATATCTTCATGCTGGTTCAGAACATATAAGCTTCAGAAATTTACTTCAGAGCTTATGTTCTCAAATAGGAGATGTTTAAAGCGCTTATTTCATATCAGAATATATATATTCTGAGAATCGTTAAGAACACACACACACACACACATATATATATATATTAGGGTTACCAAGTAATTTTATAAGCTTGGTTATTTAACTCCTAATCCCAAGTATGCAAACAATTAAGTTTGTGCCTGAAACATAGTTCAAGTCTAAAGATGGTATAACACCAGGGTAACTCATTGTAAAGGTGGTTAAAGCTCTGATCACTATTCTTAGTATTTTCCCATAATATAAAGCACATCTCACTAAAAGATGTATACTGCAATACATTATGGGTGGGGTCACTACCCAGACCGGTTTCAACCTTTTTTTGAGGTCTCCTCAGTGAGTAGCTAGACCCTAAAAAAATATATATATATATATATATATATATATATATATGTATGTTCTTAACGCCTGATGAAGTCAATCCCGACAAAACATGTTGCATTTTCAAATAAATCTCAATTTGTTATAATTCTCAGATTTTTAGTCAGTTTATATTAAAATGAATATATATAAACAAACTTGGATGGTTTCGAATAAAGGCATAGTTAAGAGAATACAATTCTTGGCATCAGAGCTGCTTTTGCTTGCGCTATTGAAGAAACAAATTTATTTATATTCAGCTATGAAATATGAATTTTATTTTATAATGCCAAAATGAAGCCTTTTGACTCTTCTTTGATAATTACTTTTTAATTTGACTGCTGTGCTGTTTGCTTATGAAAATCAACTGTCTGTAAACGGGATTGCTTTGGTGTCGATTGAGGTTTCTTGCCATTTTAAGGGTTATATGACCGATCTCTGATAAGAAACAACAGTTTTTAAACATTCTGAATTAAATTTTATAAACAAATATTTTAAACAAAAAAAAAATCCACCCATTAATTTTTTTATAAATTTTTAATTATGTAATTTTTAATTAGTAAAATGTTTTCTCAAAACATTTGTTTATAAAATTTAACTCAGTATGCTTTGGCTGAATATTTGGTGGTTCAGCAAAATTTCAAAATGAATATTCAATGCTCTTTGGCCAAATCATGGTATGGCACATCCCTAGTTCGAAATGCTTGAAGCCATCTAGAAAAGAGTAGTGTGGTGAATTGATAACTCTCTCTCTCTCTCTCTCACGTTTCCTCCAGTTGCTTTCTCATTAGCATTCCTTTCTGTTTTATACTTCTGATGTATTTTCATGTGATATTGTTCTGCTAAACCACCACATCTGTTGCTTTAAGCAACAGGTGTGGTGGTTACTGTTGAACATTCATTTATTACAGCTACTGTTCAACATTCATTTACTCTATAGCTTCAAACGTACCAAAGAAATGTTTCTTCTTTCATTTTCTCTAGGCTGTGCAACAGCCTTCCCTTTGCTGTTTTTTCTAGACTTATAACCTTCAGCTGTTGCAAGAAACACATACAGATTCCTACTTTCTTCTTAACTGCACATAGCACCAATGTGCTACAACAGCTATTATGTGTGAATTGATTTAAAAAAAAACACAAAAAATTTAGTTTTATGGAAATGGATTTCTGAATTAATCCTTGGCCTACACAAGTGACCAAATTCATCTTTTTCACAGTATAATATATATATATGTATAATATGTATATAGGGTGATCAAAATTAAAGTATCCCTGTTTAAGGCATTGTGGAGCATCAGCCATTGATCCAAATGCTGTGAAACTTTGTAGGAATACATTGTCTACTTGGTTGTCTGAGTGGTTAGTGTATCTGCTCTCCAACTAAAAGGCTGCAGGTTCAAATCCTGCCATGGATATGGTTGTTTACAATTGTCTGTGAAAATACTAGTGGTGGTGGTGTGGACAGTAGATGGCATTGGTGAAGATCATGAGGTTTGCTGCATTTGGTGGATTGAGAGGTGGAGACAGAATTGTAGAGTAGGTGCCCTCCCTTGGTGAGCCTTTGGACTTCTTGGAGTATTCACATAATAATAATTGTGCATCATGCAGAAGCAATATCTGAGGAGAGGGAAAAAAGGTAGTTCCAAAATTCGCCAGCAGGGCATTGTAACACCAAATGCATAGAATTTGCATATCACACAACTCGGCAACTGCCAGCAGGGTTTATAATGGACACAGGATATTTCCCTTCATTCTGGTTGTTAGTGCCATCACTGTCCACAGTGATGATCCTAACCTTTCCCCAACATGCTTTGCTCGTGAAGCTGTACTATCTAAGCAATTGCAATGTTGTTACTGCATTCCACAAATTTCATCACCTGAACAATTGTTGATGAGTTCCATTATCTCCATGTGCTATGCAATGAATGATCAGTTGTTTTGAACAAATGGAATTGTTGGAGCTGGACTTGACAGAGGTCACAAACTGATCAGTTCACAGCAAGTGAATGAAATTGCCACTGCCATTGTGGAGCAGGTCATGAATGACAGCACTGCTTTCTGCAGTGCATGTGCTGTATCAAGACACATGGATGTGCTTTACACAACTATCTGGAAAATTCTATGGAAGATTTTGCATTTCTAACACACATAAGATAACCTCGACATAGGAGTTGCACCTGCAAGAATTTGCAAACTCAACTGACATTCACTTTAACATTCCTCGCTTGAGTGGAGTTAGGTGCTGCGTGGCAGTGGATAATTTTGTGGAGAGATGAGGCTCACTTTCACCTGAACAGAGCAAAGAATACTCGCAAATTGCCAGGTATGGGCTATGCAAAACTTGCATGCAATTCAACAAATTCCTTTGCATTCATCCAGCTTCATTTATCATTGGACCATTCTTCTTTGAGGACATTTGCCTGTTGGGTCCTGTGACCTGCTCATGCTAAGATGTATCATGATGTGATAAACAATTTTGTTGTGTGAAAGTTACAGCTGTGATTGTGCATGGAGTGAATCATATTGATGCATGGTGGGTCCTTCCACACATTGGTTGATCCATACGAGAGGTTCTCTGAGAACGTTTCACGGAAGCCAGAGTGATCAGCCATATGTTTCCCACTGCATGGCTACCTTGTTCACCTGATCTAACCCCTGTGACTTCTGGCTCTGGGGATTTCTCAAAGACAGTTTTATCAGGATCATCCTGACAACTTGGCAGCAAGTTATCAGGATGATCCCAAAAGTTTGCTGCCTCTCAGTGCTGCCACTGAAAGGCAGAAAAATACAGCATGTGTGCAACATAAGTCATGACCTGATTTGTATTCTGCTCTTGAACACACTGTGCAAAGAATGCAGTTTGTGGCATACTGGAAAGCACTGCACATTGAACAGTACGGTCTGTGAATGCATAATGGAAGCTAATAAAAATGTGTTATATGTGCTTGCCATGTCTCTCCTTCTTACACACAGAAAAATTACCTACATTCAGTACACCACAGTGCCACATGTTGGTGTATTTTGGAACTACTTTTTTTCTTGCATATCACTTCTGCATGACACACAATGTATTCCTACAAATTACTTGCTTATATTTTGCAGGATTTTAAACCCTGCAAATATAAGCAGTATCTTTTACAGCACATATTCTGGTCCAGTACAAACACAATGAAGAAATTCAGATTGCAACAGACAAAAGATCTAAAGTCAAATTTAGCATGCTCTAATGTTGTTAGTTTTTACATTTGTTAGTTTTGCACATGCAGCTTTCTCATGGAAGAGCGGAGAAGGCTCGTGGACCAACTGACACATGCTATGGGCTAGAGCTGCTTCCTTCCTATTTTTTTTCCCCTTGTAAAACTCTCATTTGAAAATAAGTTTGAAGTTGATTTGTGTACATAGGTATTTCAATAATGGTAATTAGTGAAATAAGAATAGAATTGTACAAAACATTAAGGTATATCTGTTTCAGCTGATCATGGTATGTCACGACCATTTAAATTTTTTTTTTTTAGACTGGATCTGGCAAAACCTACACAATGGGTACAGGATTTGATATAAGTGTTACTCATGAAGAAAGAGGCATAATTCCCAGAGCAGTAGAACATCTCTTTCATGGAATTTCTAAAAGGCAGCAGACATCTAGAGAAAAGGGTGATCCAGTTCCTGACTTTAAAATTAATGTGCAGTTTATGGAGGTATAATAACAGTTAGGGTTAAATTTTTGATTTTGCAAGGGGGAAAAAAAAGGAATTTGATACAAATTATTTTATTTTATTTTTTTTTAGCTGTATAATGAAGAAATAATTGACCTGTTAGACCCAGTGAAAGAACTAGATGAAAAGGTAAATTTCATTAATTTGAATGATCAAAACTTAAAATTGAAGTAAAAAACAAATAGGAAAATGTCTGTGAGATGGTAAACCAGGCTAAGAGAAGCGGGGGGGGGGGGGGGGAGGATCTGGAAAGTTCTGATAAACACCTAGAACAAAAATGATATTAAAGCAACTGATAAGAAAGAACATATATTAAAACCCCATAACCCCAATGTTTCATCAATTTGTAATAGTTTGTTTTTCTTTTAGGATATATAAGAAGACATAAAATTAATCAATTTTTGCTCTAGGTGTTTATCAGAACTTTCCAGACCTCCCACCCTCTGATATATATATATATTAATAAAAGCTTAATTACAATTCTTGTGAAGTTCAGATTTATTTTTTGACGTTCACCTTCTGCACTTTTTTTAAAAATTAAAAAAAAAAAAATCTATGAAACATAGATACTGCTGCTGATTAGATTGGATGTTTTTAAACCATTTCTTTATTCATACAAGTGTATTTATAATCTCAATTTAATTTTTAATTTAGTACATTCTGTGAATTCTCTTGAAAGCCAGTCATAGTAAATCACTATGACTGGCTTTCATGTTAGATAGTATAATGAGGCAAATATTGGACACTGGAAATAGTGGACAGCCACTGTCCACTATTTCACTTTGTGATTGCTCAAAATATTTGTTTTAAAAATTTTTAGAATTTTTGACTTTGTCTGTTCCAACAATCTCATCTCCATGTTGCTTACCATGCTAGGCAGTAGTGCACTTGCACAAAGTCTGTACTTCCAAAAAGGTATTTGAATTAATGAGAGAGAATAACAGAACAGCTGTTGCCTTGATTAGAATGGAGATGATGTTCTTAAAAGTTTGGAAGCTTAGGGAGAAATAGTTCAAAGGAATTCTTAAGCCAAAAAGGTTGGAAAGAGTGTTATGAAGGGAAACCGTTTTCCCAAAATTATCCAATGAATTTCTTTTAAATGAAGCTAAGATGTAGTTTTATCTAACTACATCTTAGCTTCATTTAAAATAAATTCATCTAAAAGTGATTTATAGTTTCTCCCAAAGCAGCAGATAGTTCCTTTTGATATGTTAAGCAGCAAATGTATAGTTAAGCACTGTAAACCTGAAAGAGATGGATTCTTTTTGTATTCAAGGATAAGGAAGTTTCTACAAGGAAAAAAGAACTTTGAAATTATCCTTGTATTTCAACGAAATAGAAAAGGAACTGATATTGTCAAGAAGTGTACTTTCTTTTTTTAAGAAAAGTTACTCACAAATTTTCTTTTTGTTTTCAAAGAAAAACAGGTATGAGCTAATTAGATTTCTATGGTTATCTTTAAGAGCAGAAGAAAATCTGCCTCATAAGTTTGAAGTTTGTGTGTTCTCATCAAATCCTGTGATCTTGCAGAGAAGCAATCTTGCGTGATGTTTATGTTCTTTGTCTGATATTAAGTTTGTGGGCCTTTTTCTCTTTAGGAGATAAGATTTTATTTATAATGCAAATTTGTGTATAGCACTTGTGAAACATAAATATATTACACCACTTTTAAAGTAATAGCATAAATTTATACTAACATTAATGGTTTGTAAATAAAGATATATTATTTTTATAATTTCTTTGTCTCTCACTCAATCTCTTAAGTTAATTTATTATAATAACTAAGATCCCAGATCTGAATCTGTGATATTAACTACTCAGGCAGGTCAACTTTATATAATGACAACCAGGGAAAAGCCACAAAACATGCTTTAAGTTAATCTCAGATTGCATCTTTCCTAAGGTCATGCTTTTCTATGCATACATAGTGATTTAAATAATGGCGTTAATCTCGTTTTATTTGATTATTTTAGGGTAAAAGGTCACATATTAAAATTCATGAAGATGCTAGCGGATGTATTTATACTGTTGGAGTTACAACTAGATCAGTTCTTTCAGTTGAAGAGGTAAGTTTTTTTTTTTTTTGCATGTAAATATGTCCTTTGAGAAGTATTGAATTAAGTATTATAATTTGTTACGCTACTCATAACATTGTACTTCATCTGTTAATTCTGTTTAGCTAACATTCAAATTCAGATTGATATTTACATCAGCAGTACATTTCTTGTTCTTAGTTTGTAATCCCTCTGTATATTGTTATGTAAGATAGTGGTGTTATACAGTTACATATTAGTCCCTTAATGCCATTCTCAGAGAAGATGGTGCTGATACTGTTATGTATTGTCATTTTCTTTGGCAACAAGTAAACATCTAAGATATTATGTAGATAGATCAACAAGAAATATCCTTTACAAATGTTATTTCTTGTTAATTTTGCCTTAAAGTGGTCCATTTTGACATGTACTATTTTGCAAATGTACACATCAAGTATTGATACAAAATAACTCTTTTCTGACTACATAAAATTTATTGACTTCTTAAATTTGTCTAGTCATCTCAATACGATTTAAATTGGACCACTTTTAGGCAAAATTATGTTACATATAGCAACAGGCTCTCTACATTACTACATAAACTTAAAATGGCATTAGTCGTTGCTGCAATAATTTTTTATACATATATTAATTCTATTCCACACATGGTATGTTAGTATAGAATCTATAATACTGAATCATTAGTAGGGCAAGTTGGGAAGGGAATTGAGACAGCCTTCCCGTGCCCCCCTGCCAGTAGTGTTACCTTGTGGTACATTGTTGGTGCTTCAGACAAAAGAAGCCCCAGAGATGAATCACAAGTAATATGAAGCAAATGTCTCAAACAAGGCATCCAAAGATGCCAAGCCTCCTGGACCACTTACAACAACTATGATGAATACAAAGCTTAAAAAGCTCCATGCCGGCTCGATCGTCGCCCAGAATAACAAGGATCGCGTTGCTTGTTTGGGTGGAGGGTAAGCTTCGAAAAATAAGTACAGTCCCCCTAAACAACATTCTCTCAAGATATGTTCCCTAAACATAGGACTATCTGAACCCGAAGTCATTGCCAAAATAGCCAAAGACAAAGCAATTGATGTCTTCGTTCTCCAGGAAATCCATGTGGCTGACACACCACTCAATAGACTTAAAACCCAGACCTAATTCTCATGTCCTGTAACTGTCATCCCAAGCATGGCCTAGCAGCCTACATCTGGCCTGGCCTCAAGGACATAACCCAACATGTACCTGATACAGAATACTCCATAGGGTATTAAAGTTCAAAATACCACCATCTACAATGTCTACAAACCACCATCACAATCCTGGCCTGATCAGATGGACCGGCCACCACCTCACTCTGCTATCTATGTTGGTGACTTCAACTCTCATCACACCATGTGGGACTATTCCTCTAACAATCGAGACGGTGATAATCTAGTTAATTGGATGGATACATATAACCTGTATTTGATTTACGATGCCAAGCAGGAGGGCACTCTTCACTCAGCCAGATGGAACAGAACCTACACCCCAGATCTGTGCATAGTCAGTAAAGACTCTGAAGACCATCCTCTGACAACAACCAGAACCATTCTCAACAGATTCCCTAATAGTCAGCATTATCCTACACTAATCCCAGTCATCAGTGGAACACCAATTGTTAGATGGAACCTTCGCAGGTCCAACTGGTATGCATTTCAGAAACAAATCGAGCAGACCATTAGAGCAATTCCACCCACTCCTAATTGCTATCCTAGATTTGTTAAACTAATCAAACTGCAGCCAAAGCCTCTATTCCTAGAGGCTACAGAAAACAATATATCCCATGATGGAGTAGAGAAACTGAAGAACTTTTAGCCAAATACAAGGAAACCGAAGACCCAACTGTTGCTAAGGAGCTCATAGCAACCCTGGATAAAATCAGAAGGGAAAGCTGGATCTCAACCATCCATGAACTAGATTTCACCACATCTAGCCGGAAAATCTGGTCACTTCTGAGAAAATTAGGTGGGGCAGAGCCAACAACAACAAACAAAACAACAGAGATAACTCCTGATCAAATGGCTAATCATTTATTGAAAACCTCCATGATTGCCGTGCAGTCTTCCATCAGATAAATCCTGAAGATGGGACCCGAGCTTCCTGAACTTGTACATCCAGTATCTCGGGAAGAGGTACAGGTAGCCTTAAAACTCGCCAAGAATGGCAAGGCTGCAGGAGTGGATGGTATCCTCCCTGAGTTTCTAAAACATCTTTGTCAACAAGGCCAAACATAGCTTTCCGCCCTTTTCTCAGACATTATGACTGGTAAACTACCAAACCTGTGGTGGGAATCCAAAATAATTGCCATGCCCAAACCAGGGAAAGATCCAAATGAAGTAAAAATCTACGACCTATCTCCTTGCTTTGCTCCACCTTTAAGCTCTTTGAAAGAATTCTCCTTAAAAGAATTTCACCACTCATCGAAAGAGCACTCCCGACTGAACAAGCTGGCTTCAGGCCAGGAAGAAGTTGCTGTGACCAGGTCCTGGCCCTGACAACATAGATCGAAGCAGGCTTCCAGAAGAAACTGAAATCTGGAGCTACTTTCATTGACCTAACATCAGCTTATGACACACTCTGGATCAGGGGCCTCCTCCTAAAGCTAGGAAATATAATAAGGTGCAAAAAAACTTTCCAGCTTTTTGAATCCATTCTCTCCAACAGAAAGATCTGGGTCCATATTGGCAGAAAAAAGAGCAGGCCCAGATTCCTTCACAACAGTCTCCCACAGGGCTCTGTGTTATCCCCTTTACTTTTTAACATCTACGTGTACGACTTACCACATACCAGCTCAAGCAAGTATGTGTACACTGATGACCTAGCGATCCTACATCAATCTACCTCCTTTGCCAACCTGGAATCAACCTGACCTGAACATCCTGGAAGAGTACTTCAAGCAGTGGTACTTAAAGCCAAATCCAACAAAAACTGTCCACAGTATTTCACCTGAACAATGCTGAGGCGAATTGACACCTCAACCTTTCTTTCTGTGGAAAAAATGGTACAACATGAGCCTCGCCCGGAATAACTTGGAGTGAGCCTGGACAGAAGCCTAACCTATAAAAGGCACATCGCCAACCTATCCAACAAAATTTAAACAAGAAACAATATCATTTCAAGGCTTGCTGGAACAGCCTGGGATTGTGGTCCAGAAGTCCTAAGGTCGTCTGCACTAGCCCTTGCATTCTCTGCAGCAGAATATTGTGCTCCTGTCTGGGAAAGAAGTGCACACACTAACATTATAGACCCCTAGCTAAATTCTACCATGCACACAACTAGTGGGACAGTGAGAAGCACCCCTCTCTCCTGGTTGCCTGTCCTATCTAACATTGCTCCACTAAACATATGGAGAAGACAAGCCTCGATTAAAGAATTTAATAAAGCATTGAGCAACCCACTCCTGCTTCTGCACTAGACTCTTATTAATCCACCTGGTCTTCGCCTAAAATCTAGAAAGCCTCTCTGGTCCATGGACAAACTCTCTTCAGCTGCCCTGACATGTGGAGAGAATACTGGTCCAACAATCTCCCAACAAACAGCTTCCTGGTAGAAGATCCCTGTGCTCTGCAGCCTGGTTTTACTCTTCCTATGAAGATTTCGTCATCAATCAACAGGATATCAGAACTAACCAGGGCAGATGTGGCTACCTACCACACAAATGGGGGCTGTTAGACCATCCTTATTGTGATTGTTCTCCCTCGGCTCAGACGATTACTCCTATTGCGTACGACTGCTCAAGGTGCCAATTTCACGGTGGCGGCCTATGGGACATCCACAAGGTGACGGATGAGGCCTTGGATTGGCTTTCCAGACTGGATGTTGATCTCTAGTTGTAATTACTTTTTACTTTTTTTAAAAAGGAAGACTTGGAAAGCAGTTTGTGCCTTTTATGTAATGAACTTTTACATGTTAAGATTTTCATCATTTGTTTCTGGATATTATGATTGTATATTTCACTTGCCAGTTTTACAAAGCCATATGCATAAATAAATTAGTAGGGCAAGTTGGGAAGGGGAGGAATCAGATAATCTGGAACCCTTGCTCTAGATCAGACATTGAAATTTTTCAAGCCACTTTAAGTCCCCGATAAACAGTTTGCTGGTGATATTGCATATGTCAATGAAATTGATCTAATCTAATGAATGATGTTACTCTGCAAGAATGCTATTGTGAAACACCTTTTTTTAACGATTGTCTTAGGTAATTTTGATAAGTGGCATTTTTTTAAAATGCCCTTTTACTTGACTGAGCTTTGGCACTATGGGTAACCTAAAAAGATAGATGCATGAAATATATTTGTTCATCTTAAATGTACAGTGACACAAAATGGGAAATTTTAAACATAATTTGTCTTCATTTTTGAGGAAAAAGATTGGGAATGACATGTTAAGAGACTTAAGTGTTGCATAAGAAATTGGAGAGGTCATCATCAAATTCCTGATATGCATTTCATTTTAGTGTTCCTGCTTTTTTTCCTGCTGATTTTCATACCTGAAGACTTGTACTGGAGTTATTTAAGAGTATAATGTCATTTGTGTAAAGAGCTGAGATTAAAATCTCCAGTTTTGCTATCAGGCCTAATGATACTTTCCTTCATAATGATCTATGTGTTGATTAATAGTAGTAGCGACTGTGCACTCTTGCCTCACAAGGTTGTGAGAGATGGCATTACTGTAAATAACATCTGCTAAATGTTTTGGCAGATTGTGCAAATTCTGGATAATTTTTCTGTTTTAAAGATGGATCAATATCACTTTGAAAGCAATGAGTAAAAAATCACTATAAATTGCTTATTTAGACAAGTAACAGAAGATATCACAAGAATTTTCTTATGGTATGCATTTAAGCAAAGATTTTTATGATAAGAAAAGTGTCTGCAAAATTTATTACATGACCTCTGACATCAGAGCAAACCAAATATCACATGTCCATAACACTTTGCTTTACTTGTTTGTGGTAACCAGTGAAAGTTTAAGTATCTGAAAGTTTAAGTATCATAATTGATGATGAAAAGATAATTATGATACGATTCCAAAACTAGACAGGTCATCACACTAGAAACACCTCATCACCATTATAAGAGCCTTCTTAGCTCAGTCGGTATAGACAAAGTCCTTTGTTTGGAAAGACCTAGGTTCAATTCCCGTTTATGATGTGAGGAACCTTTATCTGGTCTCTTTTGACTAAAGGTGAATTAGCCAGTCTCATACAGTGTTAGAGGGGTTTTTCATCTGGAAACTTGGTTTTTTTTTCTCTCTCAGAACAGACAAACCAGCCCTATGAACACACATGGATCTACATTCATGAAATACATATTTAATCCCTCAGGAGGGCTCAACCCATCCTATGGGATGGGGGGGAACCCCATATGAAATAAATCGCCATTATAAAAATAATCCGAGAAAGAACATACAACAATAGGTAAGGTAATGTTTTGCCAAAATATATAACTTGGGTGAAAATAAAACATATGGCAGGGAAAGGAAATTAATGGAAATTGATGGGTAGTGACAGAAATATTATAAATTCTAGTTGTTTAAAAAGATAGTTGGATTAGAATTATTACCACTTAATCATCATCATCAAATTCCTGCCATGTACCCTCAAGGGGTGTACGGGAAATGACAGTACTACATGAAAAATTACATCATTACTAACTTCCTATCTACAATTTTCCTCCAAATCAGTCTGTTACTTGTCAAGACTCCAACATTATCAGATCTTATATTTCTATCGTCTAAGGCACTTTGTACCGTATCAATCCACCTATATCTTGGTCTTCCTCTGGGTGGTTTTCCTGCCAACCTGGCAGAGAACACCTGTTTTGCTAATCTTTCCTCTCCCATTCTATTTAAGTGACCATACCATCTGAGATTAGCTCTGCTAACGCATTCCTGGATGCTGACAATGTCAAGTTCTTTCCTAATATCCTCATTTTTAATATGATATTGCCATTGATGCCATCTGTTCACGCCTCTAATCTTTCTCAGGACTCTCATATCTGCGGTCTCTAGTCTTTGGTCAAGTGTTTTACTTCTGACCCAGCTCTCAGATCCATAAGTTAAAATTGGTTTGAACACAGTCTTGTATACAGCTAATTTAGTGTTCCGACTAATTTCTTTCTTATTCCATATGAATTTATTCAATTGACTTCCCACGATACCAGCTTTGCTGATTCTGTTGTCTATTTCTATATTTAGTTTACCATCTTCAGTAAAAATTGTGCCTAAGTAGCTGAAATGTTTTACTTGTTCCACAGGTTCTCCATTCACAACACAGTTGACATTTTCAATGATTCTGCCTATTTTCATTGTCTTTGTCTTTTTATTGCTGACCTTCATACCATATCTATTACAACAGCTATTCAATTTAGTCAGAGAATCTTGCAGACTTGTAGCGGATTTATTTAGAAGTATAACATCATCCGCATAAAGCAAAGAGCTGACATTAACATCTCCAATTTTGATATCAGGTTTAATACCACATTCCTTCATACTGTGATCCATATAGATAATGAATAACAGAGGGGATAATGTACATCCTTGTCTCACACCAGATTTAACATTAAACCATCTTCCTGTACTTCCTTCAATTCTAACTGCTGACTCACAACTCAAATGAAGACTAAGTATTGATTGATATAATGCCCCATTGACACCATATAACTGCAGCGTATTGAATAGCTTCTCTCTTGGCACCTTGTCATATGCCTTTTCCAAATCGACAAAACTTAAATACAGATCTTTGTTATATTCCCATGCTTTCTCGACTATTTGTCGTAAAGTGAAGATCTGATCCTGACAGCCTCTATTTGGCCTGAATCCAGCTTGTTCTTCACCAAGCTTTTCTTCCACAATTCTTCTCAACCGTTTCTCAAGTATACTTGCATAGATCTTGCCAGGAACACTCAGTAGGGAAATACCTCTGTAATTCTCACATTCAGTTTTATTTCCCTTTTTATATATAGGTACTATGAGAGCTCTACTCCAATCATCGGGAATTCGTCCCTCTGTCCAGGCTTTCTGAACTATGCAGTGCAGCCACTGTAAGACTCTTATACCACCATACTTCAGCATTTCTGGTCGAATATCATCTACTCCTGCTGCCTTTCCACATTTCAAGCCTTTGATGGCTTTTTCTACTTCAAGTATGGATATGTATTCCTGACTGCATGCCTGGTCAGTGTTTTTTATCACTGTGCTGTCATCACTGCTTGTTTCATTTAGCAGTTTTTCAAAGTAATTACTCCATACTTCAAGAATATCTTTTTCTCCTGTTTTCATTTCACCTTTATCATCTCTAATTCCTTTTACAGCACTCTTTCCTCCATTCCTAAGCTTCTTCAACAACCTCCAGAATATTTTGCCACCTTCTTGATATTTATTTTCTATATTCTTGCCAAAGTCCTCCCATGACTTTTGTTTAGCTAGTTTTACACACTGTTTAGCTTTCTTACATTTGTCTCTGTATTCTGTAAGAGTAAAAGCTGACTTATTTGCCAGGAATTTTTGATATGCTTTCTTCTTTTCCTTCACTGCCTCTTTAACTTCCTGTGTCCACCAGGGAGTTCTGATTTTTTTATCTTTGCACACAACTTCACCACATGCCTCTCTGGCAGAATCAATCAATGTTTCCTTCAGAGATTGCCACTGAATCTCCAAGGTTTGATTCCTGTTCTCAAACTCTTTCATTTTCTTTTCAATAATATTTCTGTATTTTAGTCTACAGTTTACATCTGAGAGCTGCTCAACTTTTATTCGCTTTAAAACTTTCTTACATGTTATTCTTTTCAATATGAAATTCAATTTTATCCTGCTCAAGACTAAATAGTGATCACTTCCAATTTCAAATCCTCTGTACACTCTGGTGTCCTGCACCAGGGAGAAAACATCACTATCAACAATAACATACTCAATGAGACTTTTCTTATTCCTAGCCTCTTCTCTCCATGTGAATTTGTGCACATTTTTATGTTGGAACATGGTGTTAGTAATAACCAGTCCATGTCCTGAGCAGAAATCCAACAGATATTTGCCATTATTATTAGCTTTGCTCTTTTCTCCAAATTTTCCCAAAATATTTTTGTATGTCTCACAATCATTTCCTACTCTACTATTTAGATCCCCAACAAGGACCAACTTTTCCTTTTTCATTGTGTCAGTTGCTTTTTCTAAAGCCTGAAAAAATTCCTCCACTTCTACCTTAGTAGAACCTTCTGTGGGACCATAGGCACAAATAAGTCTCATTGTACCAGTTCCCCATTCTCATATTTGCCCACATTACTCTACTTGAGACTGACTGCCATTCAAGAAGATTAGCCTCGTATTTTGTGTTGAATACTATGGCTACTCCTTCTTTTCCTTGATTGTTATTGCCTGAATATAACATTTTGTATTTATTGCTCAGAAAGATCTCACCAGTTTTGGTCTTTTTTGTTTCAGTCACCCCTATTATGTCGATCTGGTACTTATCTAATTCCTCAGCTAGCTCCATTTCTTTGCCATTCAGGCTTCTTACGTTGATAGTACCGATCTTTAACTCTGGTGATGTTGAGTTGGGGTTTGTTTTCAGATTTGTTCCAGTAGCTGACTTTTCGCTGTTCGCCCTGGTTCCCTGGCGAAAACAACGGGGGCCTTGTTTAACCGGGCGACGCCCCAGCCAGCATGAAATTTTGTCATGTTGTACCATCATTTTTTATTTTGGTTTAACCAATAAGAATACAATTTGGTCGGCTAAATCCCAAATTGCCAGCCCATCCTCGTTCGTTCAGTATCAAAGTAGATACCCAACAGGGTGCACCACGAGAAGGTGAGGATTGGACATTAGGTCAGAAGCCCTGGTCGGTTCTCCGCATTCCTTTAAAGGCTATGTGGAGGTCTCCTCTCAGTTATACAGCTTTGACCCTTAAGCACCCCTTAAGTATTACCACTTAAGTACATGTAAAACAGTTTGCAGTATCTTTTAACCTTCTAAATAGAAAATCATAAAATATTATGTAATAGTTAGTATTTAACATTATCAAGATGCATATGTGCATCTTGATAAATATGCATGTATGGAGAGCACAGTGATTAATTACATCATGATGAGTTGTTGAAAATCCAGTGTACTCATAACTATGACAAAGTGGGTCACCAACCTGAAAAACAGTATATCGAGGGATAATAACCTTATCTCTGCTTGAAAGTATTTTATTGAACATCTAAGTACTCTGAATGCTATTTCAAGGATGTACAATCCAAGTGGAGATTGATGAATTTGAAGTGTTCAAGATGTTGCAGAATCTTGCTGTGAATACAACCATAGGATTACATTATTATTTCACCCGCCATGGAGTCAGCAGACTCATCATGGGAGGTTAATTCAACTGACAACATATTTATTGTACTGAATCTTAAAATCTTTAACACTACTTGCATTAACAACACATTCTGGTAATGTGTTCTATTCGCTGACAGTCCTATATGTAAAAAACCTACTCCTCTTCACCACATTCTTACATAACTTCCAGGAATGGCCTCTGGTTTTTCTCTCGACCTCTACTGTATTTATAATGCTATCTAGATTAATCCAATAAAATCCTCTAACCAACTTAAATGTCTCTATCATATCACCTCTTTTCCTCCTATCCACCAAACTCTGCAATTCACATTTCTTTAACCTATCTCCATAGCCAGCATTCCAAAATACTGATATTGTGACCAAAGTAGTCTAAGTGTGATCTGAGCATTGCTTTATACAGTGACACAACCTCTTCATGTTAAAGTACCTCTTATAGAACACCACTATGATGTCTTTGCAACATTTGCAATATGTCCTCTACACTTCATTCTGTCAACCATCACTCTCAATCTCATCCACTTCCTGCAGTACGGCACCATCAGTATAGTATGCAACATTATATTTCTGAAATCCAAAATGCAACGTCTTGCACTTATTAATATCAATACTACAGCCCCACTACTTTGTCCATGTCAAGTCTATTCAAATCTTTCTGAAGGGAATTAATATCAGCAGTGCTACTTATAATTCTCCCCAACTTTGCATCATCAGCAAACAGCTGAAAATCCCCAGTCAATACACATAATATATCATTTACAAAGAAGTTAAACAGCAGGGCCCAAGAACAGAACCCTGAGCCACTGGTTACCCTATTTTTTGAGATACTGCTCCATCATACACAACTTGCTGGTATTGTTCAGAGAGCCAATTTCTGCTCTATCTAACTAATATACCATTTATTCCCATCCTCTGCAGCTTGTACACCAATTTAGCATGTGGTAATCTATCAAACGCTCTGGCAAAGTCCAAGAATATCACTGTATGTGATTTTCCCTTATCTAACACGCTTGTTACCTTATCATAAAATGCAAGTAAATTGCTAAAACCAGATGACCTACCTGTTAGAAATTCATGCTGGCCATCATAAAGAATGCTATGTCCATCAACCCAATCCTCTATTCTATTCCTAACCATTCTCTCTAACATCTTGACCACAGCTGCAGTTATACTGACTGATCTATAATTGAAAACTTCTATCCTAGAACCATGCTTGTGGAATGGTACTATTTTGCCTTATTTCCACTCCTTTGGAACCCTACCCACTGCAAGAATGTCCTTAAATAACCAGGTTAGGGGCATAGCCATACGTGGTGATATATTATCCATTCCCACAGCCTTATTAATATCTAACCCAGTCAACACCTTATACATCTCTGATTCTTTCACTTCCAATTCTCCTAATATTTGCCTCCCTTCTATATATTGCTCTGCATCATTTAACCAATATAATATACATCAATAAAGTGCCATTCAATAATTCCACTACATCCTTTGCAACTGTTATTCTATCACCCTGCCATAATTATTCTTTATCTTGCTTTGTCATATAGTGGAAAAATTCCCTTGAATTAACATTGGCCTGACCAGCCAATCTCATCTCATACTGCAGCTTTTATTTCTTTACCATGCTTGTCACCTTCCTAGCCTACACTTTATACTTTTCATGGATCCAATCATGGATCCATTACTAGCTGTCTTGTAACTTCTCCATAGCATTTCCTTTTCCAACACAACTTGCTTGATTTCACTGTTCATCCTTTCACTACTACTCTGTTTACTTGCTTAACCTTGGTCATTATACATTGCTTGTGTCAGATACAACCTTGTGAATTTCCATGCACTGTCAACATCTTTTCTGTTCAGCTCATCTACCCAATATACTGATGCTAACAGACTATAGAGCTTCCTATAATTGCTTGCTTTATACTTCCACATATATCCATTTTTGGCAGTAACCTTTTCTTCTTTCACCACCACTTCCCAAACAAATACCTTGTGATCACTCTCTCCAACTGGTGACAGTGTCAACACATCATTAACAGCTACATCCTGTGAAGTTATCACCAAATTCAAAACAAATTAAATTTTCTAGTTGCTTCAGTCACATGATGCTTAAGTTTTTTATCTCTCAGAAATTCAACAGACTTACTCTCTCTTTGTTCCCATACACTATCTCCTCTTTCTTCCATTTGTATTCCTGTAATTAGTCTCCCATCAGGATCACCTTCTTTTTACAAGCCCAACCAATTTGCCTAAACATTTTCAGTATTCTCTACATTCCCTGACCTATAACAGCATTCTATTAGATATACTAGCCTGCTGATTTCAACTTTACACCACAGAGAATCTAAATCTGTGTCTGCATTATCAACTTCCACACTTCGTGGACACAATTCCTCTGCAATCACTAACAGACTTTCCCCCTCTTCTTTTCATATTCCTATCCTTCAGGAAGATTATATATCCTTCCATTTCTATTCCAATTATCTTTGGGCATTCTGACTCAATCAATGCAACAAATACTTCTTACATTTGCATACAAACATAACAATCTGTGTCTTTGAGGCCATTCTGCCAGTACCAACATTCTCTATTCTAGCTGCTATATCATGCCTCTCTTTGATCTGATCACTCCCATTTTTCTCTGATCCTGACTCTGATTTTCATTCCTAACTGTTTCATCCTCACCTTTGTTTATTCCATCATCTTGTGCTGCTGTGACCACATCTTCAACCTTGTGTCCATCTTCCTCCTGTTGTACAATCAGTTTAGTTGTACAATCCTGCTTCACAAGTAGACTCTGATCATTTACTGCATTAACTTCTTGATTCTGTGGCTTCTCAGAAAAAAAACCACCAAACCCATTCAAATGTAATCCATCAACTTTAAGCCATTCCACCTTTCCTTCAAATTCACCCCATAGATTTGTAAACTGTGAACCCCTTTGCCTTACATCGGATACCTTTTACTATTCATTATCTCTGCTTTCCTTCTCAGTTCACTATTGTCATATCTGAGCAACATGCTAATGACTTTTCTAACAACACTTATCCTTTACCTGCTGCAACAACTTCAAGTCTATCAACATTCTTTTTTTCCCTCAACTAAGTCATTTGTGCCCACGAATACCACTAATTTTGATGCCTACTCTTTCCTTTTCATTCTGCATCAGTTATTTGTTATATTTTTCTACCAGGAAAGCATGTTTTGTGCACTTTATTAGTCATCACACCTCTAATGATAGTCCCCTTATAATGATATACGACTATCCTTTTGACTCTTTCTTTGCAATATTAACTTCCTCCTCATTCTCATCTGCCAATCTCTTCCTTAGATGTTTATTATCCTCTTCCAGATGTCTCATTTCACTAACTCTTACCTAAGCTCTTCTACTATGGTTCCGACTCTTGCTCCCATTTCTAATCGCTGTAATCTATCAAGACACTTTTCGCATATGTTAATGCTTTCCTTCTTTTCACCAAACAATCCACAAATCTTTCACATTTTTCGGTGCATACATATAGCAATTTTTGAAAAATCCAGGAGAACTCTCTTTGTACTGAAGCTTTCCATGCTGCCAACACGCACTTCTTTATGGATGCCATTTTCAGAAGCAGAAGCAATAAAAACAAACAAATAGCAAAACACAATATAAACAGCCAAAATTCCAACAACAACTGCTGAAAGAGACGCATCCAGACTGAAAAAATGCAGCACAATTTGTGATAAAAAGCTACACTATACATTAATTAAAAAATACTTTTTTAGCACAGTTCAAATCTACTGCTATGTTCACTAGAGCCATTCCTTGTTTTTTTTTTTGTTTGGTTAGTATTATTATACTTGCCAATAAATTATATTTTCACTTTAATCCTTTACCTAAGCTTAAGCAAACAGTTTGCTTGTTAAGTATCATCACCACCAGTCTACTTGTATATAGAAGCTTTTGCTGCAGCATGCCATCTTACCTTGCATACTTCCTTTTTGGAATGGGTATATTGCTATCAGTAGGATACTACATGGAACTCTGTTGCATAAATTGGAACAAATGGGAATAGTGTAAAGCTGGTAATATGGATGAGTCTTGCTGATGGACAGACATCAAAAAGTATATATGTGGAAGTTGAATCCAGGTGAAGTGATCAGCAGTGTGTCAATGGATTATGTACTTTGGTCATTTTTTTTTTTTATGTGCCTCCCACCCATGAAAAGTTGTGAACCTGTGGCACATCAATACTGTAGATGGGCTAAACATTTTTAAAATTATTTTTGTATTATGTTTATATTGGAATTTCTTAGGATCAAAGCTAGATAACTGGGAGATCTCTATTTGTCCTTTTAAAGAATGCAAAGAACTGACCTGGGATTCTGACTTAATGTCTAGTTCTCATCTGGTGTATGCCATTCTCCTTCCTTTGTTATCTAGGCAGGCATCTACTAATGGGATACACCAGATGAGAATTAGACATTAAGTCAGAATCTCAGGTCAGTTAAATTTGCAATTTAGCTGACCAAAAACAAAATGATAATACAGTATGATGAAATTTCATGCCAGCTAAGGTGTCTCCTGGTTCAACAGGTTTAGCACTATTTCATCAGGTAATCAGGAAAGCGGTTAGCCTATTGGCTATGTGCTTCGCAACCATATGCTTAAGAAAAGAGTGTCCTAGGTTCAATTCCTGTCGATGATGTGAGGAGCTCAAGGATCTTCCTCAGCTATAGCCAAGTTAGCTGGTCTTGGGTGTGGACAGCAGCCCCCCCCCCCCCCCCCCCAAGTTTATCTGGGTTTTTCAAAGCAAGCAGGCAAACTGACCCTGTGAACACACACACGGATTACCAATCATGAATTGTTCTTAGGGGATGCAGCAGAGGAGTGGTGAACCAGCTGCATTAATATGCCAGGAAACCCCTCATTAGGAGGGGACTCAACCCATCCTAGACGGATGAGGATAGGAATCAGGGAAAAACAATGAAAATTAGCTACTGCAATTCAACATTCACAGAATTCAAGGTAAAGTACAATCAGCATAAGAAGTATCAGTAGCAAACAAATGGAACTGGCAGTTGAAAGATGAAAACAGACAAGATTCCTCTAAATGACAAATGTAAGATGTTATATTCAGATAGTAGTGATCAGGAAAAGTAGTTGTGCTATTTATGCAGGCAATATCAAGTAATGATGTGGACAAATATCAAACTGGGAAATTTGAAAATAAGACTTATTTGTGCCTATTTTCCCACAAAGTTCTTTCAAAGTTCTAAAAAAAAAAAAAAAAAAAAAAAAAAAGGACAGAAATGTTTAAAATCATTAGAGAAGGTAGCTGGCATAAAAAAAGATCTAAAGAGTAGAATAGGAAGTGAATATCAGATATGTATATATAAATATATCTAATTGTATGGCCTTCCAAAGATACATAAAGAAAATACTTCTTTAAGGCCCATAGTTGAAAGTATCGACTCCCCTACATATAACTTTTTGAAATATCTCGCTGTCTCCTTGAAAGGCTTCACAGGAAAATCTTCTTTCATCAAAAATTCAGCTGTCTTTGTTTCAAAGATAAAAAACCTTAAACTCAACAATTCATACGTCGTGACAAGCTTCGATGAAGTGTCGCTCTTACTAATGTATCCACCCTCTTACTCTTCTTAGAAACAAGATTTCAAAAAAGATGTTCTCTTTACTTTCACATTGTATTAATTCAGGCTACTTCAGATTTGAGGGCAAAATTTACAAACAAAATAGCGGATTAGCCATGGGTAATCCACTGTCTCTGATACTAGCAAACATTTTTCTCGAATATTTCGAAAAAAAGATATTTTTTCTGCTACGCTGAAACCTAAAATTTGGCTCCGGTATATAGATGATGTTTTCCTGATATGGGAGCACGGCACAGACAACCTTCAAGTTTTTCTAAATCATTTAAATAACTTTCATCCCAAAATCAAGTTTACTGCTAAACTTAAAGAAAACAGTTCTCTGGCCTTCCTAGATATGAAGCTTATCAGGATGACTGATACTTTAAAAATCTCAATCTTCAGAAAACCTACACATACAGATAGGTACCCACATGCGTCCTCTCACCACTGTATACCACAGAAATTTGGCATCATATCCACTCTCGCTCATCATGCTAGTTCCGTATTATTAGATGAAGAAGAGCTCCAAAATGAACTGAAACATCTTAAAAGGACCTTCATAAATAATGGTTAATCTTCAAAAAGTATTAACAGACTACTATATCACCGTCATCAACATACTAATGAGGTTTCTACTAACCCCAGAGCCTGCATCTCTTCACCTTACATCAGTTCCCTCTCCTCCTAAATTGGCAAGAATTTTAAAGAGATTCAATATCAAAATGTGTTTCTCCACTTTACTAAAACTCCAGTCAATCCTAAGCCACCCCAAAGAGAAGCATCACCATCTTCACTTTCCAGGTATCTACAGAATAGTGTGTGATTGTGGTGAACCGTATTATGGCCAAAAAGAAAAGTCTGTCTTTCTCCATCTTGAAGAACACCAGAGAGACATCTCATATAACAGAACCCAAGCCAGTGCCCTCTCCAGCCACGTCTTGTTCTCAGTTAACTCCGATGATGAAGGCTCCAACATTAAATAGACTGGAATTTAACATCCAACATACACACGTTACGATGAACTAGAACGTTGCATCTTCGAATCAAAAGAAATAATCCTTGACTCCTCCCACATGAACAGCAATCTCAGTTAGTTTGCCAGACTCTCATAGGTCTGCCATTCAGTATTGGAGAACACGAGAAGTCATATGCTTGCATATGCATGACACTAGAACTCTAGCTCAGACTTCAGTTCAAACATAACTACAGTTTTTTTTTTTTAATGCTCTGTTATTGTAGAAATGCAATGTTTTTATAGTCTTTTATTTATTTTTATGTTATTATACTTGATGAAGTCGGCATTCCGACGAAACTAGTTGTGTGGATATATTAAATTTACTTGTTTCCTTATAATCTCGGAGTTCAGTCATTAGATAATAGTTAACATATATACACAGCAGAAATATTTTGGGAAAATTTGGAGAAAACAGCAGTACATAATAATAATATGTACCTGCTGGATTTCTGTTAATAACATGGACCAGGCATTACTGACGCCATATTGCAACATAAAGATGTTCAGAAATTCACATGAAGTGAAGATGCCAGAAATAAGTCTCATTGACTGTGTTATTGTTGGTAGTGATAACTTCATCCTGGTTTAGGGGTGCAAGAATACACAAGGGATTCAAAATAGGAAGTAATAACCAATGTTATTTCAAAGCCAAATATAGGAACTGTAAAAGTTTCGTATGAGATTTGACCAGAGAGCTTATGGGAATACGCTTTCTGCATTTACAAGTTGGCCTAGCTGGACTTTATATGAGAGATGATCACTATGCCCAAGCAGTCCATATATTCTCCTCCTGTCGGTCCATTTTGAAAAGGTTTCACTGGCCTGACAGGTATTTCAAATTGGTTGTTGTCTGAGACTGGTGTTTAAGTAAAGGCCTCTCTAAATAGGCGATCCTCCGGACCACTCCCTATGAGTGACCGAAAGATCATCCAACTCAGCATTGGTTCCACTCAATGACAGGCTCACCCTACCACTGAGCAGAACTGCTCATATTCCAGGGAAAAGCATCCACTGACAATGCACCCCACGGGCCATGCTGGAAAACACTTTCCCCGGAGACTCAAAATGCTCTCAAGGTAAAATCCCCCAAAATCTTAAGCTTCCTCAGCCGAACCAGATTTGGAAGAAACCTTCAGAGAGCAAAAACTCTCTGTACTAAGGAACTTGAAACATTGGAGAGGTGTATTTTTCATAAGCGAACTCGCTGTTGGTGCATAAAAGTATTTACTAAAATAAAGAGCCAAAAGGCTGCACTTCGGCGATGCAAATTTATAAAAATTAAGTGGATATTAAATCCAGCATTATTTCAAAGCCGAATATAGAAACTATAAAAGTTTTGTATGAAATTTGAAGAGAGCTTACACCTGATGTTTCAAGTTCCTTAGTATTGAGAGTTTTTGCTCTCTTAAGGTTTCTGCCTGGTCTCTGATGAAAACCAACACCAGTTTGAAACATCTGTCAGGCCAGTGAAACCTTTTCAAAATGGACCAATAGGTGGGGAATATATGGACGCTTGGGAATAATGATCATCTCTCCTATAAAGTCTGGCTAGAGTAACTCCTAAATATCGGCGAGTGTATTCCCATAAGTTCTCTGGTCAAATTTCATACGAAACTTTTATAGTTTCTATATTTGGCTTTGAAATAATGCTGGATTTAATATCCACTTAATTTTTATAAATTTGCATTGCCGAAGTGAAGCCCTTTTTGACTCTTTATTTTAGTAAATACTTTTACACACTGACCAAGAGTTCGCTTATGAAAAATACACCTCTCTGATGTTTCAAGTTCCTTACTACTGAGAGTTTTTGCTCTCCTAAGGTTTCTTCTGGAATTTCGCTCCTGGTGAGGGGGGACTTAGATTTCGGGGTGGGGGGTGCCTTGACAGAGCAGTTTGAGTCTCTGGAGAGAGTGTTTTCTGGCGTGGTCTGTGTGGGTGTTGGTAGGAAAATGAGTGGTTCTGCTTGGTGGTGGGGTGAGCTTGTCACTGAGTGGAACCAACACTGAGTTTGACAATCTTTCAGTCACTTGTAGGGAGATCGCCTAATTTTTAGAGAGGCCCTTTACTTAAACACCAGTTTCTGATGAAAACCAACCAGTTTGAACTAGCTGTTCAGGCCAGTGAAACCTTTTCAAAATGGACTAGTAGGAAGGGAATATCTGGACACTTGGGCATAGTGATAATCTCTCCTATAAGGTCCGGCTAGGGCAACTTGAATATCTTCGACTGTATTCCCATAAGCTCTCTGGTCGTATTTTATATGTAACTTTTATAGTTTCTATATTTGGCTTTGAAATAATGCTAGATTTAATATCCACTTAATTTTTATATATTTAGAAAGTTTTAAGAATCAAATTGAGCAGATTTCAGAGGTGAATCGTAGACTGCAAAGATTATTCAAGAAAAAAAAATGCACGAGTTAGAAAACACGTACAAATCTTGGAGACTGATTGGCAGACTGGCTGAATATATATATATATATGAAAAAATTAGTTTGAATGACGCTGAGATACTACTACTTTCGTTGAACAAAATTCAACTTGTTCAGGTATCAAAGACAAAGAATTTTGTAAAATAACAGAGACATAATAAAATTACATCAACAGAACTAATATAAAAGACCGAAGTACAGTTTAAAACAGAAATGCGTGCTGGAATTCCAATTAAAGTTGACTACATGCGAGAGTTGAATGTAAAGTAACAGAGACATAATAAAATTACATCAACAGAACTAATATAAAAAACCAAAGTACAGTTTAAAACAGGAATTCCAGCATGCATTTCTGTTTTAAACTGTACTTTGGTCTTTTATGTTAGTTCTGTTGATGTAATTTTATTATGTCTCTGTTATTTTACATAATTATTTGTCTTTGATACCTGAAGAAGTTGTTGAATTTTGTTCAACGAAACTAGTAGTATCTCAGCATTAAACTTTATTCTTTTTATTCTCGGTATTATAGTCATTCAAACTAATTTTTTTATAACATTATCTACCGAGTAAATATGTATGCCAATATATATATATATATATATATATATATATATATATATATATATATTTTAAGAATGGGAAACATAGTGAATATAGCTGAAGGATAAAAAATCAGTACTCCATGTTAGATTCAGGATGCTAAAGAAGCAGTTATGGAAAAGACGAGTGCATATTGCAAGTAACTAAGCACATGGTTTGAGAGAATACAGAAAAACACGTAAGCAAGTGAAGTGATGCAAGAAATAATGAAATAAAAGTCAAGGGAAGAATATAAAAGACCAATATCATGAAGGTGACAGAATGTTTCAGAGGCTATTGAAAAAAATTTGTGTTCAGGGAAGGATATTGTAAAGGAATCAGAACTGATAAAGGCAACATGAAACCAAATATATTCTAGATATCTGGAATGTAATTACTTCGAATATTGCTAAATGAAACAAGAAACGATGACACACTGTATAAAATATTCAAAAGGAATGTTATCAGCTATATATATTAATATTTAAATTTGAAATGTCGAAAGGCAGCTGGAGCAGATGATATTTGAACCAGAAATGTTCAAATATGGAAGTGTAAAATTTTTTTATAAAAGCTGCACAGTATAAGCTTCAGTTGTTTGCTGATGATGCAAAGTTTGGAAAAATTATAAGTAGCATTGCTGATGTTAATTCCCATCAGGAAGATTTGGATAAAATTTTGCACAAAAAAGTGGGGTTGTGGTTTTAATATTAATTAGTGCAAGGTGTTGCATTTTGGAGTGCAGAAATATAAGGCTATGTACTATATTGATGATGGAATATTGTAGGAAGTGGATGAGATTTCTGAGTGATGGTTGACAGTAGTCTAAAATTTGAGAGGGCATATTGCTAGTGTTGCAAAGGCTGCACGTTGTAGTGCTGCTATAAATACTCTAACATGTAGGGATAAGGAAGTGGTTATGCTGCTGTATAAGGCACCAGGCCACACTTGGACTATTGTGCTCAGATCTGGTCACCTGGTTTCTAGTGTGATGTGGAAACATTAGAAGAGGGTCCATAGGTGGACAATATCGGGACTTTGGAATTCTGGATATGGAGAGAGGTTGAAAAAATGTGGATTGCAGAACTTGGTGGATATGAGGAAGAGAAGGGATATGATAGACATTTAAGTTAGTGAGAGGATTTTATCGGATTAATCCAGAGGGGATTATAAAAAGAGTAGAAGGTGAGAGAGGAAGAACCAGTGGTCATTGCTGGAAATTATTTAAATGTGCGGTTAAGAGGGGTGTGAGGAGTAGATTTTTTACATGGAGAATTGTCAGTGAATGGAACGCATTACCAGAATGTCCTGGAACAGACTGTGGTATGCACCATCAACTAGTAAGAGCCAAAGTAAGACTAAAACTCTGAAACCTTCCAGGTCAGGCACATCGTACTAGAGTGGATGCCAGAGTAATTCCTAGTGGGTTCACAGAAGAAACATTAACTTTGGAAAATTTTTTGTAGACTAGTGAGGAGAACTTCCCAGAAATGCTGTGGGAAGCAGTGAAGGTTATAACACAGAATACAGCCAAGAAATATCTCTGCCCAATAAGAAGACTAAGAGACCCATGCATATCAGATTCATCATGGGATATAATCAAAAGAAAGCAGTTGGAAAAACAAAGACACACGGACTGAAGAATATGAGATTGCATAGAGAAGTCAGAAGAGCCACTAGACAGGAAAATGCAAAGAGTTAGAGTTCCAGATGGGGAGGCACAATTATAAAGGGATATTTTGTTTAGTTCATGACTAAAGTTTAAGTCCAGATTGAATGTCTTCAAAGACGGGAAAGGAGCGGTACTAACAGAAGAATTGGAAATCAAAAACAAATGGAAAGAATACTGTGAGGAACTGTACAACAGACAGGATAAAGAAAATTTAGAGGAGCCCTCTCACTAGGAAAATTTTGATTTGGAACCTCCTCCATTTAGGCATGAGGTTGAAAGAGCAGTTAAATAGCCTTAATAGCAATAAGGCGACAGGTGCAGATTTAATCCCATCAGAGTCAATTAAGGCTGCAGGGGATGGAGGGATAAGAGTGTTTCATAGATTGATTACAAGGATATGGGAGACAGAATCATAGCCTAGAGACTGGAAGAAGTTGATTTTCATATCACTTCATAAGAAGGGAGATATGAAGGATTACAAGAACTACAGAATACCTTAATATCTCATGCATGCAAGATTTTATTAAAGATCCTTCTAAATAGGATTAAGGCCAAAGTCGAGGCAGAGATGCCTGAGGAACATGCAGGTTTTAAGAAAGGTTACCATAGATCAAATCCTTTGCCTTAGTCAGATCATAGAAAAGTATAAAGAATTTAGAATATCTATGGTAATATGTTTTATAGACTACTCTAGCCTTTGACTGTGTTCAGGATATGAAACTGTGGGAAGTAACAAAAAGAATGGATTTTCCTCAACACACTATCAGGCTGATAGCTAACTTGTACAGGGAGCAAGAAGTCACAGTAAGAATGGGTGTTGGATTAACGGATTGGCTTCAGGTTGGAAAGACAGTTAGGCAAGAATGTCCTGCTTTCTTCTCACTTGTTTAGTATCTATGTTGAGAGAATCATCAGCTCATCCATGCATGCATGGATGAGCTCAAAACAGGAATTAAGATAGGTGGTAGATTGATCAATAATCGGAGGTATGCTGATGATGCTTATGTAATAACAAGGAAGAACTAGGACAAATTCTTGACAAATTTAATGAGATCATTAAGATCAGAGGACTTCAGCTCATTCCTAGCAAGACAAAGATTATGGTTCTCAAGGATAGATATATCTCCACAGGAACAAAGTTGGGGATTTGGATGCAGCTGTTTTTCAACAGAGAAGCTCCTGAGAAACAAGTGTACTTGGTATCCATCATCAATGTGAAGAATTGCTGTTCAGAACACATCGGAAGAAGATTAGGAATGGCTAAAACAAGTCAGAGACATGTCTAAAATCTGGAAGGATGGAGATATATCTCCACAGGAACAAAGTTGGTGATTTTGGATGCAGCTGTTTTTCCAGCAGTGACTTATGGATGTCAGACTTGGAACCTAAAGAAGTCTGATAGGAAAAGGATAGCTGCTTTTGAGATTTGGTGTTACGGAAGGCTGTTGAGGATATCATATACTAAAGGCAGACAAATGGATGGGTGCTAGAAAGGATCAGTAGAACTTTAAGGCTTCTTAAGGATATTGAAAGAATAAAGTTGAAATACTTTGGAGGCATTGAAAGGATGTTCTGAGAAGGAGGACTTCTCAGAACAGTAATAGAAAGTAACATTCCTGGTAAAAGAGGATGGGGTAGACCATCAGTGAGATGGATGGTGTTTCTGGAGTAACTGATCTTAAGAGAGTTGAAGCCTCCAGGAAAGCATACAAATAGGATCACATGGCGAGGATTGGTGTGGCACATCACTGAGCATCTGAGTGACTATATGGCATCTGTTAATGTCCAGTGAACAAATGAATGGAACTGACTTTTCACTGTTCACTCTGGTTCTCTGATGAAAATAGTAGGGACTGTTTTTAACCTGGCGACATGAAATCGCATCATATTGTACCATCATATGTATTTCTTGTTTAAGTCAATAGAGAGAATTCGTTTTGGTTCTCTGACGAAAAGTGCGGGAACCTTGTTTCATTGGGTGACACTACAGCCAGCATGTAATTATGTTGTGCCATCATATGTATTTCTTGTGTGAGCAATAGTGCAATTTGGTTGGCTAAGTCTCAAATTGTGTGAAATTTGTGAAAGCAAGATATCTAAACTGCCCAGTTAAGCGCTACGTCATGATCCTTCACTCTGCTTTAAATGTCACATGCATGGTTATTCTCAAACTGCCTGTTGTGCCTCTGCCGTCTGTGGCAGTAAAGATTATGAAAACACACTGTAAGAGCAAGACACCAAAAGTAAGTACAGCAAATGCCCTACTTACTGCTGAGCATGCCAGAAGCCAAGGAAGCAGTATTCTGTAAACATAGCAACATCTAGTGGTAAATCCCGAGAAGGTACCTGCTGAGAACATTCCTAATTGTCATGATTTACATGCTATCTCTTCAGAATGCATAAATGAAAAACTGATATATGCTCACTCCAGTGGACATCCCAAAAATAGTTCTAGTACAAGAATATTCTATAATTTAAAAATTAATGAAATGTGCACCACAGAGAGTCTTAGTATTGCCTCCAGATGCTCTAAGAGATCACATGGATACATCTGTTTCTCCCAAAACAAGATAAAACAATTAATGCCTAGTGCCGTGGAGGGAGTCCAGTTTGATGCCAAAGATATTTTTCCTAATGAAGAATTAATGCATACTGGCCATCCACAATTTTCTAAAAAAAGAAAAAAATCCAAGACTAGTGAGAATAAAACCTCACAAAATTATAAGCCAGATGTTACCTCTAAAAAGAAATAATGAAAACATTCCTACAACTGTGGATTCTGTCAAAACATAGACATAAAGGCTCACTTGCAAAAGTATAATTATTTTTATTATTATCTGACACCTCCAGGGAGTCCAAAGCCTCATCGAGGGAGGGCACCTACTCTACAACTCACTGCCTCCACCAACTACAATGAACTGCAACTACCATCATCTACACCAATGCCATCTACTGCCCACCACCACCTCTAGTATTTTCACAGACAATCACAAACATCCATGCCCACGGGGAGGATTCGAACCCGCAGTCTTATGGTAGGAGAGCAGATACACTAACCACTCGGCCAACCAGGCTGGCAACAATTAATCCTATATGCTTCTGCTTGCAGGAAACATACCTGAAGTATAGTGATGATCGGACATTACAAAATGTTACCATCATTCGTACTGACAAGACAGGAGATGGACCTGACCATGGAGTAATTGCTATCCTTATGTGCAACCACACTTCCTTCCAGCAAGTTCTCTTAATATGAACATAGTAGTGTACTCTCAGCTGGAACTTGAACAGCATACCGCATCTACGTTCCTCATGCTGCAGATATCTCTCAAGATGACCTTGATAATGTCATATTCAATTACCCTCCCCCTTTAATTTATGTGCACTTTTGCCACAGTTGTGGTCTTCATCTTAGCCAATAATTTTAATCCCAGTTGCATCACCAACAATCAGAAGCCTCTCATAAGCAGTTGTGAGATAAGTGTTGTAAAGCAATGAACATGCTTTGCACTCTATCTTCCACCTCTTGGGATGCTGACAATGTTTTTTGCTTTGTTTGTACAGGGCATTGATAAGATCAAAACATGATTATGGGTCCCAAGTCTATGCTTCTACCAGGAAAAGTACCTTGCATTGGCTAAACCTTGTTCACCATCAAGCTATCAGAATTTCAACTGGAACATTTTTGAACTTCACCAACTTTGAATCACCTTTGTCACTTAGATGTCAACAGCTTAGAAAAAATTAAAGATGGAAATTTTAACTTATATGAAATAAATTTATTAGCTGTAAAATTTTCATCTAAGTATTATAGGCATTCTCAATATAATAGCAGCAATGTAACACAAAAGAAAATTACAATAAAATAATCAATTTACTTAGGTGAAAATATTACAACTAATAAATTTATTTTGTGTCAGTTTAAGTTTCTGTCTTTAATTTTTTTCTAAATATGTCAGCTAACATACCTATGTTGAAGCAGTCAATGTCAACAGGTGTCTCTGTTATATATTATGAAAATAAAATTCCTGCCAGACCAACTCACAGGCTAACTATTTTTTTTCCATGATGGGAGAATCTGTACAACATTCAAAGGACTGCCATAAAATCCTTTGGTTTGCAAATAAAAGCTCTCATACAAGCTCTAGTTATTGAATAGACATTACATGGATGCCACTAAATACACTACCACCATGACATTCATGCAAGCCACCATGTTTTCTCTCTGTAAGCTACCAAAATATTCTACTCCTGTTGTTTATCAACAGTTCTTTCAAGCATACAGAAAAGAAGACTCTAATTTTGTGCCTATCCACAGGGACTGTTCAAAATCGGAGGACCTAGTGAAATTTTCTGCTTTCTTTCCAGACAGTTTTATCTGTACAAATCCCACTAGAGTGTAACAACTTTACAGCTGAGCTGTATTCAATAGAACTTGCATTTAAATACATCAGACTGCATCGCTACCAGAGATGCATAATATATTCAGACTCGCTAAACCCTCTATAAATAAAATTTCAGGCAATGAAAAGGTTAGAGCTACAAAAACATCCAGGACTCTCAAATCTAGTGCCTGTCTGTTATGGAAGCTACATTTATATGTATGCTTCTTGGATTCCATGCTGCATTAGGAAAAGAGGAAATGAGGCAGCAGATAATCATCACCATCTTCCCATACCATAAACTAATTTACCAGCAGGTTATCAGATGTAAACTTTTATCCCAGTGGCAGTCATCTTGGAAGTAAGACACTAATAATAAGCTCTACCAAATTAAGTCGGAAGTTAAATTATGGCAGTGTAGTCTGCATAGGGTTCAAACAGAGAAAGTTGTTCTTGCTTGGCTCCCAATAGGACGGACGGACGGACACACACACACACACACACACACACCTTCCTATTGAGGGGCGATGCATGCCTGTGTGCAAGTTTTGTAATGCTGACCTAATCATCAGTCATATTTTAACCGAATGTCCTCATTCATTTTATGAATGAGTACAGTCATTATGACAATATCTTTTACCATATATAGATCACTTACGTTATTTTTATTTATACTGTTGTTTCTTGTATATATCCAAAAGGATATATACAAGAAACACCTTGTGATAGCTTGTTTTTTTATTTATTTTGTGAACTTTTAATTTTTTTCATAGAACATTTTTCACCTGCTTTTTACTCTTCTTTTTTTAATACTTGTTTTTTTATACCTTTCTTTTAAGAACTTCATTTATGTATATTCTTATTTATATCCATTGATGCCATTTTTACTATTTTTAAACTTGTGTACTGCTATGATCATTTTCTGGCAACAATATGAAACTGTTCTTTGCACCATAAAACATCAAATGTCTTTTGCGCTATGGTCTGAGAATGAGCATTTTAGGCAGTTCCAGAAAGTTAACAAATATGCTAAAAATGCAGTCTGGTGATCACATAAAAAATTAGCATCCATATATGTCTTTCCAAAACACTAGTTACAATTTCTGGAATTGAAGGTGTAATTTGTCTTACTATATCCAAACATGACTCATAAAAAAAAAGTACAATTTGTATCATCTCTGGCTCTCAGGACTTAGTCCATGCTTTGGATATCTGTCAAAGAATCTGCTGGGTAAAAAGAAAAAAAAAGTGTACTTCTTACTTCACAGAAAAAAATATATGTATTAAAGACTCCTTGAATCTGTCTCAAATCTGGGAAATAATCATCCCACGACCATCTTTCTAATTGATTAATTTTCTAATTGCTTTTCTTCTTCACTGCAGTTTCATTTAACTATATAGTGCCTGCATGTATGTCTTGCGAATTGTGTATTGTTTCCTGACAATGCTAATTTGAATTTAACAAAATATGGAAAATAATAATTTTAATTATACAGAAGTAGTGGCTATTAAAGATCCAATTATTTCGAAGCCGAATGTGTATAGAAACTTTGGAAGTTTTGAAATGCACCAGAGTGCTTATGAGAATACATTCCTATTGCTTCTACATTCATTCGGCTTTTAAATAATGTTGTATCTTAAATATCCCACTACTTTTATATAATTTAAATTGCCAAAATGTAAATTATATAAAAGTAGTGGGACATTTAAGATAATTTGATAATTTAATTATATCTGGATTATCTCCTTCCTAAATATACCACAGCGGCAGTAATATGTACGAAAATTGTAAAAAGAAAGAAAGTTTGAGCAACTTTCATCCTTTTTTGTTTGTACTGTATAACTCAAATATACAAATATTTTTGAAGAAAAAGTCTGAAATCAAAGAATTAAATCATAGAGGCTCATTAGCAAAATCAGAAGAAAGGAATTGATTGATTTGTCAGAGAAGTAGACAGTGAAGTTGGAACTGCAAGGATTTTAAAAAAAAATCAGAACCTCATGGTGGATTCAGGAAGTTAAGACACTGCTGGAAAAGAAATATAAGTTTGTGGCATTTAAATAAGAATTTCCCCGAATAATAATAATACAGTGAAATGTAAAGAAGCTAAGTTACTGTGTAAAAGCAGGCTAAACTGCATGATATCTGGTGTTTAGCCTTCATTGAACTGTTTCGGAAAGAATGTAGAATTTCACAAGATATTGTGAAGCCAGAAACTTCTGCATTCATTGAAAAGCTTAGGAATGGAGGGAAGAGTAGTGTAAAAGGAATCAGAGATGATAAAGATGACATAAAAATTGCAGGTAAGGATATTCTGTATGTTTGAATTGGGTGACAGAAAAAAATTTTGAAAAATCTGAAATGGAGAAATTCGGCTAGAATGATGTACATTAGAAATGCTCAAAGGAGTTATAAAACTTAAGGTGTATATGAATTGCATCATGTTCATATATAGCACTGCAGGAATGCAGTTTGGCAGTGCTATTGAAGATTGAAAGATATGTTTGGGACAATTTTCAACAAATTGAACAATACTGCATTCCTGAAAAATAGCTTACTTTAGAAGAAAATTTGTGTTGGAAGCTAGTAATAATGTAAATTATGCAGAATGATCATGTATGCTCCTTGATTTTACATATATATATGTGTGTGTGTAGAATTTTTTTTTTACTTGGGTATACTATGTTAAGGATACCAAGCAATTTTATAAGCTAGGTTTTAATCCTTTTTTCCCAAGTAAGTAAACAGACAAGTAAGTCAAATTTGCACCTGCACGTAGTGCAAGTGTGAGGCAACTCGTGTTAAAGGTGGAGTAAGCTCTGATCACTTTCCTTAGTATTTTCCCCTAATGCAAAGCACATCCCCTTGTGGAGATGTATGATGCTATGCATTAGAGGCAAGGGCCACTACCCCCAGACTTGAAAATACTAAGGAAAGTGATCGGATCTTAATCCATCTTTACCACGAGTTGCCTCAGACTTGCACTTGCAGGTGCAAATTTGACTTACTTGTCTGTTTGCTTACTTGGGAAAAAAGGATTAAGACCTAGCTTATAAATTGCTTGGTATCTTTAACATAGTATACCCAAGTTAAAAAAAACTTTCTACATATATATAATATCTTGCTCTCATCTGGAGATTTTTATTTAATAAGGTCAAAGCATCTTGTGCAACTTGTTTAGGTAAAATTTATAAGCTCTGCATTACTTCACCCTTGGCATTTTTTTGGTCAGGCTCCCACTGATGAGACCTCAATAAAGGTCAAAACCAGTCTGGGTAGTGGTGCTTGCCATTAATGCATAGCATCGTACATCTGTGCAAGGGGATGTGCTTTGCATTAGGGGAAAATACTAAGGAAAGTGATCGGAACTTACTCCACCATTTCCACAAGTTGCCTCAGACTTATACTATGTGCAGGCACAAATTTGACTTACTTGTCTGTTTGCTTGCTTGGAAAAAAAAGGATTAAAACCTAGTTTATAAAATTGCTTGGTATATATATATATGTGTATATGTATTATTATTTGAGACCCCCAGGGAGTCAAGGACTCATTGAGGGAGGCTATAAATCACCCAAACCAGCTGTCATACCTTCTCTTAAATTCATTCACACTAGATGCACACACACTACCCCTAAAGTCAAAATTCCACTTACTCACTGCTCTCTGGGAGAAAAACCTAGCTCTTACTCCTTTCCTGACTGCAAATAAATTTAACTTCCATGGATGCTCCCATGTTCTCTCCCCACCTTCCATGTGATGAAAAATTACATCAGATGATATCCTATAACAAACCCATTCAAAAGTTTATAGATCTCTATCATATCACTCCCCCCCCCCCTTTTTTTTTTTCCTGTTACCCAGAGTCTGCCATCTACATACTCGCAATCTGTCCTCATAATCTAAATCCCATAATCCGAATATAATCTTTGTACACCACTGGTCACCGTAAATCTGAAAGATTCACACCAACTACATACCACTTTTTGATATCTGTCAACCATTGACCGATTCAAGTCAAGAGTTTATATTCCAATCCCATGTTCTCCAGTTTATGCAACAGTCTCTCACATGGTATCCTATCAACTGCCTTAAAAAATACAATATTATCATAGTGTATCCATTCCCGATTTTAACTGATGTATCCATTCCCTTTATCCAACTCAGCTATAGCATTGTTATAAAATATAAGCAAATTGCTAAAGCATGACCTTCCTTTGATCAACCCATGCTGCTCTGTAGAGTATTGTTTGTTTGTCTACCCATTTCTGTATGAGAGTTCTTACCAACTTCTTTAAAATCTTCAATACCGCACCAGAGATACTGATAGGTCGGTAGTTAACACATCAGTTTTTGCACCATGCTTGTACAATGGAATTATCATACATTCCTTCCATTCCTGAGCTGAGACTCAAGTTATATAAACACGTGAAAGGCCTGGCCAATTCAGCTAAACATTTCTTTACAAACGGGCTGATGTTTTATTTATCCCTGTTAACAAATTCTTACAGGTTATGCAACAGCTCTTCAACCTAATTTCCATAAATTTCTAACTCTTCATCCAATGCAACAGTAGCACTGCACATCATGTTACATACACCTGGTTGATATATCTTAGGAAAGTGAGCACTCATTAACTGAACAATCTCACTAGCTTCCAACACTCAAGTACCATCTGCATTCAGTCAAGTTATTCTTCCACATTCATTCTTTCTTTTGTTTGCAGTATAATGATAAAATTATTTTTATCATTATGCTGCCTTTTTAGCTTCTTTTTATACTCTGATTTAGCTTTTCTCACAACACTCGTTACTTTTCTGGCCTGAGCTTTATATATTTCATAACTCCTCTCAATCTTATTCTCACAATATTCTTTCCACATCATCTTCTTGTGGATCTCTTGCTTAATAAGGTTGCACATCCATTTCACTCCCAACCTATTTATTCTTCAAACACTAGGGATATATTCAGATACTGCCTCATTTAAGCACTTTTCAAAGATTCCCATGCATTGTGACATTTTTCAAATTCAGTAATTGATACTATGGGACCAAAGATAGTATTCTCCTAAGTTGATCATAATTTCCAGCTTTGTAGTTCAGCATGTAATCTGTTTTAATGCACATCAGTATGATTAGATACTTCCCAAGAAAGCACAGCATGATCACTGTCACTAATTAGTGGTAAAATAGCCATGTTCTTAACAGAGACCCCTTCTGACACTATGAGCAAATGCAACACTCTTTGACCTCGAGTTCCTTCTTTCACATGCTGCTTGAGAAAGTTGTCTCATAAAAATTCAGTAAATTCCCCTTCTTTCTTGTCACGAGATTTCTTCTGTACCCAATCAATGTTTGGAAAATTAAAGTCGCCCATAATGACCAGGCTGAGATTTCTCTGATTTAGCCAGAAAAGTCTTGGAAGGCATTTGCTTCCAAAAAATGCAGGTTTCATTGACATTAAATATTTGTTAGACACAATAGCCCCCCCCCCCTCCCCTTCCACAATTTTCTTCAAAAATCTCTGGATAATTTGCGGCCACCTCCTTATCTGCGCTTGCAGCTTCGCCTGTGATTAAACATTATGTAGGCTATTTCTCTTTTCGAAACCTCAAACCACCCAGCACTAACGTGGAATTCTTCTTTTCCATCATTGATAGCCCTTTCTTTCAAGGTTGCAAACAGCTTAATGCTTTTGATTTAATTAGGTCAGTGCTTAGCAGAATGTGATTTCAGTTACAATCTTTGATCCATGTAGAAAGAAAGTCTCTAATTCAAACATTATAATTTGATTTTGAGTGCATGCATAATGAACTTGAAGCAGCCTTACCTTTCTCTTTTTGCATTCAGTAGCTTTGCTTAAAATTCCTCTTATAGTTGATTCACTCATTTTGTGTTCTTGTCCTATCTTTGCTCTGGACTCGCCTTGTTCATTTTTCTTTATTATTTCAAGTTTTTCTTTCAACAAGATTACCTTTCGAATCTTTTTTCACACTTCTACTTTTCTGCTCACTTATTCTTTTACTCGTGATGAAAGATTGGGAAAATACTTGAAAATAAAAAAGTAAGGAAAACAATTGCGAAGTAGGCACGAGTTATGATCAGCAAAATTTTTCATGGTAAATTTGGAACATAGTGTACATGGAAATAGTGTAGTATACTATTAAAAATAACTTTGTAAAATGTTTTAAATCAATAACTAAAATATTTCATCCTGGTGAGTGATTTTTTTTAAAATAGCTAGTCATAAAAATGTATAGATAGAAAATGTTCAAAATCTGTAATGTTTATTTTGAAGATGTATATAGGCGCACTAATCGAATTTGGGTATAGAAAAAAAATGACACACTAATCGGGGGAACATTAATCGAGGGATTGCTGTATATCCGTTACACTCAATCCCACTTACCATATCTGATAGCCAGGTTTTGCTAATGGGTTTCTACCCTAACTGGACTCTTATATCATTAGTAGTACTCCTCATCTCCTATTTCTTCTGTCATTCCTAAAAATAGTATACCATTACACTCGATCCCACTTACCATATGATTCTGATAGCCAGGTTTCACTAATGCCAACAATCTTAGGCCATGTTGTATTCAAGAAAGCATCGAACTCAACCCTTCATTTCTAATGCTCCTGGCATTTGTGTATAGACATAATTAATTACCACCTTTTTTTATTCTTATAATTAGATATGCAATCTGTTTTGGTCTGTTTCTAGAATTTTCTCTTTTCTCTCCCCAGATACACTTAAAAGGTCTTAACCCAAAGCATATTAGATTAGTGCATTGGATTGGAGATTGGCTATCTGATAGGTATCAACAAGTTGTGTATGGGGGTGCGATATCCAGGAAAAGGAAAATCACTAGTGGAGTGCCTCAGGGGTCTGTTTTAGGGCCATTACTATTTAACTTGTATATTAATGATATTGGCGAGGGTTTGGATGGAGATATTCAGTTGTTTGCAGATGATGCAAAGTTGGGACGAACCATAAAGAGTAGTGAAGATATTGTGGCCTTGCAAGAAGACTTGAATAAATTGAGTGATTGGGCAAGCAGATGGGGATGTGAGTTCAATATTGCAAAATGTAAGGTTTTAAAATTTGGAAAACAAAGATGGGATGCAGAATTTATGCTTGGTGAGAGTATATTGTTGGAAGTGGAGGAAATAAGAGATCTGGGGGTGATAGTGGATAAGGATCTAAAATTTAGGGGACACATCGCCAAAATTGTGAAGGCAACACAAAGACTTCTAGGAATGATGCAGAGGACACTGACGTGTAGAAGTAGGGAGGTTCTTGTTCCATTGTATAAGGCTTTGATTAGGCCACACATGGACTATTGTGCCCAGATTTGGTCACCTGGTTTTCAGAAGGATGAAGAGATGTTGGAAAGGGTCCAAAGGCGACTGACTAAGGTTTTTTCTGACCTCTGGAATGTTGAATATGAGGAAAGATTGAGAAGATGTAATTTGCAGAGTCGAGTGGAGAGAAGGAAGAGGGGAGATATGATAGAGACCCACAAGTTGGTAAGGGGTTGTTATAAGATCAATAGAGAAGTTCTACAGAGAATAGTGGAGAACCAGAGGTCATCCCTGGAAACTGTATAAAGAGGGTGTGAGTAGGGGAGTGAGAGGCAGATTTTTTTCGTGCAGAGTTGTGAATAATTGGAATGCCTTGCCTGAGAGTGTGGTGTCTGCAAGTAGTTTGAGTGTGTTTAAGACATGGTATGATGAGATGTGTGTGAGATAAAAGGACCTCCCAGATGAGTCTTTGACTCCAGAGGTCTTGTTTAATAATAATAATAATAATAATAATATTTTCCCACCCCTTTGCCACATACATAACCATGTTTTGAAGACATTCATATCCTTATCATGCTTGCAAACCATAATTGAACTTTCAACACATCTTTCCCATTCCTCCCTTGATGATCTAGTTTGTTTCCCTGACTCTCTGAATTAGGTCTCATACCAAGAAGTAATTTCTCAAGGTTCCTGATGCCAAATGAACACAGTCTGCACATGAAATCATTTGCTATTATTGCCTTTCTTCTTAACTCATTACTATCATATCTGGGTAACAAACAATTTTTACTCTCTTACATTTCTTTCTCACTTCTTCCAATAGACCTGTCTTATCTTCTCTCATACTATATTTGTCACTACTTAAATTATTAATACCTATCAGAACCACCATCTCTTGTACTTTTCTTTTTTGCTTTTCAATTACATTTGTCATATTTTTAATTTTTGTCCCCAGAAAACTAGAACTAATTCCTCTTCTTTTCAGCCATTTTCTGTCCACTGCTAGACGAAGGCTTCCTTCAGTTCTTTCCACCTTTCTCCGTTCTTGGCAATGGTTGACCAATTTTTCTTAGTAAAATTTGACAGTTCATCACTCCACCTTCTTAAAGTACATCCTCGGCCTCGTTTCCCTTCTTTTAGAATCCAGTCCGTTAGTACGGTAGTCCATCGTCATCTTCTCTTCTGGATAGATGTCCAGCCCATTTCCATTTCAGTAGCTTATGTTGAAGAGTGATGTCAGTGATGTAAGTTTGGCTTCTTATCCAGCAGTTTTGCTTCTTATCTTTTAATATGATGCCTAGCATCAACCTCTCCATTTTTCTTTGAGTTGTTAGTTTATTTGCCAGTGCTTTCGTTACCGACCAAGTTTCACAACCATATGTGATGACTGGAAGTATACACTGGTTAAATGTCTTCCTTTTTAAACAGAGTGGGACATAATTGTTTTGAAAATGCTTTTCAATTTTTCTGAATGCACCCCTGGCAAGTTGAACTCTCCTATTTATTTCATTTTGGAGTCCACAGTTTAGATCAATGAGATGACCTAAGTATGTATATGGAGAGACTCTTTCCAAGAAATTGTTTTCTATTATCATCTTTTTTGGTGTTACAAAATGATTAAACATGATTTTAGTTTTTTCTCTGTTTATTTTTAGACTGACTTTTCTGCTTTCATGATATAGGTCTTCTATCATTATATTAAGGTCTTCTGAAGTGTTTGCAAAAATTATATCATCTGCATATCTTAGATGTGTTAATATTCTGTTATCAATTTTTATACCAAGGTTTGTCCAGTTTATATTATTAAATATTTCTTGAAGGACTGCTGTAAAGATTTTGGGTGATAGTCTCCTTGTCGAACACCTTTTTCAATTGATATTTTATTGCTACTTGTGTGAAGTAGGATTGTTGCTGTTTCAGTGTGGTATATTTCCTGAAGGAGGTCCATATATTCTCCAGGAACTCCCTGATTCTGGAGTGCTTTGATTATTGCATTAGTTTTGATGGAATCAAAATGCTATTTCATAATCAATAAAGACTAACAGAGAGGCAATTGGTTTTCTTCTGCTTTTTCTATTATTTTTTTACTGCATGAATATGATCAATTGTGTTAAAGCCTTTACGGAATCCTGCTTGTTCTGTTGGTTGATTTGAGTCTAGAAGAAGGGTTAACCTGTTTGTTATTACTTTTGTGAGAATTTTATACAGATTGGAGAGAATACTAATTGGTCTATAGTTCTTTGCTACTACTTTGTCCCCTTTTTTAAATAATAGTATCAGAGTACTGTTTTTACAGTTTTTCTGTATCTTCCCATCGTCTAGGCATAGATTTAGTAAGTTTGTAATATGGTGAACTATGCTGTTTCCTCCCCATTTAATTAATTCTATGTGAATTAGGTCTTCACCGGACATTTTTCATTTGTTTTAATGCTTGTTTTATTTCATCTGAAGTGAATGGGAGGATGAATTTTATGTGCGATGGAGAAGAGTTATTTATATTTGATTTATCTATTGAAGGATCACTATAGAGTTCTTTATAAAATTTTTCTAGCCTGCTTAGGATTTATTCTTGGTTCCTTATTATATTTCCACCATTCTTATCTTTTATTGCAGTTATTTGACTTTTGCCAACTGATAAATGTTTTCTTAGTATTTTCATATATTTGTTGTTTTCAATTGTTTCTTTTATTTTTTTAATGTTATAAGATCTTATTTCATTTCTTATTTTTTTCCTTATTGTTTTGCATAGTTCTGCATATTCTATTTTAGAAATTAAGTTTTTGTCTTGTTTCATATTTCATCTCTCTTTTCGTAGTTCTAAGCTCTGAAAAAAAAATACCATGAACTCTGAAAGTTTATGGTCTTTTTGTTGTTCGTTGCTTTTGTATTCGTTGGTTGCTGAAATAATTACTTCCATTAGGTTTCTGCTTATTTTATTTATGTCTTTGTCTTAAAATATATATATTAAGTATAGTTTTTGATTGAGTTTTTCTTCGTAATCCTTCTTCTTGTTTTCAATAGGTTTTAAGTCAAACTTCTTAATTTTTTGTAGTTTAGCCATTTTATTCTTTCCAGTTCTGGGTTTATTTTAATTTTGGCTCTCACCAGTCTGTGGTCACTTCCTGTTTTTACTTGATTTAGTACTGAGGCATCTTGAACTATTTCTTTATTATTACACAGTATATAATCTATTTCATTGTCTATTTCTCCATTTGGACTTCTCTATGTCCATTTTCTTTTGAGGACTTTCTTAAAAAATGTATTCATAATGTAAAGCTTAGTTACGGATAGAGAATTCTGTAAGAGCCATTCCTGAGTTGCTGCTTGTACCATATATGCATGGTCCTATTGTGTCTATTTGGTAAATGGGATGACCTACTTTGGCGTTAAAATCGCCCATTACTATAGTAAAGTTTTGATTGCTATTTGTTTTTTTGTCTAGAGTGTGCTGCAGTGAGTCATAAAATGCTTCTTTCTCTTCATCAGTGTGGGATGAGGTGGGAGCATATATTTGGATGATCCTGTTTTAAGTTTGGAGTTTATTTTAAGTGTGATTTCTATAGAAAACCCACCCATACAGGCAGATACATTGACCAACAATCCCACCACCCCTCCTCACAACAATAGGGAGTCATTAAGACACTACCTAAACTTATCTGCTCGAATGACAATGCCCTAACCACAGAACTAAACCACATTCTCAACACTTTCTCAGCCAATGGCTACACCCCCCCCAAAAAAAAAGAAAAATCCAAAAAATATTGAAACCAGTAAACCACAACTCCCCCCCCCCCCCTCACAACAAGGATTACTCTAAATCCATCACCATACCCTACATCTGAGGCACCTCGGAAAAAATCACAAAAATCTTAAAAAACATAACTTAACTTCTTGTTACAGACCATATAAAAAATTGGCATCCCTTATCCGCTCTACTAAAGACCAACCCCCCCCCCCCCCAGACCTACTTGGTGTATACCAGGTCCCTTGCAGCTGTAAGCTGTCCTACTTTGGCCAAACAGGCAGGACAGCAAATATCAGAATTTCAGAACACAAGGACTACATCCATTTTCACCAATACAGCCACTCTGATCTTGCTGATCATGCGCTGGATACCTGCCATAGAATACAGTGGAAGAAAGCCAGGATAATACACCGTAGCAAATACAGATATGAAAGGCTTTTTATGGAATCAGCTTCAGCCCTAAGAAACGATCCAAACTTCAACAAATTTGGTTGCATGAAACTTCCTTAAATTTGGGAAACCTACATCAGAAGACCTTCAGCCCAATTGCCCAAGAATACCAACATTGCCTGCTAGAGGGCACAATCAGGACTTTAGGAGAAATAATAGCTTCCTACTTCTTCCTCACTTACTGTTTTGTTGTGCCTGCATGCACATGTCTTGTACTTAAGTTCTTGAAAATGGTAACATGACGTTGCCGAAATATTGAAATATATTAAAATTTATTTTAATGTATATCCTAGTATGTTGTAATTTCCTTAAATTATATAGTGAAAATGCATAATCAATGTCTAAGCCTTTCCACGAGAAGTGATTTCTATTATTCTTTCATCTGTATAATTAAATTCTTCTATATGGTGTGCAATTGTTTTCTTAATTAGAAATCCAACTCTGTATTATCCTTTAGTTTTCCCATAATAGTATAAGTAGTCTCTATTTTTTAGTTTTATTAGATGTTCATCTTACCCGCGAACTTCATTTAAACCTATGATGTCCCATTTAATGTTTTAGTTCTTGCTGTAAGATGGCAAGGTCTTCCTCTTCTTTAAGTGTTCGACAATTAAATGCTCCTTTATATAAAGGAAAAGAGGATTGTATGGATTACTGTTATATTTATGAATTCTTTGGGCTATTCCACTATTGCTTATTATTTGGGAAAGCTTCTCCACTGCATCATGTTCTGGTCTCCATAAATGGTTTCGATCAGAGTAGTCATATAGTTGGGGAAATTTAGTCACATCTAGTGTTTGCTCATTCTGGCCATAGGCTTTACAGCCTTTCTTTCTTCTTGGCATTGTAGTGGAGGGGTTGTGGCCTAATCTTCCACGCTGGCCATATAACGTCTTGGGAGATGCATTTTATAGCTTTCTGTCAGCTCTTTGCTCAGTATCAACTTTGCCATGGCTCATTACGACACCATGTTTCCTGGGGGGGGGGGATCCATGTGGAGGCATGATACAAAGACTTCCTGGGTATGGCCCTCCAGACTTCACCGAAATATTGGCATTGCCATCTGTATCAGTTCCATTAGGGTTTTTGACCGTGTTGTAGGTTGCAGCGCACCATGGAAATCCATCCCATGCTTAACCGTGTTCAACACGCTGCAAGCATGACTGATGGCCAGTCAGCCAAGATCCTGGTTGGAGAACACAGCTAATCCTCCCCCCTAGAACTAATTAATATATATATCCAGAAATTATTTCTTGATATATATATTTTGATATTTACAAAACTTATGTTTTGCCAACTGGAGATGGGTAATTTGGGTCTAGAACGGATGAACTGTGATCCCCTTCCCTACACAAGCTCACTCAATAAACGCACATAGTGAAATGGCTCAAGACATTAAAGATTTCAAATTGAATACCTAAAACTAATTGAAAGTTTGGAAGAAATGTTGATAGGAAATGTGATGAGATTGTAATTATGTTTAATTGCCTTTTTTATACCACTGGGAGTTTCATTCTAGGTAATTATAAACATCATAGTGGGATGTTGGTAAGTAAAAGATGATGTGTATGAAGTGAGAGTGATAAGGATTTTCTTGTAGTATTTGAATAAGGGAACAGTTTTTCTTCTGTTGTTTCCTGGGGCACATTCTTAATGCATTTTGATGGGTAAGCTGGTGTCTAGAATAGAAATCAGTTAATTGTGGAGTTCATCTTGTTGCCACCATTAGATAATAATTTAGATAACTTCCAGCAGATGCTTTGAAGATCCTTCACTTTTTATGTAGAATTATGAAATACGGTTTGAACAGTCAAATGCAGAATGTTAGAGTATTATTAGGCATTTTTTCCAGGTAGGGCTGAAATAGTGGGTTTTTCTTTATTCTCACAGTTGTTAAACAGGCAAACCAGTTGATGAATAGTCACATAATTAAAACTGTGCAATTCCTCAGTGCATCAGGCATGAGGTCTTCTGTTCATACGAATTAGAACTTACATAATCTAGTATTTATCCATTTTCATTTTATTTGCATGTCCAACTTGATGTAAATTTTAGAAATTTGAAAAATATCTGGTAAACAACTTATACAAAAGTCTGCTTAGCTGATGTTTCATCCTCCATTCAGTGCTGTGTGATCTGCTTAATATTCAGTCCTTTTGTTATTAATCTCTTCTGCTAATGTTTTATTTTTTGTGACTTTTAATAGTATTTCATATAAATGTAAATTAAATTAAGAGGGCTATAATTGTGTGTATTTATGAATTATTATTATTAGACAAACTTCATAGACTAGCTAATTACCACTGCATGACTAACATCATGCACTGCTGATTATAACATTATGTGTAAGATTTTTTGGTATTCCTGCTTTATTGGCAATAATAAATTTTTATTAATATAAAGTGAGTTTAATAAATTAATGTTTATTGATTAATTCAGTTATACAATTATTCATTACACGAGGATTCACTGGAAAGCATATATCACATAAAGAAAGGACTTGCCATATGTTGAATAGATGTGAGAATTTACAGATTATGATATTATTAAGGCCAATTAAATATTATTTTATTTTACCTTGGACTTTGTAAATAATTGTTTAGTTAATTAGTTGTTTAATTGTAACTTAGATACTTCACAGTATTGGGATTATATTTAAGTTTATCTTGTAATTTGTTCATGTATGTATCCTAAAAATTTCTATTTTTTTTTTGTTATAGACACTTCAGTGTTTAAAAATTGGAGCCCTTTCTCGAACTACAGCAAGTACAAGGATGAATGCACAGTCTTCAAGGTCTCATGCAATTTTTACATTGCATATTAAACAACAAAGATTGATTAAAGTAGAGGTAAACATTTATTAGTTTAGTGTGGATATTTTAAAATGCTGATTTTCATTTATGTTGTTCCTTAATGGAAAGAAACGTGCATGGAGTAATTAAATTTATTTAATTATTATGCTGATATAGACTATCCACTTTCACCATACTTATTTAACATATATATTATTTATTAGTAATGTTGTCAGAGAAGCTCTAGAAGAACATACTGGCTTCTCAGTGAATGGAACCAACATCACCCATCACTTCAGTAAATGGAACCATCACCCATATCAAATATGCAAATGATATAGTCCTCCTTATTAACAGCAAAGAAGATCTGAAATCTATGATCAGCAAAATAAACCAAATTAGCAATAAATATAATATGAGTATAAATTTCACTAAAACTAAAATAATGACAATAGGGAAAGAAAAGAAACTAGTTAACATTGATAATAAATATATTGAACAAGTAACTCAGTTTACCTATTTGGGATCACTCATCACTGAAGATCTAAATTATATGAAAACAGTAAATCATAGTATAGGTTTAGGTTGGTCTGTAATAGGAAAGCTAAATAAGGTTTGGAATAGTAATAAAATAAGTAAACAGTTAGAGTTTCAATACATTCAGCTATGAAATAAGAATGGATTTATAATGTCCCATAGTAATTCCTCTACTTCTTCTTTAATTGAATCTTCTGTCTTGAACACATGTCTCATTGTCTAATTCCCCATTTTAATGTTTGTACACATCACTCTTGATATTGCTTTTCATTCAAGTTTGGAAGTTTGGTATCATGCTATAGCTACTCCTTCCTTTCCCTAATCATTGTCTAAATTTACCCTCTTGTATTTGTTATTGGGAAGAATTTCACTAGTTTTAGTCGTGTTTGTTTTTGTAACACCAGTTATGGCAACCTGGTACTTCTCCAGTTCATCTGCTAACTTCACTCCTTTTCTTTTGATGGTGGATATCTTATTCTGCTGATGATGTGGAGTTTGTTCTGCAAGCTGACTTTTTACTTTTCTCCCTGGTTCCCTTGAAAAAATGGCAGGGTCTTGTTAACCTGGTGAAGCTTAACCATCATAAAAATTCATGATGTTGGTGTGATAATATTCCTACCTTAAGCCAATAAAAATACAGTTTGGTTCGCTAAATCCTAAATTGTTCAGTCCATCATCATTCATCAGAGCAGTATCCAGGTTGATACCTACTAACAGAGTACACCATGAGAAAGTGAGGCATAGACATTAAGTCAGAAGTCCTGGTCAGTTCTCCACTCCTTGAAAGGCAATGGGAGTTCTCACAGTTATTAAGCTGTGACCCCCCCATATGTAAGAATATTAGATCTGCTAATAACATAAAATTATATGACTGTAAATGCAGTAACTATTATTCTACCAGTTGAGAGCAATCTTATAGTTTTAACTTTGTTAGCAAATCATCTTTTTCCTGTCATGGATTTTAGGCCAAGTGGCCTGCTCCAGTTACATGCCATTGCTTTTTTGGTCTTCCAATGCTTCTTTTCCATTCATTTTTTATCTGTATGGTATTTTTGGCATCTGCTATTGTAAGTAAATATATACTTATATTTATTTAAAAATATAAAAATCAACTAAATGATACTGCAACAGAAGTAATCAAAGAACTAGCAGAGATCTTTGAAAATGACATCTTGGAAGAGGAGGTGAATAAGGTTGTAAAACATATCAAGAACAACAAGAATCCTGGAAATGACAACATAATAGGCAAGATGCTAAAATATGGGGGAGAATCATTTGTAAAAGAAATACATAAACTATGTAGTGTAATATGGAGATCAGGGTATGCCCCCGAAGAGTGGAAAAAAATCGGTCTTGGTTGTTCTTCATAAGAAAAGCAGTGCTTTAGAAATCGCCATTTACAGAACTATTGCATTAATGAGTCATCTTGGCAAAGTGCTGATGAAAATACTCACAAAACGCCTGAAGGGGCATATGGAGGCACATCTTCCGGATGAGCAAGCCGAATTTTCACAAGATCGAAGTACAGTGTAACAAATACTCGCACTAAAACTAATAGCAGAGAAAGCTTGAAGAAAGAACAAAAAGATATATTGCTGTTTCGTGGACTTCCACAATGCAATATTGACCAAAAAATAACATGGGCTGTCTTGGAATCTTATGGTGTGGACAATAAATTGATCTGCCTGCTGAAAGATATAAACAGCCAAGCACAAGCAAAAATCAGAATAGCAGGTGAGACTGGAGATTGGTTTGCCACTAATCAAGGCACAAGACAAGGGGACCCAATATCACCAATCATCTTCATCACACATCTGGGAAGAACACTAGATAAGATTAAAGAAGAAGGTGGAGGCATTTCAATAAATAGCATGAGAATAAACTACCTCTACTTTGAAGATGACATCGTCCTGATTGAAGAAGATGCAGCAAGGCTGGAACTGACATTGCAAACACTATACACAGAGGGAAAAAGATATGAACTAAATGTCAACTTTGAAAAAACTAAATCAATAATATTCGGACAACAGGAGTTACTGAACAGAGTTACAATAGACAGATTTCAACTGGAAAATATGGAACACTTCACATATCTTGGATGCCACATGACGCATGACTTGGATCCCAAAAAAGAGATACAAATTAGAATAGCCAGAGCAACAACTATTTTAAAAGCCATGGACAAAATATGGAAGAGCCGAGCTATTAAGATGCAAACTAAACTGCACATTGTAGAAACCTGTATCTTCAGCAGCATGCTCTATGGATGCGAGGCCTGAGAGAATCTGAAAGGAGGATATTGGCATTTGAGAGGAAGTGCTATAGAAAGATCTTGAGAATAAGCTGGATACAGAAAGTGAACAATGAGGAAATCTACAGATACAGATATAATACAACCAAAAGAAAACCTGATCCAGAAAATAATCAAAAGGAAACTACGTCTATTTGGCCATATATGTAGAATGAATGATGAGAGAAAATTAAAAACGTTGATGTTTTGAATGATTGAAGGAAAGAGCAAAAGAGGAAGATCGAACAGAGAATGGGGTGAGGACATCATCAAATGACGTGGAAACTCTATACACAAACTGAGTCATCTTGCACAAAATAGAATGCAATGGAAGAATCATTCAAGATGGCAGCAGACACCTACTGGCATTGGACCCATGGTTGTTGATGATGATGATGATATTTATTTATATATTGGTTAATTGGTTTTATATTCAGGGATTATAAAATTTCTTCATTTGTTTTATGGCCCCACTTGGTATATCCTGCTGTTTTTCTGATTCTTGATTCAGAAAAATTTTTTTGCATTTTTTGTACCAGGGATGGCTTAAATATATTGTTTATTATGCTGTTCACTTTAATAAAATTTGCTATTTTAATGTCTACATCTTTTTCATCTTCATATGATAAGTTACATCCCAGATATTTCAAAGTATCTACTTGTTCTAATATTTTGTTATGTCATTTTACTTCTTATTGGGTTTTCTTCTTTGAAAGCCATTATTTTTTTATCTTTACTTTTGATATTCTAATATTATTTTGTTCTGAAATTTCATTTAATAATTTCACTGATCTCTGTAGATCATCCTCTGATGTTGCTAATACAATCTGATCATCTGCAAATGGTAGTGTATATGTCTTTATTTGTAAGTTATGTTGTTTCCAAATTGTTATATTAAAAAGTACAGGTTATAGCATGCATCCTTTCCATACTCCTCTTGATATGTCTTTCCATTCTGATATTTCTTCTAATTTGACTATTTTATTTCCTGTGTCAATTACTTGAATATACTGTTAATAAATTAATAGACTATTTATTAGAGCTGGTTTTGTATATTTCGATTGGTTAATATTTAAATTTTTTTTTATTAATTTTATCAAAGGCTTTCAGTTAATAAAGGCCACATATGTTTCTTTTTGAAATTCTCTTTTCTTTTTGATTAATAATTTTTGAGTGAAAACTCAGTGTTTTGCAAGACTGGCCTTTTCAGAATCCATTCTGTTCTAGTAGTTTATTCTCTGTAGTACCATTTTTAGTTTCTCTTTTATTAAAAAAATATTCCTGCATATATTTTGTACTTTACATTTAGCAGACTAATTCCCCTAAAATTATTGCAGACATCTTTATTTCCTTTTTTTTTTAATTAGGGATAACCAGTACGTTTTTATCAAGGGTTTGGAGTTTTTCCACAAATCCAGACCATGCTAAACAATTTCAGAAGTCTTGCATTAACTTTCTCACCTGCATTTTTGTGCAGTTTCATGTTTATATTGTCTTCTCCTGGTGTTTTCCTATTTTTCATCTTATTTATTGAATTTTTAAGTTCTGACATTGTAATATTTTCTGCTAGATTATTTTGTTGTGAAATTTTACTTTATTATCATCAGTCCAGAGATTTTGAAAATAAGTTACCCATTTTTCTAAATCTGTTGCTTGTATTTTTATCTTTTCTTTTATTTCTTTTTACACGTATTTTATTATTTCTAGTTTTGCTACAAAATTTTGCTCTCTCTCTCTCTCTCTCTCTCTCTCTCTCTCTCTCTCTCTCTCTCTCTCTCTCTCTGTGTGTGTGTGTGTGTTTTTGCCTTACTTCTCGTTTTGCAGTTGCACTGTTTTTTGTACTCTATTTATTTTTGCTTCTGTTTTGAAATTTAGCCATTTCTAGTAGTTCTCTTTTTTTTATTGTTTCTATTTCTTTGTCCCAGTTTTGTAGTCCTTTTTTTTATTATTTACTCTTTATTCCTAAGCTTTCTGTTGCTGCTTTTGTCAGGAGTTGTTTCAGATTTTCCCATTTCTGTTCTGTATCATTGAATTCATGTATGGTTTCTATTTTTAAATCAGTGCATTTGTGATATTGTTGCCTATCATGGAGATTTTTTAATGCAGAAATTTTATATATTGGTTGATAGTTAGTTATTTTCCACTTTATTTATTTTAACCATTTTGGTTTAAATCAAACTTTTGCCAATACCACATAATGATCATGTGTTAGCAAGTCATATAGGGGATTTTGTTAAGAGGATGTATATGTTGACCTGTACTGTGATTCTAATAAAGTGAGATGTCAGCTTATAGCTGTGCCATTGGAACTGAATAGTAGAGGAATCAGTGTATGGGGAAGTGGTTAAGGGATGTTCTGAGGAAGTTACAGCTGACTGCATTCCTCAGGCTAAGGAGAATATTTTATAAAGCAGTTTAAATGATAGAATAAAACTTAAGAACTATTTGAGTGACAGTCATGGTGAAGGTCAAATCAGGCTATGCAAAGAAATTGGCTGTACGAGCCTAAGGAAATCTGATGGAATTCTTTTATTATGTGACAAGTAAAAGGAATGATGAAGAATGGCTATGACACTGTATCTTAGTGAATACAGATAGGATTTTGTTGAAATAGGAAAAAGAGCTGAGTTATTAAGTAATAGCTTTAGTGAGATATATTATTTAAAATACAAATATGTAAGTAGTAGACATAACTATTAATATGTTATCACTAGTAGTTTTGAAGATAATTAGGTTTTTATTGGTTGTTAAATAAATTATATACAAGCTTTATTTCATTCCAAAGAAAATGTCAGATTATCACTGGGAGTGCAGTTGTCATATTATAAGTTTGTCATTAAGCATTAATTCTCTTTTTTTCTATGGAGCCCTCTCCCCATTCAGAAAATTCCAACATGAATAATTTTTTTATGATCATGATACTTATAGTGGTGATTTTATGAACTTATGATTTTGCTAGTCAAATACATTTTATTAAACTTAAAACAGGTGAAATCCTAACATTTTATATTTAGTCAACCTGACTTTTTTTTCTTTGAATGGACACCTCTATAACAAATATGAGGACAGTGGCACATGTCCTTTAATTAGAAGGACCTAGGCCTGAATCCTCCCTGGGATGTGTAAAACTTTTGAGAGCTTTTCAGCTGAAGGTGAGTTAGCTAGTTTCATACAAAGGTAGCAGTTTCCCTTCCTAGAAATGTGATTTTCTCCTTTCATGAAATTTGTATGAGAGGTAAGCAAGGGAAAGCAGTTTTTTTTTTTTTTTTTTGCTTGGAAAAAAGTGGATGAGTACAATTCATTTCCTAAGAATGTGGTGAGTGCAACAGCAGTAAACCAGTTTAAGGTATCTTTGAGTATTGTGCTTGATAGTGAGAACCTGTCACAATGAGTCTTTTGACTCCACAGAGGTCTCTGATGATAATAAAACACATTCATTAAATTCAACTTAGTTGTCATTACCATAATTCCAACCAGTACATTTATTAGAATTTTTAATCAAGATCAATAATTTCAGTTTTAAAGTTTGTTTAGCATATTATTTCATTTTTTATTTTTGTTCTATTTTTGTCAAATTATTCCTTAGCCTATTGAAGAGGAAACATGCAGAGATGCCAATCAAAAGCAGACAGAAGGAGAACCTCTACATGAATTTGAAACATTAACTGCAAAATTTCATTTTGTAGATTTAGCTGGCTCAGAGAGGCTAAAAAGAACAGGTGCAACTGGAGAAAGAGCAAAAGAAGGCATTTCAATTAATTGCGGTCTAGTAAGTTTTGATTTTCTGTACTAAATGTGATACTTTAAATAATAGTAATATTTAGTATAGCTATGGTAAACGGAATTACCGAGGACGTGTTTTAATTATGCATAATTACTGTAGTGGTTTTAATAGATTTGATAATACTAGCTAATGAAGAAAAGACTTTAATACTAATTTGTTTGCAGCCTATTTGCTGGAACACAGGTATCATAATACCTGATGGAGATGCAATGGAGATATAGTTTTATTAAACTGACATTTGTACTCATAATAACATAACATAACATTTTCTGAGTTAAGTATATTACCAGACAACTACTAAACATAATTTCCACTAATAGACAAAGATTATATAACTTAACCTTATTGATAGTCTTATACTTTGGCATTTATTTCATTAGACGATTTTTGGATTATACTTTAATAATTGAAATTTGTTAACTGAAGAAGTAGTACAATGAAAATATAATACAATAGATGCAACAAGTATTAAGAACAGTACAAGTGATAGTAATAGTAAAAAGTAATACTACATATGTTATAAAAAAAATCCTATAATTTTTTTCAAGTGGAATATAGAGATTGATAGTTAAAGAAAATACTTAGGAATAAAGAACAGAAAATGGAAATAGATTGGAATGAACTGTACAATGTTTGTTACCATAGCCATGCTGGTTACTATAAAAGTACAAATAAATAACTGCCAGTGAAGGCACATGTATAAATACAAAATATAATTGAGACATATTATAAAATATTTAGAGTAATTTCCTGTAATATGCATTTAAATTAAGTTAACATTATTTAGTCCCATGAGATAGTCTGTCAATTTTTTTCTAAAAGTATCCTGATGTTATAGACTTTATTTAATTAGGCAGTTTATTGTAGTAACTTGGTGCTAAATATTCAAAAGATTTATGAAAAATTTCTTTGTTTGCCTTGGGAACTACCAGCAAGTTCTACAATAAACTGCCTAATTAAATAAAGTCTATAACATCAGGATACTTTTAGAAAAAAATTGACAGACTATCTCATGGGACTAAATACTGTTAACTTAATTTAAATGCATATTACAGGAAATTATTCTAAATATATATAGTGTATAATTATGTAGATAAAGTTTCTGTAAAGGCAAAAATGTTAAGAATAGCAAACAGGGCACTAGTTGAATATGACCCATTTTTTCTTAGTGTACCGTGATACACTAAGAATGGTTGGACCAGATCTTCTAACTAGAATTCAGTATTTAAATTAGTAATTGCTGTGACTCTGATTATTCTATTTTGTATTTGAATCTAAGGAAGCAGATTGTTGTAGTAATCTCCATCCTAACAGGTGATGCCATATTGCAGTGAAAATCACCTGAAATCAGACCTATTAAACCTGAATGCCCAAATGACAAAATACTCAGAAATACTGAATTGCCTATACATAACGACATATCAGAACTACAGTTTAACAGATTGAAATCAAGAAAGCCCCCTCTTTGTGAAGCTAAACATCTGAGAATGATTAACTATATTACCAAAGATCACTGGAAATGAGTGTGGAGCATAAATACTAATGGCTAACTCGAAATTTGGTTTGATAGGCTCTGCCTCAGCATCCCAGGTATGGAATTGAGCAGAAAGACATGGCTAACACTGAACAGGATTTGTACCAGCCATGGAAGATGTGCAAGCTTTCTGTACGAGCAGGAGAAAATTCCTGGAGTGTGACTGTGGACACCCAAACCAATTAATCCATCATATTTCCACTGAGTGCAGTCTTTGCTCATATACGGGTCAAAGAAACGACTTGCTGGAGGCGACACCACCACCACCTGTTATAGACTGGATCATGGAACTTGATCTTAACTTATAAGTGCTTTGTCTGCCAAAAGTGTAACTGCCTATGTTTTACTTTAATTGCTTGTTATTTACATTTTTTATTTACCTTTTACGTAAATATTTGTACTGATTTATGTACATGCACTTTTATAACTATATGTAGATTGCCATGCGATAAATAAATAAAACGATGTAGAAAAATTGATCATAGTCTTCTTCTGGGTCTTTTCTGACTGTCCTGATATCAAACACTTGTTTTGCTAACTTTTCCATTTTGTCCTGGTGGCTACACCATCTTAGATTAGGTCTGCCCAAATGCTAATAATGTCAAGTTCCTCCTTCCTATCTTAATTTTCAGTATGACTCTACCATTGATGCCATCTATTCATTCTCTTAATTCTTCTCTCAATTCTCATATGTTGTCTGTAGTTTTTAGTGTTATGACTAATTTCTTTCCAGATAAATTTATTCACATTTATTGACTCTCTGCCATACCAGATTTTTTTGTTCTGTTGTTTATTTTCATATTTAATTTGCATTATTTTAAAAATTTTGCCTAATTTTGTAATGCAGCTCCTACCCAAAAGGTTCTTTAAACTTATAGTACATTTGTGCCATGGATGGCCTAAGGATTTTTTATTTTTTAAAAAAATGTAATTTTATAATTTTTTTGTATTTTTTAAAAAATTTATTTTCTGCATAGTCCAGAAACTCTGGTCTGAAGACTTGATACTTTATGTATCTGCATAACATATCTGGAACTTTTTCAAGCAACTTCAGACCTCCAGTAAGCAGAATGGTGGCTCACACATGACAATGAAATTCATCTCCTGCTTAAAGGCATTCACAAATATACATGCATGTGGGAGGATTATAATGTGCAACCTGTTAATTGGAGAGTGGATACAGTAGCCACTCAGCCAACCAGGCCAGCAAATAGCTCAAATATTTTGTTTGTTCTATAGCTTCTCCATTTAGGATGCTGCTAATGTTTTTAATTTTCCATCCTGTTTTCATATTTTTTTGTCTTTTGATTGCTGATTTTCATACTAAATTTGTTACATTTATTCAATTTAGGAAATTCTGCAGACTTGTAGATTATAGCATCTGCATGAAGTAAACAGCTGAGTGGAATTTCAGTATACTTGATTTTACACGAAACTGTATTCCTGTTATATCTTTTATTCTAATTGCAGACATCCATATAATTGTATTATTTTGAATAGTTTTTCTTGACATTCTGTCATATGCCTTTTTCAGATATAGAAAACTTAAATACTTGAGCCTTGTTATATTCCCATGATTTTTCAGTTATTTGTCTTGAAGTAAAAACATGATTCTGACCACTTCTATATTGGCCTGAACCCAATCTGTTCTTGCCATTCTCAAGTATGCTTACATAAATCTTACCTGGATCACTCAGGGGGCAATTCATTTATAATTCTAACATTGAGTTTATTTCTGTTTTTGTTATACATGGGCATCATGGCTGCTACTTCTTTCATCCAAATTTAACCTTCTGACCATGAAAGAATTTAGGGCAACCATAAAACTTTTATACCTCCATATTCAAGCATTTCTGATTAAATATCATCTACTCTAGTCGCCTTTAAACATTTGAGGCTTTTGGTGGCTTTTTCTCTCTCAAGCATTGATACATACTCCTGATTAAATTCCTGTTGAAAGTATTCAATCAACTTCTTGCTTCTTTTAACACTTTTAAAGTAATGACCCCAAACATCTAGAATACCACTTATGTCATTTATCATCTCTAATTCCTTTTAGAGTATTCTTTCCTCATTATCTCGGCTTTTTGAATAATCTCCAAAATGTAATATCTATGTTCTTATCAGTCTTTCCATGACTTTTGTTTAGCTATTTTGATGCTCTGTTTTGTTTTCTTACATTTTTCTCTGCATTTTCTCAGCACACATGCTGATTTGCTAGAAAATTGTGGTATACTTTCTTTTTCATGATTTTTTTAAATTTCCAAGTATGCTATGGATTACTGATTTTTCTGATCTTATAGACAGTTGCACTATATTTCTCTCTGGTATCATTCAATGCTTTTCCTTCATCACCACCGACTCCAAGGTGTGATTTGTTTTTAAACTCTTATTTTTTTTTTCTTCAATAATATTTGTATATTTGAGTCTCGCTTCACCTCTGAAAGCTGCTCAGCTTTGATTCCTGTTAAAACTTTCTTACATAGTTTACTTCTCAGTTTGATTAATTTTTCTTCTGCTCAAACATAAATGCCTATTGCTCCATATTTCAAATTCCCTGTGTTGTGAACCTGCATTGAAGATATTGCTATGAACAGTAACATAGTCATTGAAAATTTCTTATTTATTGTGTCTTCCATGCGAGTTTGTGAATTTTTGTTCATGAAATGGACTAGTCATTGATATTACCATGTTCCAATAGTTTTATGTTAGATCATGAAGTTATTAATGACCAGTCCATCTACTGAACAGAAATCCAGTTAGTACTTACTATTTTGAGCTTTTCTCTTTTCAAATTTTCTCAAAAGATCTCTCTAGTATTCATTTCTTACTCTGCTGTTTAGATCTCCAACAAATACAAACTTTTTTTTGTCAATTTGATTCATTACAATTCCTTTTTTGTAATGAATCAAAAAATGGTACTTCTTCCGTAGCCAGTAGTTATGTCTTTCATTTGATACCTCTTTATCGTCCTTCTTTTATTAATACCAGTTATGTTGATGTGATACTTCTATAATTCTTCTCTTTCATTGCTTTTTATGTTGATGGTGCTATGCCTGTTTTAAATTCTGTTGATGAGTTTGCTCCATTTGTTGACTTTTCACTGTTCATTGTGGTTTCTGATAAAACTGGGTCCTAGTTAAGCTTGGTGGAGTTCTACTTGACATGACATTTCATCATATTGCACTGTCATTTTGTTGGCTAAATCCAAAATTATTATCTTGCCCATATTCATTCAGTATCCAGTAAATATCTGCTAACAGGATGTACAGTATCAGAAGGTGAGGATTGGACATTGTCTGGAGCCCACATCAGTTCTCTCCACATAGTAAAAAGGCTATATGGAAGTCTTGTCAGAATTATGTTGTGATGAAGGGTTTTGGTTTACTCTATATAGTGTTAACAAAATAGGAATATTTGAAAAAGGGAAGCGAGAATCTTTCCTCCCCCAACATACACATTTTGCTTATGTTGGATAGATATACAGGTACTCTTCTTTAGTAATAATTCAATAGCTTAATTCATAGACTGTTTGAGGTTCTTTCTTAAGTTGCTTATGTAGCTGTTAGAGTAATAGCATGAACAAACATAAGTGCAGATGACTCTACAGCTCTGCCAAAGAAAGACAAATAACTGGCTCTAAAAGGAATCGGCTTCTTGAAATTATATCTCTGATCATCTAATGGATAAAACCTGACTTGCAAGAAAGTTACTCCAAAGTGTTGTTAATGGATTCTTCATTAAAACTGAAGAGTCTTCTGTTTTAATGAATTTTGGTTTTCTTCATCAGTATGTTTATCAGGCATACTCTGTTAAGGGCAGCATGTCATCTTTTTATTTTATTTTATTTTTGTTTTAAGTGGTTCAGAATGAAAGAGAGAGACAGAGCAAAAGTAGATTTAAAGAGTGATCCCTGCTGCACTCTTTATACATGGGAACAGGCTCATAAAGGATTTTGTTCACTGAAATTGAGTTAGATACAGTAGCCATCACCATAGATGTTCTTGAGTAGCATCTACAGACTGTTTTACATAACTTCTCATGTATGTGATGCAGGAATCCATACTCTATACCTCCAACTTCCAAACTATTGAGGCCTGAGAAATGTAGGTGATAATTTCTTATTACAAGCAAGGCAGATAAGATTCTGGAGAAAGAAAAGGTCTGGGATCCACCTGAACATCACAGATCTGAGAGTTTAACAGCATTCCAAATACCCAAATTCAAAGAAGAATTTTGAATAATTTTCATAACTATCTTATTATCTGTTTCAGTAAGGAAGATGGTTGCCAGTTTGCTCGAATGAAAGCTGTAGCTACTAGTAAAATCTGCTGGTAAAAATCTTGTTAGAGAAGTATTAAAAATTGTAACTAAAATATGCAAATGAAAAGTTTCAGATAAGTTAATTGCATTCAGTTACCAACCAGTCTGAATTAGGGATATCCCTTGCCTTAACTGGTTTGCTTTGCTGGCATTAACTTCCCAAGAGATATTATCTCTTGTGATATGGTTAAAAAAAGTTCAGGAAGACTTGTACCATTGTTAGTCTCTTGCCACTTGGTGTCCTTGGAATGCCCTTAAATAATGACTGCGAAAATATTGCAGGATGTTTGAAAGCTGTAGTACTTTCATTTTCTTTATCATTTTTTATAATTTTCTGTATACATTCTGCAGCATACAGCAGTTTATGTTATGTCCAGACAATTCATTGCGGAGAAAATTCATCACAAGGAAATTTAATCGTGGGAAAAATTAATTGCACAGAAAAGAAATATTTTATGGATTATTTATTATTTCAATTATATTTAGCGTTCTGAAATTTTTTATTCTGTATAAAGTTATTAATATTCTTTCTTACTGCAGGCTCTGTAAATGGAATATTAATTTTTACAAAACTGGGATAGGGTGATTAGGGAGAAAGAGCACCATATTTAAGAATATTTAGGGATACTAATCATTTCCAACTAATATTTATAGTTAACTATTAACATATTCCTATTAACTATTCCAACTATTTATAGTTAGAATAGTTATTAGGGAAATAAAAAATTTAAGAACAGCTAGGGAGAAAGGGCACAATATTTAAGAATATTTATTTTTCTATCAGTTCACTATTTCTCTGTTCTGCACATTTAGACACCATCAAGGTATGATATTTTTTTGTCTGAAGTAATTCAGAAGGAGAGGTGTTTCAGTTATGGAATACACAAGTATTTAGAAAATCATTGCACTTTTCCTGCATAATAAAGACATCTTGTATGCTGCTATTGTTTGCAGAGCTAGTGTAAGATCATAGTTGTACTTTTGATTAATTATATTAAAGAAAATGATAATAAAATTACATAAATTCTATCATCATTATATAAATCAGCATAAGTTAAATTGCCATCTGTGGCTGTATTACTACTCTGTACCTTTTCCTCCAATACAAGTATTTTATGACACTAAGAAATTTTTGTATACCATGTTGGGGCCTACTAAACAGATTGAAACCATTTTTAGAATTTGTTTTTTCCAGTATGAAACCACAGACAAAGATGTCATTTAGAAATTCACTAGTTTTGTGAACTCCATGGTGGAACACAGGAAGTTAAAGATGCAGTGAAGGAAAAGAAGAAAGTATATCAAACGTTCCTGGCAAATAAGTCAGCTTGTGCTCTTAGAGAATACAGAGATAAATGTAAGAAAGCTAAACAAAAGTCATGGGAAGACTTTGGTCAGAACATAGAAAATAAGTATCAGGAAGGTGGCAAGATATTCTGGAGGCTGTTGAAAAAGCTCAGAAATGGAGGAAAGAATGCTATAAAAGGAACTATCATAAACTCCATCCATCAAGGATATCAAGAAAAAGATATCCTTGATGTATGGAGTAATTACTTCGAATAATTCTAAATGAAACAATCAGTGACAGCACGGTGGGTAAAAAACACTCAACAGACATGCAGTCAGAAATATATATCCATACTTGAAGTAGAAAAAGCCATCAAAAGCCTGAAATGTGGAAAGGCAGCAGGAGTAGATGATATTCGACCAGAAATGCTCAAGTATGGAGGTATAAAAGTCTTACAGTGGCTGCACTGTATAGTTCAGAAGACCAGGACAGAGGGACAAATTCCAGATGATTGGAGTAGAGCTCTCATAATACTAATGTATAAAAAGGGAAATAAAACTAAATGTGAGAATTACAGAGATATTTCTCTATGAATGTTCCTGGTAAGGTTTATGCAGAGAATTTTATAGAAAGAATTAAATGAGAATTTATAAGAAAGGAGATAAGTCTCATTTCAGCAACTATAGGGGCATCTCACTGTTGACGACTGGCTTCAAGGTGCTGTCTAACATCATACTAATGCGCCTCACACCATATGCAGAAGAGTGCCTTGGTGATTACCAGATGGGGTTTTAGAAGGAACCGTTCTACAATAGTCCAACTCTTCACGCTCCGCCAACTTTTTGAAAAGTGCTGGGAATATAACTGGGAAGTCCATAATATTTTCATAGGCTTTAGAAAAGTCTGACTCAATTATACACCCAAAAATGTGGCAGGTGTTAGAAGAGCTGGGAATTCCTCGAAAACTCCGAAAAATGGTGCAAGTGTCTTGTAGCTGGTTCGAGAGCAAGAGTGAAAGCAGAAGGTGACTTATCGGATCCGTTTCAAGTGCAGACCAGTGTGAAGCAAGGTGATGGGCTTTCTCCAATTCTCTGACATTCAGGTCGGCTACACAGACGATCTGAATGTCATGGTGCACCAACGGGACGATGCAGTGGCACTGGTTACTGCTATTGAGGATGTTGGCCTGAAGATAAACGCCGAGAAGACGAAGTACCTTTTCATGAGTCGCCATGCTGCTCAAGATATAGAGGGAGCTGCTCAGTTTGAGAGGGTGACAGAATTTAGGTACCTGGAGTCTATTGTGACTGAAGACAACAAAGTCGAAGCTGATGTCCAGAGTCGGGTGAATGCCACGAATGTGGATTACTACCAAGTGCTTCCCTTTTCACCTCACATTTGCTGTCTTGGACTACAAAGGTGGGACTACATAAGACTTTGATCAGACCTGTTCTCCTCTATGGTGCCGAAGCGTGGACTCTCATGGTGAGGCAAGCTGACCACCTGAGAGTATTCGAGAATAAGATGCTACGACGTACGTATGGAGGGGTCATGGCAGACGGAGTTTGGAGGAGGCTGTCTAACGCTGCCATACATGTTTTGTACAACTCGGCAGACATCTTGACGGAGCTGCGAGCCTGGTGTCTTCAGTGGCTGGGGCACCTATACCATATGGGCCCCGAAAGGACTGTGAGAGGCCCCGGCCCAATCACGGTGACTGAGAAGGAGATGGGCAGATCAGGAGAAAGAGGATCTGCAGGCTGTTGGGCTGGAGACTGGAACGGTGGCAGATAGTCGCAGAAGACCATGCCCAGTGACGTCACCTGGTGCTTGAGGCCAAAAGTCATTCCGGGCTGACAGTGCCTAGATAAGTCAAGTCAAGTATCATATAATTGAGAAATGGTTGAGAAGGATTGTGGAAGGGAAGCTTTGTGAAGAACAAGCTGGATTCTGGCCAAATAGAGGCTGTCAGGATCAGATTTTCACTTCTCAACAAATAGTTGAG